>NW_026260104.1:0-321976 GCF_024291825.1 Alternaria postmessia
GCTGCTTCACGGTCGCCCATTTTGGTTGAGTACGTGGAGAGATAACACGTGTTTTGTGTGGGAGTGCTGAGATTTGTGAGTGATCAACATCCCCGGGTGATCAACATCCCGGTCAGCTAGCTTAGCTCTCCTACTCCAGCCAGCTGTGACAGCCTACCTCCACCGAATAGACAATATGAAATATAGCGGGTAACCTTTTCACTCACCATAATTCTTCGCACATGCTGGAGCTAACATGGCAGGCTGTACTTCGTTTCTAATCCGTCTACGAACATCGACGCCTCCCTTTCCACCGTGAACACCCTCATTCAAGGCATCGAGACCAGCTTCCAAAACGCCACGCGTCAGCAAACACCATGGTCGCTCTCCTACCGTGCATTTCGCGATACCATACCTCCAGGCTACCAGTCGCCTACGGGCGCAGACGGTAAACCCAAGCCATATACACATTCATACCAGCACCTCCTCCATCTCTCGAGCCTTTCGCCTAACCGCACATATGTCTTCGCGCAACCGCTAGCGCAACAAGAAACGATCACGTCGATACCGCTGCGACAACAAGATGCGCATGCTTCGATACTGCGGTACCAATGCTCCGCTCTGTGGACGCCGAGACATATACTCGCTGTGCGCGAAGGGACGTCTTATATTGCAGGTTTATGTACGATACAGATTGGGGAACTACGAGCAACACGCGAAGGACCGCAATCAGGCGCTGTGTCTTCGCCGGGTATCGTGGTCTGCATCAGCACACCAACGGGCGCTGAGGATGCAGACAACAGCATGAACTCAGGTTACGACACAATGGGAAACGGTACAGCAATGGATGTGGATGAAGAAGAAGTCGATATCGAATATGCGCAGACTCTAGTACGTGACTGCTGGAGTACGATCAAAGATGGGCGCGATCTGGGCCGGTCAGAGGTTAGGGAACTCGTGATGGCTCCAGTTACAACAAACAATAAGGGTCGGGAGCAGGAGGCAATAGTGCGCATTTGGTGTGAAGCTCTACGCATGCGCGGTTGAGCATGTCGACGCAATCTCGTTTTTATCTCATTTATTACCAGATACCCAATGCATTAAGATACAGACTGAGGGTCAGTCGCAACGTGAAATCAAATCGTGACACATGCAAGTAGACGTGGACAATGGATAGCTTTACAGTTCGACAGACTATGCCAGGCCTACCCTACCCAGACACTCGTAAGACCGTCTAGTCTCATTCCCTCCTACCAATTCCCTAGGTATCCCTACAGGTATCTAAACTACAACAACGTAAAAAGAAAAAGCGAATGAAGAAAGAGAAGAAAGCGAAGGTGGTAAGGTCAAGTATTAAGGCAACGTTTCGCGCACATTCAGATTACAACACATAGTTGAGAATCGATCCCTAAAGCTGGATCAGCTGCGCGCCATAAACCCCAGACCGGACATATGCAAAAGAAAATTTGTTCGAAGATGAAGGTAGTAGTAACAACCAACCAGTAGATGAGTGGAAAGTATCGGACAATGAAGAAGATACACAACATCTACGATACGCTTACTGCGCACCGACCTCCTCTTCGGCCCAGCCAGGAAGACCACCGTCACCCTGGATGGCAAGACCGTAACCACCGTTACCACTGCCAAAGCCACCGATGCCGGAGCTCAGGCTGCCAAAGGAACCCTGCTGGGGTGCTTGAGTTTGCTGCATAGAGTGGTTGAAGGGACCTTGAGTGAAAGCAGGAAGGCTGACGGCACGGGAGTGTTGACCACGAGAGTTGAGGTTCGAGGGCGCAAGGAGACCACCAACAGTAGTAGTACCAGAGCCACCAGCTGAGGTACCGTTAATCAGGCTGAAGCTCGAGGTGCTCTGATGGGAGCTGTGAGAGTGGTGTGGCTGAGGGGTGTTCAAGTCAGCGCCGTAGAATGCAGCTTGCGGCGACTGGAACGATTGCTGCTGCTGTTGCTGCTGATTCTGCTGCTGTTGTTGTTGCATGCTAGCCTCAACCTGTTGTTGCTGCTGCTGCTGTTGCTGAGCTTGCAGGTACATCATGAGGGGATTGTTGTTGCCAGAGTTCATGATGTTACCTGAAGCAGGTGCTTGAACAGAGGGAAACTGTCCGTTGGTGCTTTGGCCAGAGCCTGGGGCGCCAGAGCCAGTCGGCGAGACTGAGGCACCAGCACGGTTAGGGTGTAGTCCGTTGATCGGCGATGGTGACTGAAGGCCGTCGCTACCAGCTTGCTGGGCCTGAGCCTGCTGGCTGTTCATCTGGCGGGGAGGGTTACCGCATCGGTCCTTTCCGAAGTTGACCTTGAATCGCTTGTATTCATCACGACCACGGATCGCTTCGATTGCCTTGATAGCATTGGCAATGTTGGTGAAGTTGACAAATGCACAGCTCTTCTCACGCAGAGTGTTGACCAGCTCAATTTCGCCATACTCGGAGAAATCCTGCCTCAGACGGTCCTCTGTCCAGGACTCATCCAGGTTGCCAATGTATACATTACGGGAAGCACCACCACTGACAGCAAGGGCAATCGCCGGGGGGAGAGCACCAGAGTGTTTACCCCAACCAATCTTCAAGCGACGGTTATGGATCATCAGTCCCTGCAGGTTGCTGAGGGCATAAAACGATGCGGCCGATGTTGGGTCGATGAAAGTAACGAAGCAGATATGCTTGTCCGGGATGTACCTAATGTGATGAAGGAGACCACCACGAACAACGTTGCAGATCTCTTCGATGGTAGTCTCCGGGTGGATGTTCCCAAGGTACACTGTTCGGTTACCCAAGTTGTTGACTCCTCCAGCAGACGTCGCGACAGCGGCAGCAGCTACGGATTGCTGAGCAAGCGCATTGGAGATCATATCGCGGTCGGCACCGTTCAGAACATGGGCGTATCCGGGAGCGATGCCAAGGTATTGCGCAGCGTTCTGTTGCTGGGTCTTGGAAACGTATGCGCATCGGTCCTTGCCATAGTAGACGCGCCTGGGAGCCTGCCACTTGGGCTCTTGGGGAAGCTGAGAAACAGCCTTGATGGCATTGCCAATTGACAAAAAGTGAACGAAACCGATAGCCTTCTCCCGGACGATCTTGACAGTGTCGATGGGGCCAAATTTGCTGAGGTCTTCACGAAGTTCATCCTCTGAAACATCCTCGGACAAGTTGCCCAGGTATACGTTGCGGGAAGCGCCCGACTGCTGTACTGCCAAGGCCACAGATGTGGGAACCTGCGACGGTTTTCCCCATCCAATCTTAATATCCTGGCCTCTGATTGATAGCTTTTTGAGGATTGCGTCAGAGTGGAAGTGGGTGGCGGAGCTGCTGTCGAGGAAGGAGATGAAGGCGCAGTTCTTGTCTGGCAGAAGCCTGACGGACTCGATTTGGCCACTGCGTACGTGGCCAAGGATCTCCTCTGCGGAAGTCTCAGGAGGAATGTTGCCCAAGTATACGGTCCTGCTAGTTCCGGAGACGAGACCAGGCGCGATCGGCATGGAGGAGCCGAGCCCACCAAGACCCTGCGCGCCGTAACCAGGGAAACCTCCGGTAGGCGACTGCGGACCACCGAAGAAACCGCTGGTGGGAGACACCATGTTCTGGTAAAGCTGCGGTGAGAGAGGCTGTTGCAAGGGGCTGCCAACATGGTTGGACTGGTGGTTCTGCTGCTGCGATTGGTTCTGACCGGCGAACTGTGCAAAGTTCTGGAACTGCGGGGAAGCGAAAGCGGAGGGCGAGCCTGGCTGGAAGGGGCTACCAAGAAGCAGCTGGGACGGAAGCAGAGGAGTGAAGTTCATGTCGAAGCCGGTGCCTGGGGTTTGCAAGTCGTTGCCGTTCTGGTTGCCCGGGTTGAGTCTTCCAGTGTTGATGGACATGTTGTTTGCCCTCTCCGGGTGTCGGTCGCCATAGCCGGGCTGGTTGGTCGCAAAGGCGCCGTGGGAAAAGCCGTGGTGGCCACCGCCGTTCATCTGCCTGTGGAAGCTCGACTGGAGACGGGGCCCGCTAGGAGCGTTGGGGGCGCCCTCGTGTTGCTGCATACCGAGAAGATGCGGGGGCAGACTGAAGCTGTCCCGCGCGCTGTGAGATAGAACCGCCGTGGTGAAGGTGTATTATTGCGTCCGGGACTCGTTGGACCGGACGGCGAAATATGTACTGCAGAAGGTGAAGTTGCAACCGGTTGCAGGGTGGTCGCTAGGCTTGCGAAGATGCTGCTGTATTACAAGATGTAGAGCGGTCTGGAAGTGTTAGTCCCATCTCACAGTGCAAAAGACATGGTTGCGGAGACGTACATGCAAAAACACAATGGCAACGGGTTGTTTGCAGGTCTAACAATACAAGACAGGCTCCCAACACAGGCAATTGCAGCCCAAATGATCCAGGTACAGACGTCCAAAAGGGTACTGTCGCGGGCTTGAATAGTGAACGCAGCGGGGACGCAATTAAATGCAGTGTGCCAGAGTTGCCGAAGAACAAACTCGCGTGGCTTGTTTGAGGATGCGTGCACTAAAAGAGCGAACAATAAGAATGAAGTGCAAAGAAGCAAGCTTTGCCGGGAGCCTCGATGCGGGGAGAAGAGGAGGTAATGAACGAAGGGGATCGAAGAAGAGGGATGCGACCTGAAGTCGGAGTGGAGGAACGAAGAAAGAGGTCGGTGAGAAATGCTAACTAGCAGGGCACATTAGGAGGCAGGCGCAAATGAGGCAGCCCAAAGCGGACAGCTAGCGCACCGCTTATTTTAAACGCGCAGACCACGTCTGAATCGTGCAAACCACCGTCGACACCAACCGCTGCCCTGCAGTTCTCTGGACCCGTAGATGCCTGTGCGAGGCGGCGTGGTATTTCGTGCAGCGACGCGCCCCAGTGCCTGGCGAAGAGGGTGTTGTGCTACCGGCGGTGCAGCTCGGAGCCATCCAGCGGATGCCGACGACGGGTAATTGCAGATATGCACACTCCGTCCCTGACTAGATGAGCCGCCTGATAGTGCTGCTCTTAACACGGGTCCCTTTTTCCTTTGTCGGGCGAACACGAAAGGGTCCAGATCGTATTGCGGCGGCTCCAGTTCCAGACGTAAGGATGGCCCTTAGTGCCAGCCTGCCCATCGCCTCGTCTCAGCAATCGATAGATACATAACGTTTCCACATGGTCTGCTTCCGGCGGTATACTACCGTGCACCGTCGCCGTGTGTGCAACAAACATGGAGCCCTCCCCATTATGGGTATCAAATGTCAAACGTGATTATGCGAAACCTCCACGTGTGTCATGCCTGCCAACCCCTGAGTTTGCTGACTTCTGGAATGACGTTTGCGCGTCCGTTTGACGCGTTCTGTACATGCCATACGCAGACGCTTTAGCGACCTGGGTACAGGGATCGATTCTAAGCGAGCACGTGACGCCGAACTACGAGCGACTGGTCAATCTGTGCTTTCCGACGATCGTGCATCCACCCGCTGTCAATTCTCCCATGGCAGAACTGTATCCGTCCATTGCGCAGTGCGCTGTTGTGGCTACAGCGCTCAAGGTGCTGCTATTTCCTGCTTAGTACGTTTACTTGCATAAAGTCCATGTTTGATCCTTCGTCCATGCTGACCATATCCGGCAGCAAGTCGACCGACTTCGAAGTTCATCGCAACTGGCTCGCTCTAACGCATTCCCTGCCCATTAAACAGTGGTACTATGAAGTCAGACACCCAGGCCATCAACACCAGTCAAGTAGTTCAGTCTAACCCTGTCCACAGAGAACCTCAGAATGGACTCTAGACTATCCGCCCTTTTTCGCCTACTTTGAGTGGCTTATGTCTCAAGCCGCTGCGTATGTCGATCCGGGTCTACTAAACGTCAAAGATCTGGGATATGACAGCTGGCAGACTATGTACTTTCAGCGTACTACAGTCATCGTTACCGAGCTTGTCTTGGTATACGCTTTGCATCTGTACTTATATGCCACCCTGCATGATATTGCCATTGCTAAATGCTTACCAGCTACGTGAAGACATCAAAGTCCAAGGTGACGGCCCATGCCGCTGCACTCTCCGTCTTGCTGTCTCCAGGACTCCTAATCATCGACCACATCCACTTTCAGTACAATGGCTTCCTCTACGGCATTCTTATACTGTCTATGGTCCTGGCCCGGAACAACTCGACACTCTTATTGTCTGGTCTGCTCTTTGCAGCTTTGCTGTGCCTCAAGCACATATACTTGTACCTCGCACCTGCTTACTTCGTTTACCTTTTGCGCGCTTACTGCTTAGGGCAGCGGTCGTCCTTCCCATACTTTACTATTCGGTTCTTCAACTGCGTCAAGTTGGGAGTAGGTATCGTTGCTGTCTTCGCAGCCGCGTTCGGTCCATTCGCGATATGGGAGCAAATACCGCAAGTGTTCAGTCGCTTGTTCCCATTCTCGCGGGGTCTATGTCATGCGTACTGGGCGCCAAATGTCTGGGCGATGTATTCGTTCTCTGATCGAGTTTTGATTTACCGTATGCAAAACTCCACCATCTTGGTGTATCGAGCTAACACATGCAGTTGCCCCGCGCCTTGGGTTACGCGTTGATCAAGAGGCAGTGAACAGTGTCACTCGAGGTCTTGTTGGGGACACGTCCTTCGCGGTGCTACCAGATATTAGCCCTTTGATCTGCTTTCTTCTTACACTTGGCACACAGATAGTACGTATACTTGCGGAGCAGGAGATTGATTGCACTAACCTCCCTCAGCCTGTTCTCCTCCGCCTCCTATACAAACCCACCTGGGAGGCCTTTATAGGTGCTGTGACACTTTGCGGCTATGCATCTTTCTTGTTCGGCTGGCATGTTCATGAGAAGGCGATCCTGCTCGTCATAATCCCATTCAGTCTGATAGCACTCCAGGATCGCAGATACTTCGGCGCTTTCCGGCCCCTAGCTGTCGCCGGTCACGTATCGCTTTTTCCTCTACTGTACACGGCAGCTGAGTTTCCTGTGAAGACAGTCTACACTATCTTCTGGCTTGTACTCTTCCTTATCGCGTTCGATAGGCTAGCTCCTGCGTAGGTGCCGTCTAGTCTTGTTCGATCATACACTGACATGCCACAGTTCACCCAAACCCAGAATCTTCTTGCTTGATCGCTTCTCTCTCCTCTATATCGCTCTTTCAATTCCACTGATTGCATACTGCTCCTTGGTTCACGGGATAGTGTTTGGCTCTCGATACGAGTTCCTGCCGCTCATGTTTACGAGTTCGTACTCAGCAGTTGGTGTGGTAGGCAGCTGGGTCGGCTTTTTGGTAGTGTACTTCGACTTGTAGATATACTCATCTCAACTATACCTCCAACACAGCTCTTCCAACTCCTATTATTTCAGGTCAACGACCTCTCACTAAAGGCTATCATGCCTGCGATGTTATCTTGTCGTTGACTTAGCTTTCGTCTCATGTGCAATGGCACAGAATTGGATGATGGTATGTGGAAAGTAACTGAATTGTGATTGCCAGATCACGCTCAGGAGCATAGCGGATACTTCGGAGAATCAAGTCGGATCGTATGCTTGACTGCTATTTAGCAAAGGAGAGACAGGACAACATCAGTCAGAAGTAGAGGCCAAACAAATACCTCGGAGCAGACTTGATATTGCAAAGATATCGTGACTGATGCCTGAATCTGTACCTGAAATCACGGCCTCTGGGGTGCGGCTCGAGGTGGGGGTAAAGTTGGTGACTTGCTGTGTCTGAGCAAGTGGGTCAGGCTGCCCCAAGGGTTTGCTCGGGGTGGCTCAAGGCATGGGCTTCTCATGGCCAACCTTCACTTGATCTTGATAAAACAAAAGGGTCATCACAGCAAAACAAAACGATGCATACGTATCGCAGTCTGAAAGAACTCGTTTTGAGGGTTCCAGAGAGTCCAAACACGTTGATATTTTGATGGTAGTGGGGTGCGTAGCTTTGATGCGTAGGTGGTAGGGTGCGAACGCAGTCCTTGCCGGATCAAGTATGGTATCTAGTGCCAAGGGACTACGGGCATCTTCTACTACCCTCCGCTCGCTTTTCTCCCCCATTGACTACTCTTCGACTAATTCTCTCCACCCTACCTTCCACCTTCGCAACTATCACGCCCTCGACATCCACGAACTTACTTGCAAGTCGCTTAGACGCGCTTTCGGAACCGACAGACGCGTCTCGGAACGCTACTCGGACCACCGAAGACTGCGACGACAATTTCGAGAGACCTTTGTCTGGCGCGTAAAGACAGGTCTTCGCCCTGACGCCTACGGAGGGGCCATTGCCCCCGTCTCTTCTCTCAAAGTACCTCTAGAGAAGGTATTCGGCGCGTTTGGATCGTCGCGACACTTCCGAAGTTTGCGACGCGGTACAGCAAACACCAAGAAGGCTACATGAGCTAGGGTACGAGCCAAAATGGTATGTGTCGGGTCGCGGTCTATACACGAACATATACTAAGAAGGCTCCAGGTTCTCTACAAGCGCAAGCCTGTCAAACACGAATCCCTACCCAAGAACCTCGACGACAGCACTGAGGTACGCCACATACTGTGCCGAACCACAGAACGTATTTGCTAAAGTTGCTGGATAGGTGTGGCATATCGAACAGACTGGAGAGGTCTTCACAGACTATGAGCGGTTCCTTGAGCGGTAAGAAAACATATCGAATGACGTCAGGCATGAGGACATATCTGATGAAGAATAGATATGACTTTTATCAGCAACGGAGCTTCACATGCCAGGCCACTGGCCATTCAGGCTACACGTATTTCGAGGCCCAGGAGAGCGAGGTAGGCTCTACGTCAATACTCGTCAAGGCCGATGAGGAGGTAACATCCGTGCAGACGGAAGCCACCAAGGAGATCAACAGCATTTTCCCAGATGGCTTGAGGTCTCCTGTTCTTCACTATGTCCAGTTCCAAGATCATCATCGGATGGATGATTTGGGTAGGTCAATCCCGTTTTGCTTAGTCCATGAATCTTGCTAATCACTTATATAGTAAATGATGTCTACGATGTATGTTCACAAAGCGGATTCGAATCTTCACACGAGAATGCCATACTGACATGTTATTGTAGCATTTCAAGGAACAGTTCATGTTAGGCGATCGGGTTTCCGTCGAAGGCGATCACTCACGCCGCTTCGGCAAGATCACTGAAATCACAGACAATAGCCGATTACACAGCATGTTTACTGGTCAATCGATGGACGATAGCATCCGTTCTTACACCTACGTTGTCACTATGGAAGACGGGGGTGAAACTGTCACCAAATACAAGGCCTCGGAACTTCAGCGGGATCGAAAAACCTACTCCAAGCTCATCTTGAAAGCTTTTCTGCGCAACGCGCTCAAGCGCGAGTCGTGGATCGGTGCGCCATGGATGGTCAAGGACAGTTTAGCAAAGCGATACGACATCCCAACCAAACTTCCTGACAAGAAGACTAGAGACGCTCTACTAGCCGCTAAGCGGGCTGCGAATGCTGTACCGAACGGTGTGACCCAACCTGTTCAACAGCAATATCCACAGCAGCTACCAAACGGTCATGGCTCACATATGAATGGTCACAGACAGCCTTTGCCACCTGGGCAAGGTCAGCCAGCCTTTGTCAACTTCTCGGCCAGCGGCCCTCCACCCTATGCGCAGCAGCAAGGCGTCATGCCTCCATGGGCAGCTGCTAATGCTACTAATCGCCCGGCATATTTTATCAACGGTCCTCCAATTTACAATAGTGGACCTCCGCCGATTGCGAATGTTCAGCCGCCACCACACATCTTGGCTCAGCTGCAGCCTCACCTTGCTGCGCAATTAATGCAGATGCCTCCCCATGGTCATGGCCCGCCCATCAACTTTCCGTTCCAGACCAGCTTCAATCACCATCAAGGTCCTCGTCCGACAAATGTTCCGCAGCCTCAACAGGCACCTCCGCCGCCCCGTCCAGTGGAGTATATTAAATATCCATGCGAAGATTTAGAGATCAAGCAACCTCGTCTTCAGGTCAACCGGCCGCCGCTTAAGTTCTTCTCCGACGACGTACCCGAAGGAGTTGAGCCGCCTGCAGAACAGAAAAAGACGGGTATCTTGATGAAGAGTATCGGCCCATTACTCTGTATTTGGGAGACTCTCAACGTTCACGACACCATCTACATGCTAGACTCGTTCACTTTCGATGACTTTGTTGATGCTATGCGATTCACGCATGAGACTGTCGAGTGTGAGTTGTTTGTAGAAATGCATTGTGCAATTCTAAAGCAGATCGTCAACGGCTCTGGTAAGATTCAGACCAGCCTACCCAACCTAGCCGATGAAGATTCGTCAGACGAAGAGTCGAGTGAGGAGTCAACGCCTACCCCTGAGCCTGAACCGCCAATTCGAACTACTCGTAGTAGCTTGAGGAAGTCGGGCGCAGCGCAACTTGTGGTCAAGCCACGCACACCAACGCCTGAGCCTCCAAAGGAACTCCACAAGGCTGAGGAGTTCGTCACTGACTTCGACTGGGTTGAGCAGTGTAAGATTCGCAATTTCGCTGATGGAGGATGGCAAGCAATTGTTGTCGCAATCCTTTATCGCCTATCATTCGACTCTGCTAGAAAGGAAGCTTGCGATGAAGTTCTTGCTGAGCTGTGCCCACCTGAGGAGGAGCCTACCATGGCCACCATTGCCAGTAACTACACTACGCTCGATGTGAACCTACGCATCTCGGCACTTGAAATGATTCTAAGCTTGACTGTCGTCACTGAGAACTTCCGCGATCAGCTTGTTGCTGCCGCTCAGGAGATGACACGCCTGCGCAAGGAAAAGATTGAGTATCAACGCAAACGTAAGGAGCTGGCCGATGAGCTATTCAAGTTGGACTTGGAGCGCAAGATTCATCTTCCAGCAAACACACCCGCCTCGCCTACGAATACCAAGATGACCGAAGATGCTGATGTGTCTATGAATAGTGTCAATGATGCTTCCAAGGAAGCAGATGCTGAAACAAACGGTGGCGACGAGCTGACAGCATCGAAGGGCAGGACCCGCCCAGCTAATAAGAACAAGCGCAAGGCAGCTGCTGAGGAGGCTCGTAAAGAGAAAGCCAAGAAGGCTAAGGCGGAAGCAGAGAAGACCAAGAAGCAGAAGGAGTGGGAGAAGCTACTGCAGGCGATCGAGAAGAAGAAGGATGAACTCAAAGATTGCGAGGACAACATCAATGAACTCGACGATGATCTGCGCGAGACTCTGGTACACCGTAGCAAGATTCTTGGCAAGGACCGGTTCTTGAACAAGTACTACTGGTTCGAGCACAACGGCATGCCCTTCGGCGGTGTTCCTAACAGCTCTACTGCCGAATACGGATATGCCAATGGTCGCATCTGGGTACAAGGACCGAGCGAACATGAACTTGGACCGAACCTAGAAGAGCCTGCCCTCTCCCAAGATATGCAGCGTTTTGGCTACACTGTTCCGCAGCGCAAAGAGCGAGAAGAAGGCCCGACCCACCTATCGAACTCCAACCAGTGGGCATACTACGACGATCCAGAAGACATCGACAAGCTGCTTGTGTGGCTCGACGAGCGAGGTCACCGAGAGCGTGTTTTGCGTAAGGAGCTACAAGCGTTCCGTGACCGTATCGCTGAGTACATGCTCAAGATGCGGAAGCACCTAGAAGACTCCAACAAGCCCCAGGAAGAGGAAGAGGATGACAACAAGACTCGAGTGTCGACACGCAATAAGACCAACGCCGATAAGGATGTTCCCAGGGATCGCTGCTTGCTCTGGACCAACAGCATCATGCGTGAGGAGTTCGGACATAACCATGTCGAAGAGTACGAACCACCGAAGAAGGGCAAGGCGAAGACAGTGAAGGCAACCAAGGCTAAGGGCCGAGGACGCTAACGCAGTCTCTTGGTGCCACAAGCTCACACAAGAGGCGAAGCATAACGGAGACGACCACCGGCTTGCTCTAAACCACGGCCACAGATCACTACATATGAGCTTACGGAGCAGCAATGCCTCAAAAGCTCGCCAGCTCAGAGGAGCTACAGAGAAGAGTTGAGATACCGGAGCATATTCACGAATGATGATTCAGCATATTTTGGCGATTTACGGAGTTTCGATACCATGAGCATAGGCACTCAAAGTACATATCGTGCATTTCCAGGCGTTCGCAGAGGTGCGTAGCCGACTGTCACTGCGGCGAGGTGGCTCGCTGGGAGGTTTGATTCAGCAGAATCCCAAATAACTGACTGCGGCCGGTCCTTTGTGAGTGTCCGTGTTTGGCGATTTGCCGAACTTGATATCCAAATGCTGTTTCCAGCAGGAGCATCTTGAGTAAATGTGTAGCACTTAGCATGTATTATAAGCGTATTGTTAATACAGTTGAAAATGCCAAAAAAAAAGTTTCAATATAACTATCGCGTGCAACGCGATGCCTGAGAACATGGTGAAAGCTAACCTTGAGACGAAGTGACGAAGACGTGTTTGTGCACGATACATAATCATCATACGAGATAATTAGTGTTCGACATCACTGGGAATCGTACAGTTTTATCAGTCTTACCATTGCAATCCATGCTTTACTTCAGTTCACGGACTGTTGATGTTTGATTGATTGCAGCTGACCGGTTGGCCATTTCGGGTTAGTACGCGATGCGCGGCAGCTTCACGCGACCGGAGCCCATCAGCGGCGCATGCCTCCAGACCCGTCGCATCCCATCAACAAGAGACATTTCCGCATCTGGAACATTTGCACCGCACCTAGAAAGATCCCTTGAAGGGATCAGAGGCACGCCGAAGCATTCCGCAGGCTTCATAGAGCTGCCAACATGGCTACGAATGGCGCGCGAAAGGGTGAGCTCAACTCCGCACCCCTCCCCGGCTCCGCTACGAACGGGACTAACGTACCGCAGCATCTTCAGCCACAGAGTTCGGAGGGAGCTCTAGCCTACTGGAAACAAGCGCAGTAAAAGATGTCGTCAAATCGGAGAAACCAAGAATCAAGTTGAAGATCAAGAAGCCGGTCCCGAAGCCATCGATCCCTGGGAATTGGAAAGAAAGCGATGCGACAAGTACGTCTGCCATAACGCGCTGTATGCGTACATGCGCATGAGTCTATGGGATTATCTGACATGTTACTAGATGTCGAGAACAAAGCGACCGCACCATCGACTACTTCGCCAGTAATCAACCCTCTTGACGAGAAAACTATAGCTGGTTTTCCCAGCGGCCTGCCCCTAGACGACAAGGTAGACACAATACAGTGCAAGCACTGTCGTCGACCTGTCCTCCGTGCATCTTCGGCTGCACACATTCGCGACTGCTTGAACAAGAAGCAAGAGAAGCTCAAGAAGAAGAAAGAGGCCAAGGAGGCTAAAGACGCAGCTCTTAGGAAAGAGAAAGGCGAAGACGACGAGGGTGGCAAATCACGCAAGTCAGCCATCAAGGGTGCTTCGATAGACGGCGATGGCGCAAAGAAGGGCAAGAAGCGGAAGCTTGATGGAGATGCAGAGAAAGCACCTAACGCTAAGAAAAAGAAGAAGGATGAACCCAAGCAGAAGGGAGCAAAGCCCAAGGGCCCGGTCGATGTCGAGAGGCAGTGTGGTGTTTCTCTACCAAACGGTGGATACTGTGCAAGAAGTCTGACCTGTAAGAGCCACAGCATGGGTCTCAAGCGGGCTGTCCCAGGACGAAGTCTGCCGTACGACATGTTGCTGGCGCAGTATCAGAAGAAGAACCAGGCTAAGATCCAACGTACGTATTACACTGTCTCTTGCTGCCGTATATCGTGTGCTGACGCATTTCAGGATCTCTTATCGACGCAAACGCGCCCCTTCCGGAAGATCTCGAGCCATCAGGCGCTGTCGATTCGGACGAAGAAAAAGATTCTATAATGGCTGCCCTCGCCCGACACCGACCGCGACCCATGGCAACGTACACGCATACCTCGCAACGCTCGAAGTACCAATACATCCGCATGAAAGGCATGATCCGCTCAGCGCTTGGCGCACCTCCAGGCGGAGGTGGATCCATGTTTTCAGGCGGTGACAACATGAGTACCGGTCGTGGCATGGCTCTCGGCATGATGGGCGCACCACTTAGCGCAACCAACGAGCACTTCCCACAAAGCGCTGGATTCGGTGCACCACTGAGCACTGGTCTGGACAGCGGAGCAGGAAGCAGGAGACCAAGCGCTATTGGTGCTGGTGGGCCTCGGCAAATACTGCCCGGTCAACTACCAGGTCCTGGACAACAACGGAAGGGCAGCATGGCGAGTGTTGGCGCTACCTAGGAGGATGAGTCGCACCAAACACCTTGTCCTAAGATTAAGGAGGAGATTACGAATACGGACGCCGATGTTCCCTAGGAGGATATGCTACGAAAGGCGCTCTTGTACAGGGGCAAGGACCACGAATCAGACGGCCAGCAGAGTTAACTAACCGTTTTTCTTTTTCTCCCAACTATGGCTGGAGGTTTGACGGAGTACAGATGTAGTCACGCTCACGGATGGGATATGACGATTACATGATGATCCTTGTATGGGTCAGGAAAGGTTTCTTGGGTTTTGGTTACTGTATTACTATCTGGGGTTGGGAGTTTGACATGATACCCTCTTTGTTTTTACGTTCACTAGGAGACCGTCTAGAGTAGACAATGGTAATGTGATTTTATCACTTGGATTCCGTATAATTCTCATGATTCGTCGTGAAGCCGTGGTCTGCCGAGATTGAGACTATGAAAAGTTTGAAAGGCAACAAGAGAATAGGATGACCCATACACTGCGAGAGCAGTTATAATTACTCCGAGACAGAAAGACTACGACTCGCCTTGCACACCCCAATATCCCGCTCTCTGTGGTTTTGGTACCGTCATCTTGAAGTGCAAATCATCCTCGTCCTCGCCACTTCCTAGCGCATTGTCATCGTCGTCTTCAATGTTGTACTCTTCGTCGTCACTTCCATGACGATATTTGGACTGATACAAATTCCGATCAAACTCATCGTCGTCGCTCATCTCATCTTCGGGATAGTCATTGGCGTAGTAATCTTCAGCATTCTCATCTTCATCGTCGGTATCAAATTCTCGGTCGCTAGTCTCTTCGTTATCCCACCAGTCTGCGTCCTCTTCGCTGATGACCAAGAGACCGACTGTGCCTGTTGGTGCAGGGGCGTCTGGTAGAACGGGTTCGCGGACGTAATGGTCGTATACGTATTCGCTATCAATGTCCATTGCATCGCCATCGACGGTCGAATTGTCTTGGGCAGCGAGAGCTGCAGCCTTGTCTGGATGTCGTTCTGCAAAGCGTTTTGCTGGAGCTTTGGGCTTGTGTTTTGAAGGAGAGGGGATAGGAATCTCGAGGTTGTCTACTTTTTCTACCTCTTTTGACAGAGCCTCCAGGTTGCGGACATCATTTTCTGAGGGTTCGGTGACAGGGGGTTTCCGGTGTATGGAAGGCTTCGCTGAGTGGTGGAGTGCGCTGCCTGCGCCTGGTCGCTTTCGTGGTCGCTCTGGTAAAGCTTCTGGTACTGGTGCTTGCACTTGTCCACCTGTCGGTATATCTTCCTTCTTGGTGACTTCTTGTTCTTCCACGAAATGCCGTTTTGCACCAATTCTTGAAACGGGGTCGAGGCGAAATCGTCGGGCGAGCGTCGGTGTTGGCGGTGCTGATGATACCTGTTGGACGTCGTCGCCCGGCTTTGTGAGACGCCTGTATGCGAAGTTGCTACTCCTCTGCCGTTTGATTTCCTTTTCGCCGTGCTCGATCCTAAGGGAGTCGACGGGGGTATCGGTGCGCTTTCGTTTGATAGAGATTGTGTTGGGTGGAAGTTGTTGTGACGACATTGTGGCGGTAGTGGAGAAAGACGTGATAGCAAATGAGTAGTCCAAGCCTGGATCGATATTTCGTATAGATATCCTGGTGGTGAACGGGTCCAGCGAATCGGAGGGGCAGCGCGGGGAGGTGACATCAAAGCATTCCAGAAGCCGCGCAGAGCCCCAGTGCACTAGCGCGATCTACACCCGCGTGTCACGCCTCGAGCTCACCCACGCGATATGATCATGAGTCTTACCTGTACCCACACGGCTTGAACATGTCTGCCTGTGCTCACCCGTACAGTCCTACTATCGCTCTTAAAGACGTCCCTTGCTTGTAGACGTGCACCGTTATATCCGCAATTCCGCAATACATCCCCGAGCACACCTCAAACGCGACGACGCCTGCTATCATGGATCGGGTGCGGCAGATATTCGAGCGCGAGAACTCGTCAGCCGCGTATGAACCGCTACAGGGGGGCTCTGAGCGGCCAGATGGCGAGCACATCGAAGCAGAGGAACACGCATTCTCATGGACCGACTATGCCGTCTTCACGCTGCTGGGCGTCTCTATGCTATGGGCTTGGTTGGTAACCCAGACATCACAGCGTACATGATACTGACTGCACTAGGAACATGTTCCTGGCAGCAGCCCCGTACTTCCAGCGACGCTTCGAGTCCAGCGATAATCTGCTCCGCAACTTCCAGTCTTCCATTCTATGCGTCTCCACCGTAGGCAACCTAGGCTCCATGATGGTCTTGACCAAGCTCCAGGCCCGTGCCAACTACCCCAAGCGTATCATCGCATCCCTCGCCCTGAACGCCGTTGTCTTCACCTTGCTCGCTATATCCACAAAGTTCTTCTTGAACATATCCGTTGGTGTCTACTTCGCCTTCCTCATGCTCATGGTCTTAAGCGCTAGTCTAGCGACGGGGCTCTGTCAGAACGGTGTCTTTGCATACGTATCGGGATTCGGAAGAGAAGAGTATACACAAGGAATCATGTCTGGCCAGGGCATCGCTGGCGTCCTGCCTTCCATTACCCAGATCATATCCGTCCTACCCGTGCCCAAAAAGCACCACGCCCATGGAGCACCGCAAGAGTCAAGCACATCTGCTTTCATCTACTTCCTAACCGCTACTGCTGTTTCTGCTGCAACCCTGGTAGCATTCTTCTACCTCCTTTCCCGGGCTAGCTCCAAGCAGCGCTTGTCGCACGCCTCACTCAATGAAGGACCAGAATACGACCCGGCTCACAGCGAGCGCAAGAGCATACCACTAACGAGATTGCTCAGGAAGCTCTTTTGGCTCGCTGGCGCCGTCTTTCTCACTTTCACAATCACCATGTTCTTCCCAGTCTTCACGCCACAAGTGCTGAGCGTGCGCGACCCTTCAACTGCACCTCGTCTTTTTCAGCCGGCGACTTTCATACCTCTAGGCTTCTTCTTCTGGAACCTTGGTGACCTTATGGGCCGAGTAGGACCCGCTCTGCCTGCCCTACGTCTTACGCATCGCCCGCGACTCCTATTCTTCTTGTCTATTGCGCGAGTATTCTTCATACCCTTGTACTTTCTCTGTAATATCGGTGGAAGGGGCGCCGCTATCAACTCCGATTTCTTTTACTTGTTCGTTTTGCAGTTACTCTTTGGCATAACAAACGGCTACTTGGGGAGCAACTGCATGATGGGTTTCGCAGAGTGGGTTGAGCCGGAAGAACTTGAGGCAGCAGGGAGCTTTATGTCATTGTCGCTAGTTGGTGGTCTCACCACGGGAAGCTTCTTGAGCTTCTTTGCTGCACAGTCCTCGTGAGCTTGGGCATTCTCATGAGTGTGGCTTACCCACGCGACCAGCATCAGCGGGTTCGTTGATAGCTAACGTTGAATATGAAATCTCCTATGAGCCACGCAGAATCGCTTCTTTGAATCTTCTTTAAATCTTCTTTCAACTTTGCAAAACAATGGCTACTAACATCATCTACATAGTTGTTAGATGCCAGCTCCACCTTCGCACTGCTCAGCAGAAACAAAACGGTGGGAAATTCAAAAAACCCAAATTTAGCTGGACGGAGAAGACGGCACAGAACAATGCTTTCCTCCAGCCCGAAGAGTCAGGGAGCACATACGAGGTGGTAGAACTAGAAGCTGCAGATGGCTCACGATGGAAGACCAAGCTAGTCCATAGCACGTCTTGTGAAGAGGACGTTCGTATCGCTGGTCACAGCCATATCAAAGAGGTCGCTCTGCAGCACCGGATGGAAGAAGCTAGGAAGCATATAGACGAGCTCAAAAAAGCAGAGATCACGGTAATGGGAGCTCAAAGTCTCTATGGAGAAAGCGAGACGGCTGTTCACTATGCCTCCCAACTCCGTCTACCTCGTCATTCATTCCCAATTACTCCTTACAAACCCAAAAGATAAACCCTGTTTTCGCGTTGTTACCGAATTGTCCAACCTCCATGCTCGCTTCACCAGCCACGACCATGGCAATCATAAATACACCGATGTTCGCGTCATAACTTCCGGGACTAGGCTCGGAGAAGAGTGGGAGGTCGAGCTCGAACACGATGTTCAACAAGACATCGAAATCGTCGGCTGGTGCAATACGCTAGAAGCCGCTGCAGAGAAGTTGACAAACAGCTTACTGGATAACAATAATGCACATGAGCAACGTACAGCGGAGGAAAATGGCGATAAGCAGAAAGTACGAGTGACGTTGGAAACTTCTCTAGACGGGAACTTAACAGCATTCTGCCGCATCAAGTCAACCCAGACGAACTTTGACGGGTCAACATCGCAAGCCACGACGTCCCACTGGTATGAGATCATCCGTGTCAATCTTGAACACGAAAATATGTATGACGTGTCATGGCGCGAGAAAGCCCGTTTGTCTCGCCTGGAGGTCTCGAAAAGAATTGGTATCCTCTCGATGAAGATGAGAAGCCAGGGGCTTAGTCAGTCGGAATTAGATGAGCTAGACAGGTTGCACAGGGGCTTGGGATACTTAGTTGTTGCAAAGGATGATTTAGAGGAAGTCGTGAGGTATGTAAGGGAGAGGGAGGAGGAAAGCAAAGGGGTGGAGGAGTGTATTTAGATTGAGTTTGTGCCGACTAGCGATAGCGATGGTCAGGATGAGAGACATAGGGGAAAGAGGTATGTAGAACTGGAAGTGGATGATGACATGATCATAGGGCCGAGTGGCTCGGGGTCGTGCCTCGAATACTGTTCGGATTGTGTTTTTTTTTTTGGATTGTATCTTGTCTCTTTTCGTATCGTTTTTGAATATTCGGACTTCTCACAAGGCACCCAATTCCTTGAGTTTGCTGATCATACCGTCTACATCTTCAACCTTGACACCACCCTTCCGTGGCGGTGGCTCGGTAACCTTGACCGTCTTCAACCTGATCTCAGTGTCCAGCCCGTAGTCGCTCAGACTCTTCTTGTCCAGCTTCTTCTTCTTCGCCTTCATAATGTTGGGTAAACTGGCATACCGGGGTTCGTTGAGGCGCAGATCCGTAGTGATGACCATGGGCAGCTTGGCCTTGATAGTTTGAACACCACCATCGACTTCTTGTACTACCTCGACGGTTTGGTCGTTGATTGTGACTTTGGACGCTTGGGTTGCTTGGGGCCAGTTCAGCAGGCCTGCGAGCATTTGTCCTGTTTGGCCGGCATCGTCGTCAATGGCTTGTTTCCCTAGGATGACCAAATTGCTCTTTTGCTCATCTACTACTTTTCGCAGAAGCTTCGCGACACCAAGGGGTTCCAGGGCGTCCTTTTCTTCTACAACTACGTGTATGCCTCGGTCTGCGCCCATGGCCATGGCTGTGCGGAGAATATCTTGAGACTTGGGAACTCCCGCAGAGAAAGCGACAATCTCTTCTACGTTGGGGGCGTTTGCATGGTGGGCCTTCTTTTCGCGCATGCGGACTGCTTCTTCGATGGAGAGTTCGTCGAAGGGGTTCATTGAATGTTTTACGTTTGCGGTTTCTACGGCGGTTTGGGCGCGGTTTACGCGGGGCTTGACCTTTTCATGGTGTCAGCATACTAGCCGGCACGGGGGCTTGTGTGCTCATCGTCTTGAGCATCTCGTATTCGAACACCATCTTTCAGACACCCAAGCTGAACACTCGAGCGTCATGTCTAAAAGTCGGGTCAATGAACGTACCGCATAGTCAATGACCCGCTTAACGGGAACTAATATCCTCAATCCTGACATTGTGTGTGTTTTGCCTCTTCAACACCTGGCAGCGCAATGTTCTGGGGTATCACAGGTGATGATGTAGAAGAACCAGGGTGGGGGATAGCATCGGAGCTCGTCCTTGAGTTCGCGATGCTTAGCCGAGGCTTTTTCCGATGTCCGCGTCGGCCTTGGCGGAGATCGTCGTCATATGGTGGCGCACGCGAACTACATCTAGAATACATGGAGGACAACCACAGTGTCGTTCATACAACTCGCTACTTCGTGCTTCACATTCTCATCATGATGCTTGCAGATCATTCTCGCACGTTGTTGGTAGTAACCTCTGACGGCCCCCTCAATTGTATCAACGAGCAGCGATTCACGAGTCACGAACATTCAAAGACACCATTCTCAACATGTTGCGCACTGCGGACCTTGCACCAGCTGTGCAGACAAAAGCGCCCTTTCTCGGAGTTGTTACCAATGAGAAAACATCGAGTATATGTTCAAGAACCAGTTACCCCCTCGGCAAACTGCTTACAACTCGCACAAAACCCGAAAGTTCTAGCGGCGTTGTACTCCCAACATTGTTGCGCGTATTCTGGCGTCGTAGTCCCGCAGCCATCACCTAGAAGTACACAATCATATCCATTGCTAAACGCATCCGTCAATGTACCTCCTACACACTGCAGATGTGAAGATACGCAGTCAGTATATGCCTCATATGCGTTCCGTACAGGCACAGCTTACCTGATCCGTGTTGACACCAGTAAAGAATAACGTTCTAATGCCCTCTTTATCCAAAAACTCTTTGAGAGGCGTCGTTGAACCCCACATTCCACTCATTCTGTTCTTATGTATCCAGACATCGGGTTTACTCTCTAACTTGCTGCCTTCATCGAACATGGCGTCGAGTGGAGGTTGGAGTGCAGCGTTCCAGGAATCGCGCATGAGTAGTTTACCTCCCTCTACAGTTTTGCCATCCGGAAACTTGAGAGTCCCGCAGTCTGCCCCAATTCCACGGTAGAAGGACTGATTTTCCTTGCCATGACGATCCACGCTGATACTCTCTTCGTGATGCCCGAAAGCGTCCTCAGCTTTGAAGTCGACGTCTGCGGGGATGGAAAAGAAACCAAAAGCGCGCTTCACTGCTGGTGGCATTTCTTCGACTTCCTCTTCCGTAAGCCCCCAGTTCACCCATATTACTCTGATGCCGGCTTTCCGCGCCGCTGGTATGGCATGTGCGGCCAACTGTTCACAAGCAGCGTGTCCCGGACCTTTCTGGTCGCGACCAAAGGCTTCGGAGAGAAAGAAGTTTTGCATATCAATAATGATAAGGGCGGACTTTGACGGATCGATCGTAATGGGTTCAGTTGATGTCTGTATGATATGTGTAGGACCAGTAACTGGCGACGAATGTACTGACGGATGGGTGAGATCAAACCCATTTTTGGAAGAGTGTGACCAAAAGTTCGAAGGCGAGCCTATCAAGGCTTTGCGGTGTGGTTCTGTTGGTATTGTAGAAGACATGGTCGCGGCAATTGCCGATATGATAGGTTTGGGCGATCGGTGTTGATTCTGAGCGTTGAAATTTATGCAACGTGACAGTAGGTTTCGAGACTCATATTCAATAGGTACTGGGAAAGCCAGCAATGATATAAGTCTTCAAACAGTCATCAAATGGTGTGGCCACTATCAGAGTGCCGGATAAGGAAGGCCAGTATCTCATCTGCCGAGGCGGGGTAGTTCGGTGTAGATCCGAGATAGTCGTTTTGTAGAGAATATGACCAAGAGGTATTTCTACATGCATATCTATGCCCCTAGACATATATTAAGATTGAGCTAGGATACGGTGTTACCGGAATCCAGCAAGTCGCTTCCTCGCGACTTGCAGGAGCTGCGACGACCCTTCTTTCTGATTGGTCGTGTTCGGAGTCTCAATTATCTGATGCAAATATCTCCTGGCTCGTTCGTTGTTACCGATGGAGTCATAGTAATCCGCAAGCTGCAACATTGAAGGTTTGTGGCCGATGACAGACGCGACTTGTTGCCACTCTCGCGCCAACGCAGCAGTACTGCCTTGTCTCCAGCTTAGCACCCAGTTGAGCGCTTTTCGTATGCTGTCGCTCTTCAAAATAGTAGGTTCTACTGTCGCCACTTCTTGGTAGAAGTCGGTAAGATTTAGTATTGCTTGTTCATGGCCGGATGCTGCTGCTTTGCTGGTATATTGCAACCACTTCTGACTTGTCCTCGGCTCAAACGCTGCAAGCTCATAGTATGACAGTGGATCATCGCCTTCAAGAGCGCCCTTTTGAAAGTAAAACTTGGCTTCTGCTTGTACTTTGGGGTCTTTGTCTGCTTTGAGAAGATAGCCAAGCGCATTCCATGGTGCTATGAGAGGCAATTTCATTGCATGCGCTGATTGTCCAGGCTGATATTTGAGAGCTGCAGTTGTGATGACTTGTTGATATGCTTTCTTAGCTTCCTGCTTTTGTCCTGCTTGCTCCAGGAAGAGTCCTCGTAGAGTTGAGATTTCCAGAACCAAGCCAGGATCCTTTTCCAGGGACTGTAGGTCGATCGCGTCGAGAGACAGACGATACTGGGCTATTTCTTGCTTTGGAAATAGTCTCGTGATCTCTTGAGCAGAACTATGGCCTGAGCCGCCAAGATAGACGGCGGTCAGGATGTGTGTTATCGCTAGAGGGTCTCCACTTTGCGCACATCCCTGAAGCAGCAGTCCAGCGGTATTCTTGTGTTGACTTGGAGGCAATTGAGCTCTTTTCGCCGCATCGCCAATATCAGGTATCTTGAAAGTGACGATTGCAAGAGACGCTACATCGTTCAGCGGCACGTTGTATTCTGCTTGTGTTAGTAACATCTACGAGTGTACGTATGGGGATAACACCCACTGTTCACTATGCGCAAGACGTTTTTGCCGTGGGGCATGGTGTTCTTATGCGCAACGAAATCATCATAGATGCTCATGGCAGTACGAGGCTCTATTTTGTGTATTCCTTCATGCTTCGTCAAAGTGTAGAAGCCAAGTCGACCGCGTGCATCGACATCAGCGCGCAACCTCGGAGCGTCAATTCTTTGCTTGGTAGCATAGTTCTGGACTCGCATGCTTGTTGCAAAGTCGCACGAAGATGTTGGATATCTCGTGGCATTGCGACGAATGGCCAGAGCGAGTTGATGCGATTGACACATGATGCAAGGTTCCAACCTCGCAATTGCTCTGGCTGAGCGTAAGGCTATTCGGGAAGCCGCCATGGTGACTCTGTGTCCAGTCGATAGAGTTGTGTGGTGGGAGATTGAGTCCACCATATGGTGGCCGCCGTTAGCCTCGGAGGTCCGCAATGACCGCGAAATCTTGGCACGCCAGAATCTTTTTGCATGTCGCGAACGATCCACAACCCAGGAACGACGAGCACAATCGCGGTTCGTACACAACGCATCCAAGCCCATAGAAACAGAGTCGCAATGGTCACTACACGAGGCGGAACGGAAACGCCAGGCGCGCCGACGCCGACACCAACACCACGCAGCTCGACGAGGAAAGCAGCAGGAAAGCGAGAACTCGAGTCACTAGAAACACCGACACAAGCAAAGAGGCAGCGGAAGTCTGCGTCTACACCCTCGTCCAAGAAGAGAACTACTAAAAAGGCGTCTGAGGCGGACGCGCCTTCGCAAGAGTCTGCAGACAACACCTCTGACACCGTCACCATCAACGCGTCTGCAACAGAAAACCCCCAGACACCAAAAAAGGATGACCTTGCACCACTCGGACGTCGATCCAGCCCTCACGTTGTAGTCAGCAGGAAGTCACTGGACGACTCTACGGCCACAGACAGCTTTGGGGAGAGCAAAGACGAGGCCCCAGCAACTTCACAAAACCCGTCTTTCTACACACCCGCACAGCAGCCTGGCTCTGGCTCTGGCTCTGTATATGCGACACCGGCTACAACATTCAAACAGCAGCCTGAAGGATCACCTACACCGAAGGCTAAGACGGCAACTCGTCAGACACCCGCATCGACGTCAGCGAAGAAGGGCAAGGGGCGCCCCAAGAAGGTCGCAGAAACACCATCCAAGTTCCCCGACGAGATCCCAACGTCCTCATACGAAAGTAACGCTGCTCCGATACCCTCGCAAGATCACGTTCTTCCTTCTGCACAACCCAAGAAGGCGCACAAGCGCTTTGGTAGTGAGGAGCTTGCAGAAGCGCAAGAGTCGCTCGTCGTGAACGAGCAGAGCGATAAGCGACACGAAGAGCCTACTATCCAAATGAATCAAGTGGATGAAGACGAAGCTAGCGACTCGGACGACGAAGCACCTGAGGTAGTCACAACAGCCGCTGCAAGTTCCAAGGCACAAGCTGTGCAAGCCGAAGCCGATCGTGCACAAAAAGCCCAGCAAGAAAAAGAACGGGCCAAGCGACAAGCGCGCGAAGAGCTCATCGCCGCCCAACAAGCTGCAAAGCGCGAGCGTGAGGAGAAGAAGGCAAAGAAACTAGCAAAGAAGACTGCCAGGGAAGCAAAGACCATTGCCGACTCGGACGATGAAGAGTCTGAGCCCATGTCGCGCATGGACATCGATATAACCAATGGTCTACTACCCACATCCCTCCTCGAAACCATCGACGACCAACGTCCTCCCACACCGCCGCCCGAGCGTCGCGGAAAGACCGAAGAAGAGCTCAGGAAGGAGAAGCTCAACCATCATATCAAGTTCCTCGAGCGTGTTGACAAGCCGGCGAAGGATGTAAAGAAGGGCAAGCTCAGTGTAGCGGTGTTGGCCCAGCAGAACAGGGTGCTACCGCCCAAGGTCAACAGGAATACAAAGAATGTACGCGAACACTGGTTAAAGGGTCGTGAAGTGGAGAAGACACGCGGGAAGCCTGGCGTTAGGTTCGGGAAGAAGATGGAGAGGAGGCCGCATGCTAGCCGGGGTTTCTTGAGAAACGGTGATGACTAGACAACAGTGTATTATCAGTTGAGCTTTAGTCGTATGCAAAAGATATCCAGTGTCTTTCGAC
This sequence comes from Alternaria postmessia, assembly GCF_024291825.1. NCBI lineage: Eukaryota > Fungi > Ascomycota > Dothideomycetes > Pleosporales > Pleosporaceae > Alternaria > Alternaria postmessia. The sequence continues at coordinate 24,945 of NW_026260104.1, forward strand.
ATGTATGCCTTGGATGACGGACATTTTTTCGTCTTTCGTTCTCCTACTCTATATCCCTGTTATGCTATTTACCGCCTTCCAGGCCTCTTGGGCTTAGCGAAGCCTTTACTCTCCTCCTTCTTTTCCACCTTGAACTCATCCATGATGACCTGCTCAGTGATTTCTTCAGGATCTGTCGCCTCAATCTTCTTCTCCACCTTCAACCCACCTTCGTTCTGCGCCAGACTGACCACGTTACCCCTACTTGCCGCGTACAACATCCTCTCCCTGATCTTCGCTCCACTAGGACACGTCGATATGAAGACGATACTCGTCGCAGAGTCATCGTGGCGGTAGAACGAATACCGTGGCTCCTTTGCATCAATAGCCTGGGCGATGGTAGAAGGCGTTGCGGACGACGAAGAGACCAACTCGAGGGTCTCATTCGAGCCGTTCATGCGCAGCTGCACAAGATTATCGGTCCCACCTTGACCCAGCTTCTTCAGCGCACCGCCAATCTCATCGCTGGCACGAATGGCAATCCTGCCTCCTTGAGCTAGGCCCTGACCGCGCGTCCCTCTACTCTCCAGCGCCTCAGCAGCCTTGATATCTTGCAACGATTGTTCTTCCGCCGTCAGCGGGTTTTCCGATTCCGTATGCGCAATGTGCTTCTCCCATCCTTCCGACGTGAGCTCTGAAGCTTCGGTTGTGAAGACGCTCTCGGCGAAGTGTTCTCCGCCCAACTCACGCACGAGTGTGAGGCGTGTAGACGCGAAGAGCATTTTTTGACGTACAGGCGCAGCATTGGGGACGTAGGTTACGGCCACGAGGGACTTGTCGGGTGAAGCGAGCGAGTCGGCGCGGCGGAGGAGGATGTAGAGGGCGGCATTGGGTTGGATGTGGGATTGGAGGTTCGAGAGGTCGGCATTGAAAGTGGATGATGACGAGGATATTGTGCCGCTGGGGACAATGGTTTCGTTCTGGATTGTGGCTATGATACCGCGTTGTGATGTCGACGTTATGAGGCTGCCGAGGGCAGACTTGAGCTCTTGGGAAGCTATGAGGCGTTGTTAGCGGGGTTGTGAGGTTTGGACGCGTGATCTTTACCGGAGATACCAGACTGCATCTTTGCAAGTCTCTACTACAATGTCTTATGTGGCTGTTGTAGTAGTTCAAAGTGAGGGTTGCAGTATTGTTGAAAGGTCGGATTTGAATGTTTACACTGACGTTGAACCAGCGGTGATGTTGTACTATAGTGGGGCAAGTGGGCTGGAAGGCGGATGCACCTTGGCAGCCCTGCTTGTATCGTCATGCGTAATTTCACATCTTGTACCTTTGAGTTGTACTTGTTGTGAAACTTCATATGCATTTATAGGCTGAACTATGTTATCCAAAAGAGCACGTGGATATCATGAGGCGCTTTCTAATGGACCAAAAGATGCAATCAGCGCTCACTCCTCGTATGCCCCACCAGGGAGCATCTCTCTTCCTTTCTCCAACACACCCTTCAGATACTCGTACACGGTAAATGTAACGGCTTGGCCGGGAGCAACTCGCATGACACGCGGTGTGATTCCCTTGTAGAAACTGCGTACACCTTCCTGTTTCCACATGTCGCTATCGATGGTCAGCCAATTCCTATGAACTTAGATTCATTTGAGACTTACTTTCCGATGTTTACTATCCTCTGGACAGCACTTTGACCTGCTTCCGCCGGTGTCTTCTGTAACCTCGTCTTGATAGTGTCGATCGGCGCATTTGTGAACGGACCAACAGCACCACTGATCAACCCAATCAGACTCGTCTCATAACCTGGCAGGTCCGTAGTGCCGTGGTACTTTTGCAATTGCGCCCTCAGTTCCGAGTATGCAGTGAAGTTTGCCGCTTGGTTCGTTCCCTGACGCAATGCTGTGAGCGAGACACCCCGCCATAATGCGCCAGCACCTTCCTCCTTTATGACAGTGTACATGGCATGGGCGGCGTTTCGGTACTTCGGTATATCGAGCGGATCAGCCATCGAGTGGTGCTGTGCTTGTAAACGGATCTTGACAACCTCCATTGGTGTGACGACAAGGACGGCTTCCGTGATACCAGCAGCGAGACCAGCTGTAGATTGTTAGAATGTAGTCTTGCTTCAGCTGGGTCTCTCCTGGAACAATGCGTCTGCGTGCGCCGTGCGCTTCTCAAGATCGTACACGTACCCATGAATGTTGATTTCGACGCGACATTACCCTCCTTGTCTGCCAACAGCTGCTTATACCACTCGTAACTCGTAAATCGTATAGCCATCTTTGGAACAATGCCTGTGAGCACGGCGCCTAATCCCTTATATAGACCTAATGCTGTTTCCCTCTTTACGATCTCGGCTCCGGTCGTGATGAAACCACGCTTCTTCGCCTATGACATAATTAGGTCAGTGACATTCTGAATAACGCATGTTAATGGCGAAGGTATGAGTCTGAACGTACTCCTGGTGCACGAGCTCGTCTTGACAGTTGCATTCGGACTTTGATTGTGTCTAATCCCAAATTAGTCTCAGGGCACCTGCGATGCTGGCACAAAGGATTAGAAACGTACCTAGCGGATGGCACGCGAGTGCCTCCATCATTCCAGCACCACCACCGGCTTCGTACTAAGGTCAGCATTCTATTGCGGACACATGCCCTCCGGATCCATTTCCAGAAGCTTACCGATCAAGTTTGTGGCCGCCGACGCGGGCTTCTTGCCGCCAGGCCCTTGCACCGACTTTGCAGACATGCTGTGTAGTGTTGTAGCTCAAGAGATCAGGAAGATCGGAGTTGCGCGAAATAGAGACCAAGAGGACCGAGAACTTGAGCACGTGGGGTTACACGAAGTTATGACGCTGAAGGAGCAATCCTGAGCTTTACCCTAGTTTTGAAATGGGAGCTACAGCGCGTGGTCAAAACCTCGGCTTTTCGATATGACGACAGAGGACGAGCGCTATTCAAAAGCAACAACCGTGTAATGGGTATCAAGAAGAAGACTTGAAAGGAAGTTAGGAAAGCAAAGCAAAAGATGAGCGCAAGGAAATTCGTCAGTCATATTCAAACCATCGCTGATCAGAAGCCTGTCTACCCGCGGGTGTGAGGACAAACACTCATTTGCTCCGCCAGCCTCGGCCCTTGTGTGAGCCCAGACCGCGTGTCATTAGTGTGAACTGGCACGCGTCTGTCTGGCACCTGGCGAATATCGGGGTACCTTGGCATACCCCGGATTTTGCCTTGGGTGGACGAGCGGAAGTTACGATGCGCTGATGTCGTTCGGCCGGCGATCGGCTGGTGGAATTACGTTACCGAGCCACAGTTGCCCAGTTGTCCAAGCGTTTGGCCGTTCATCATGACCTGCTTGGGATAATAGCACATGAAATACTGCATTTGTGTCAAAGTTCGGGTCTCGTGTGATTCCGGGTTCACGCTTTCACAAGCTCGCGTAGGTAGGCATCTGTTCGTGGATGAGGGGTGGAATGATCGACATGTGAAAGTGTGGAAGATGACGTTGGAGGGGCTGTCGGAAACTCTCCGCTGCAGGTCCCTTCCGAGAGCGGCCGACCTGCACGTGCGCGAAGATGCCTCGGAACGTGCCTAGGTAACGAATCACTCTTCTATCCTGTGTTATCCGGGATGCGTTGAAAGACAGATGAAATGGGTATATTCGTACTACATCCACACCCCCTGGTCGTAACCTACAATCAGATAAATCTGACCTCGTTAAACAAACTCGACCTAACCTGCATCAATGCGACAAGCTCCAGTACAAAGTTCTGCAGTATGACTACGTTCGTAATGATGTGTAGTAAACTCGCTTCTCGAATATCATCTTCTTCAGTACTCTCAGCACCAGCTACCGCGTCGTCGGAGGGCTCCTTGGGTGGCGGCTGAAACTTCGATAACATGACTTCGACCTCCTTTGATCCAGCCGGTCGGCGGAAGCGAATACGCCTTTTGCCGAACTGACTCATCCTGATCTGTGATATGCTAGCGTCGACATCTGACATCAACGAAGGCTGTTGAACCGCGTATGTTGATGACATGGGGGACGAGGCACGGGCAGGTGAACCGACAAGTGTCTGGCCTCCATATCTTGATGGTGCGGGCGATGCGCCTGGGGTATTTCTGGCTTCGGACAGCGTTTCTTTCCTGCCTCTGGGAGACTGCGCCCTTAGAGGTGTCGTCGGCTGATTGCGTACATGTTGTGGTATCTGCGGTGTCCACGAACCAGCTGGGATATCCGAGGGACCTCGCGCGGGCTTCGACTGCGGTGTTGACATTTTCGATTCTTCCACGACATCTTGGTGAAAGCGGAAAGCGTTCTTCCGACTGGCAACGTGCTCATCCCAATCCTTGATGTCACTACGCAGGGCATCAACTTGCGTCTGGAGTTGTCTCAGGCACGCGAATAGCTGAGGGGTAGCAGAAGATTCCCATACCGGGAACCTCTCAGCCATAAACATGGCTCGCAGATTATCGTTCGTGAACGACTCGACTTCAGGATCGTCGCTTTCAAAATGGTAGTCGGCGGGATCCACGGATAACCATCCTTCTAGACGTAACTGTGAGCAGGTGCCAAGCGTGATGATTGCCTCAGTGAGTGCTAGATTTGTCTCGACGTCGTTCGTCAAGAATCTTAGTAATAGTTCCATGAGAGACTGGAAGAGCGGATCTTCCGGAAGCAGTTGGTGCGGATCAACCTCTCTTGTTGCGGCTTCAGTTGAGTCAAAGTACCCTGGAGTCTTCGAAGACGTCGCGGGTAAGGCGATGGTCTTCAACGAGCAAGGGTGCGTCTCCAGTAGGCTCAGAGTATCTTTCAGGTAGCTCTCATACGCCTCATCGACACCGTCCATGCCAGCGAGGTCAATAGCGAGGTTCAGATACAACTCAAGCTCCTTGTTCAGGGATCCGACGGTTCTGTTATGCTCTTTATGATGCAAGTTCATTACCTTGACCAGAGATCCGAGAGCGTATCCATGGCTTTTGCTCAATATAACATTGGTCAGCTTCAATGCTGCAATGACTGTCTGTGAATTGCGCGACGCTGTGCTTCCTAACACGAGATCGACGAGGTTGAACAAGGATGGGTTCAGCTTATCGTCGTCCTTGTCGGAGGCGGTAAGGAGCATAAGCGACTGGCGCCGTTTGACAGCCGCAGGTGACCGTGGTGTCTTTGAGGATGCGTAGTCCTGGAGGGCAAGTAGATACTGGAGCATCATATGGACAAGCTCTGGATGATCCAGCGCATCTAGAATATGACGAAGATATGTGAGTACTGCCACAGACGAGCCGCCATCGGCGTCAGACGACTCAAGTAGCGAAGGATATCTGGACGGGGTCAGCTATGTACGTACTGAGGTTATGCTAGCCAGACGCACAGAAGCTGCTGGAGGAATAAAGCCTGGAAGTGATCGATCAACGTAACTCTTACGTCCAGGGATCTGCAGTGCTCAAGCACATCTTGCCAGAAAGCAAGGTATGACAGGAACGTCAGAAGATGACTCTGGAAATCGGGAGTAAAGAAGTTCTCTGCTTGCGGATTGGACTGCATCTCGGTGTAGTCGGAGAGCAGTAGGACAGGGGGCAGGTTATGCGCAGGGTGGAGTATTGACAATTTTCTAGTCAATGTTAGCTCTGTGGTCATGTATATGGATGGTGTCATGCCTGCTCATCTGACTATACAGCGCTCCCAATCCAGTCGCCATGAGCGTAGGCAGATCACTGTTAACAATCCATTGTTCCAGATCCATTGACCTAGATGCAGACTCGAATATGTAGAGCAACCCGGTGCGTGCAAAGTCTCCGATACGGCCTTCGTGGTGGACATGATCGATGAGCTGATAACACAACGGAAAGTCCTCTTTCTGCGTGACGCCGGCGAAGTCGGTCTTTTGGTTCAGCAGCCGTCCCTCGCTATCTGCAGATGTAGTGGTGAACCAGACATGCAGAATCTCGGGCTGCAACCTGATCTTGGCCGCGATGCCAAACAGCAGCTCTACGATGTCGGCTTCGATATCTTCTCCTATGCCCATGCTTCCTGACCCAATTGTGCGGTCGATGAAGTTCATCAGCGACACGGCAAAGACGTCGTTTTCGAGAAAATCCTCCTCTTCGCTGTCGATGAGCGCATTGTAGAAGGCCACGGCGTCCCTAACTGTGCCCTCATCGTGTGCCGTCGCAGCTATCTTGGAGATTGCCGTGTATATCTGCTGGGCGGCAGAGAACTGGAGGCACATGTGCGGCGCCGGGGAACGGGACTCGTCGCTGAGTATCGCTGTGAGGGCCTGGAAGCCGCGCCGGATGTTGCCCAGGGCTTCGCGGTCGTTGGCGAGGTTGGTCGACTTTTGCCATGTTTGCTGCAGCGTGTCAGATGCCAGGCAACTCTTGGTAGCGATGCAGCCATACCAGTATCTGATTGTATCGCTGCCGGAAGCGTGCCAGCCGCTGTTGGGGGTTGTTGGGGGCGGCCTGCTTCTTCTTCTGGGACGAGCCGCCGAGTAACCTCACCCACTGGCTGCAGTCAGTCCTGATATCGCGCCTAGAGCCGTGCAGAGACGTACGAAATCCATTTGATCTCTCACTCACCCCGCATTTGGGCCGTGTACGTGGGGGGTGCAAGGGTGGAAAGGAGTGATGTCGACGCGGAGCGCGCCGTCGTGGAGCGAGCTCGAAACCAATCGCGTTGCATCCTTCTCCGCAGCCCAGAGACCATCACCCTCTTTGCGCCAGCCCTGCTCCACGTCAACGTGATTTGGAGCAATGTGCTAAACTCGAATCCACCAGGGAGTTTCTGTCTCTTGCAGAAACTACCAAAATGCACGTTGCACACGCCACAGTGTGTGTGTGTGTGTGTGTGCAAAAAGCCAGTACTGTCATATCGTTGGTAATAGCGGATCAAGGTCACAACGTGGACATATCAGAAAGGCGCCGTCGTAGCAAGTCTTAATTATATTACTAGTATCCTGTAGACGAAGAGATCAAACAGACGAGAAGCATCGCAGGCTATGTGACATAAGAAGAAGATTCCAACAACAACAAAAACACTGCTCATCAGATAGCAGCCTCTTCCTTCGTCCACTTGACCTCCTTCTTGACATTCTCACCATGCAGCGTCGGCAGGCCACTCATTCCTAACATAAAATCTCTGCCCTTGAGCATCCACACAAAGAATGACGGTACCTTCCATCCCATGATAGCGCCAACACCGCCTCCACTTCCGATTGGAACAATCATGGACTCTTTTGTATCAGGCGTGTACAATCTGTCCTGGCCCTTCGGCTTCTCTTCAGGGAGCAGAGAGTTGAAGGAGAGCAGGTCGCGCTTGAGGTTGGTGGCCAGAATCGGCAGAGCCATGTTGATGTCCCAGAAGTTGTTGCGCGAGTACGATGCAATATCGCCGAAACCATAGACGCGAGGGCCTGCGATGTCGACGCGAAGGGTGGAGTTGTTAGTAACCAAGTAACCTTTTTCGTTGAGGAGTTGTTCTGGGAGCCAAGTAGAGTTTGGTTGAACACCATATGCGGGAACGTAGAGATCTGCTTCAAGCTTATCACCGTTCTTCAGAGTGAGCGATGTGTGGCCGTCTTCCGTCTGTGTTGAATCGGTGACTCGCGTGTTATAGACGACCTTTACACCAAGCGCGTTGAGCTTTCGCTCTGCTGTTTTGGCGATTGCAGGGCGAAGACCTGGAAGAAGCTGCTTGTCCGACGTGATCAAGGTAACGTTGACGTTTGGCTGCACCTTGCTGAACCATCCTGGCTTGCCATTACGATGCTCGGCAACTTCGCCTGCGAACTCAACCCCTGTTGGACCACCACCGACGATCACAATCTTCTTCGCTGCCTTGATCTGATCGTTCGTCGAACTGATCGCGTCCAGGGTGCTTCGAGCATCGGCACTCATAGAGAAGGCTTGGAAGTATGTCTTACTTCCTGTAGCAACAACGAGGGCATGGTAGCTCAACGATTCATCATCTAGTCCCTTGTTGCTGCGAAACAGCACACGCCGCGCTGATGGCTCGAGACCAGTGGCAGAGGCTTCGATGAATGTAAAGTCGTCCTTGGAGTATTGCTTGAAGCCCTCGTGTAGGTCAAACAAGACCCTGTCCGTCGACATGCGCTCAGTGGAAGTTGCCACACGTGGTGAGGCAACCCTGAAGTACCATTGCGAAGATGGCGAGATGTTGTAGACATGGTACTTGGCATCATTCCTGGCCTTCAAAGCAGGCAGAATATGCTTGAGGATGTAATGCGTTGCCTGGAGGCCAGCGCCTGACGCGCCAATAACGACGATATTGCGTTGTTCTGACATTGCTGGTCCGATTGTGTATGGTTTTGGGAAGAGTGAAATGATGCGGTGCTAGATGTCGACTTTAGATATGTCTACTGGTAACCAAGAAAGGAATATTTGGATATCATGTGTTTGATGAGCTAAATGACGAGGCCGCCTTGGTCTACATATACTCGCCATTTCCACCGTATGGACACCGAGCGCCTGCGATCATACAGACAACGGACCAAATCTCTACGTAGCCCTGTACTGAAACATTGAGATTCAACCACATTAGTGTAAAAATTTCCAAAGATGCTTTCGTTGTATTGTCCGTAGCGGCGTCGCGACAGCAAGAAAGCGAGGTTTGTAATGCTAGGAAGGACCGACCCCCGGCCGGATACCTGAAGATCCGCGGTACCGCAAAGTTCGTAAGCAAGGTGCCAAGGTACCGAGGGTTCTCATTGGCCAAAGTCGTTAGGGACGCTACATTTCCGCTGTTCGGCGATACAGAAATGAGACCGAAATTGTAATTTACCCAGCTCTTATCATCTCACGCCTTCATTATCGTATGGCGTTACCGGGACAAGGTCAGATTTTGCCAAAAGTGCAACACCACGTTCGACATAGCGCCACACAGTTTCTCACGTAAGAAACTCCAGACAGGACTCCTGATTCGGTCATTCCTGGTCCATAAAGGAAATTCTCGAGTGGCAGCAAGAGTACGCAGGTGACGATCGGGTTCGCCAAGTTTCGCAGCCACGGCTCGACAAAATCACGGAGGCATGAATATTCAAGGCAAGATCGAGGCATATCCGATTTGGACGGCTGGCTCCCATGTTGATTCTTACGGTTGCCAGGTTCGGTATATCTGCTGCTAATGTGGGTGATGTGCTCCAGCAAACGTGACGTGCAAAAGTGCAATCGACAACCACAACAACGATGCGATGGTTCGAAGACGGGCTCAATATTGAGTGAGTTCTAGTAGCATGATAATACGCGAAACAAGGCAGGAATGATGGCTAAGTAATAACATTGAAGTTGGTATCCGAATGGCTAGGAACAAGGAATCAGTCCGCGCTAGTGACACAAGCCGCCGCTGTGGCACGTCCTGCGAGCAGAGAAGTAACACTTAACAGCTACTCAACATGTATAATTCCAACGTTATTTCCAGAACCTGCTGAGCAGCTTGTCCTTGGGCTGTCTGTCACTGAGACTCAGTAAACAGCACGCACATCACTGATCATGAGCACGTGGAAGAATGCCGCTTTCGCCTTCGTCGTTTGCAACCTTCATCACCTCTTGTAGCCCTAGCGAAAAGTAGAAGAGCCGATACGAAGACTGCATGCGTCTGCCCAGCCCAAATTTACGGCGAACATGTTGCCAGTAAACAAGCTTTTCTAATACCCATGAACGTCATGTCCAACACCAGCAGCCTTCATGCGCCAGTAAAGACCTCCTGATCTTGATAACTCCCTACCTCCTCGCCAAGCATGCTCGTCTGAACCCAGTCTTCGGTGCCGAACCCTTCGTTGAGACCGTTGAGGTACTCGTTTGTAATTGATGACCATACTTGGCTTTGCTCTTCAAGGCTGGGACAGGTCGCTGGCGGCATCTACAAACTCTCTTTGGATAGATTGTGAGCCATCGGCGCAATAGTAGAACCATGGTACACAAAATCGTCGTTGGTTTGGTGACTGGATATAGCATATAGGTCATTGTTCAGATCATGTAGAGCGTTTCCTTGGCTTGCGAATGGCGCGCTGACTGTGACGGTATCCGAACCGGACTGAGGTATATGTTCGTGCGATAGATCAAAGTATGAGTCATTTTCTGACGGCGTGAAGCTAGCTTCAGGAATAGCCTGCGAAGGCTGAAATCCATTGTCTCGTGCCCTGTCGTCCGCTGGAGTCATTCCTGCGATACAGCCCCACTGGTACGGCCACGAGGGCGCTGCTGATTGTGAGTGCGCATGAGGCTCCCCAATAGCTTTCTGTGTAAATTTGGGACTTTGCTCACTGTACGCCTCATCAACGATTATCAGAGAGGAGCCTTCGTAGGGCCCAGGTGGCGGCGTTATAGGCTCGTCCACCTTTGTGACCCTCAAATCTTCCAACTCGAATCCTACCGCCGAGTCGACCGATGCTGACCTTTCAGACCGATTCTCTTTAAGGTCTCGCGCGATTTTGATGATGAGCTCTTCAAGACTGTAGCTATTCCTTATCGAGGCCACCTTTTTGGCAACTCTGTGCAGAAAGGCATCAGAATCTTCTTGTTCGTTGGCGTAAGGAGATGGTATCGAGGCCACGTGAGGAAAAAGACGCTTATAGACCAATCTCCACTTAGCCCCTAGAGTGTCCAGACTACTATATTCCTTCTTCTTGAAATTGAGGTCGGCATCGTGAACCTCCTGTGATGAGCCATGAATTTGTTTGAAATGATCCTTCATCTTGGCAAGCTCATTGAATCCCTTTCCTTTACACGAAGACATCCGATAGGTTTTCGGATCATACTTGTGAAAGGGACAAACAACACGGCTCTCATCTCCGGAACCACCGCTAACGTATTTCGACTGTACACGCTTTGCTTCTCTGGGCGCGTTGAGGTGATCGACAATAATATCCAACGGACACGTTGACTTGAGCGTCTGATTCTGCATGGAAGTTTTCCCGCGCTTCTGGACATCACTACCGCCGTGAGAAGGGTTGACTGAACGCGTCGCCCTCACTCGAGTCTTGGGATAGCTGATTGAATTGCTATGGCCGAGGCCGCGGTCCGCACCAGACCGGGGGATAGGGCTTTGCATTTTGATTTCTGTGGCAGCGTGAGAGAAGTTTTCTGTACATAGTCAGCTTTGAGAGCAAAGAAGTAGTTATAGACCACACACCGGGCAATCTGTATCAGTCAGTCGACTCTCTTCAAACGCTTGTGGGCCGTACGAGAATGCAGACGTCTTTTGTGCTCGAGTTGGTTATGCTTCGCTGCCGGTCAAAGAGCGAGACACTACCACCTCTTGCGTACGTATATCGTATGTGTCATACGTATACAACATGTGCAACGTTGATAACGTTGTTGACGATATTGATTATCGTGCCGATTGTAATAAGAATATCGTTGAGTTCATTGAGTGATCTTTGAAAAATCAATTGGTACCATTGGTAGAACAACCAATGTTGGCAGGAAACGCGACTAGTCCTCGTCTTCTCGTGTTTCGATCAACGCATTGCATATACGGATCGATGGCAAAGAAGTCGAAATGACCCTGCCATGGCGACATCTGCAAGTCCCCGACCGATCGACAGACATGTGTTTCTCGTCTCGCCCCTTCATAAGGGCTTGAACGATATCCTGTCGAAGTCTAGATAACGTTGCAGTTATAGATTGTCCAGAAGAAGCACAATTATCCTTCTCGCACCAAAGGCGTGCAGGCGTACAGGCGCTGACCGGCTGTTTGGAGTTGTGTTGGTTTGTGCAGGAGTGAGACTTACGAGATCGAGCAAGGCGATGAGTTGGATAATGTCCCCATGCACAGCGTCAATGATATTCTCAAGACTATTACGCGATTAGTCAAAGGGAACAACACCGTTTGACGATCATACCCGACTCGATGACGTGTTCGATGTCTATTGTATCGTTGCATGCACGACGACTGAACCAAGATCAGTGCCTGAGGAAATGATGGAAATGGGATAGATAAATGGAGCATAACAAATATACGGCTTTTTATACTTGACCAGATGCCAAGCCAGGATACGCGTCCCCTGAAAATGCTCAGGTAGGCATGAGGGGAAGCGATCTGTCGCATTTCCTACAGTCCAACTGTAACACAATTGCGGATCTTGTCCTATTCGAGCCAAGCGCAAAGACGGACCGCATGATCTGTGGAAGCAGTGGGGGCCCGATGCATCTCGGGTAGCAACATCAATCGTACGTACCAACCAGGCCCTGGAACGGGGTGGAATAAGGATTAAGATGGCTGTAGTGCTAGGCAAATATCGATGACTTGTGCATGTTCTTGGCTGAACAATGGCGTTAAAAACTAATATGCAGTGCACAGAGCCGCTCTCGCGAGGAAGAGTGATCAAATCACTTTGCAAACTGCAAGTCCCTATCCAACCCTTGCTCGAGATAAAACCGCTGCTGATTTCCGCACAAGGCCCGTTTGTGAGCTCAGACCTAAGCCGACAACAAAAAAGAAACGTTATGTCTTTAGCCAATAGTAACTGATGGACGAACGGCCTAATACTAGATTGAGTTGACAAGACAAAGATAGCCCAGAGCCCAAACACGTAAGAATCATAAACGCTGGAGAGATGACCACAGCCGCTACAATATTGGATATAACAATATTGGATATATTCGGCCAGAAGAAACCTTGAAGCTGACAACCAAAGTTCATGATATTTGCGACACACAAGAAGTTGAACATGAGAAGGTATATTGAAGGTATCATTCGTCTGATGCTTCAACAGCGTCTAGTCGATGTCATTATACACTATCCCTCATACCATCAGTGGAATCTAATCATCCTGGTCCCAGTTGCCAGGCTGCGCCTTTCCAGGCATCTTGGGTCCACCAGCTTGCCTTGCGACAATGATCTGGTCGACGCTTAGAACCGTCCTCGCGGCCTCGGTTGCGAGTTTGATGGCCCACATCTTGCTGACCCAAAGATCCAAAATGCCCTCTTCCTTGGCATCGAGAGTACCAGTATTGTCGTCGTTCTCGATGTCGACACCGACTGTCCACTCGTCGTCTTTTCTGCCCTTCTGTGAAGCGTGTGCGACATAAAGCTTAGCGAGAACTTCAGTTGCGTCCAGACCGGCTGACTCGGCGAGCGTTCGTGGGATGACCTCGAAAGCTTCGGCGTACTTGCGGATAGAGTATTGTGCCAAACCTGACGTCTTGTCTGCAATGGCCTTGATCTTTTCGACCAGCTGCATCTCTGTTGCTCCCGCACCTGGTACCAGCCGGGGGTCGCGAGTGATGGCCTTGACCACATTTACACCGTCGTCGATTGCCCGCTCTACGTCGTCGAGGTGGTTTTGAGTAGCACCACGGAGGACCAAGGTCGCGGTCCGTGTCTGTTCGTTTTCCTGTCTGAATACTGTGACGCGGTCACCGCCAATCTCCATGGTCTCAACGACGTCAATGGTACCCATCTCATCTGGCATAGGTGCACCAAGACGAGCAAGTGGAGTAGCACCGACAACCCTGCATAACCGTCGAAGCTCGAACTTGGAAAGAACCTTGATGACAAGAATGTTGTAGCGGTTGAGGTAGTGGAGGGCCAGCTCTCCGACGGTCGAGCCAGCGACAACAACCCTCATTCCAGAGTCGTGGAGCTCCTTGATGATCTGCTCCACTTGCTGCTCCTCGCCCTTTGTGAAATCCATCATCTCTTTTGCGTTGTGCAGCAGTACCGTGCCCTTGGTCTCGGTCTGTGAAATGTCCACTGGACATGAGAAGACACCGACCTTGGCCTTTGTCGCCTTTGTGACAGTACCGTCTGGCTGCCTTGCAAAGACCATGCCCTTGACGACCTTGCTCTGCTCTAGGGCGCCACCCATAATCTTGACCACGCGGACATTGTCGACATTGAAGTTGACGGGGTTCTTGGGGAGGACGGCGAGGACGGCTTCGGCGACCAGGTCAGCGAGAAAGTCTTCGCTGCCGGACTGCTTGGCTGCGACTACAGTGCGGATGGCTTTGCTGAGTTCCTGCTGCGAGCGGATGTCTTCGACCTTGTCACATACCAGCTCTGTTTTGGATTAGCCTCTGTTCGGTCTCGGGCAGATATACGTGTAGCATACCCTCCAGTGTCTGCAGAGCCGCAAGTTGTGCCTTCTCGTAACCCAAGACAATGTCACTTGTCTTCAGGCCCATTCTTATTAACTCCTCGGCCTTCTTCAGTAGCTCACCGGCCAGAACAATGACCAAGTTTGTCGCATCGCCCATCTCAGCCTCTTGTTGCTGGCTGGCCATTACAAGAAGCTTCGCCGCAGGGTGTACAACCTCGAGTTCTCGCAATATGGTCGCGGCGTCTGAGGTCAGGATCATCTTTTGAAGGTGGTTTATGACGATCTTGTTGCGGCCGTAGGGTCCGAGAGAGGTCTGAACGGTCTGGGCAATAGTCCGGCAGGCATCGATGTTGCGAATAACAGCGCCATCCTCAGCGTCGTAGCTGTTGCGGGGTGGTTAGTCGAGTGTTTATTGTGATTGCGGGGTTGTAGAGGGCCGTACTTCTGGTAGCCTTGCTTGAACAAGCCGGCATTAGGGGCGTTGGGTATTGAGAGAGACATGTTGGCGGTGTGTGAGGGGTATCTTGGTTGTGGTGGTGTACCTGAGTCTAAGCTCTGCGCGGCGAGAACGCGTCCAGTCCCAAATTTCGATGCCAAGACTTGGACATCGGGGGAAGGAAATACCGACCATTCACGAGCAGTAGTCTCAAGAGCAGATCATCAGATGCTGTATATCATAGAGACATGTGTAGCTTGGTTAGAGCACCCGATATCACAGCTGTGCGCCATCCCAAGGCATGAGCTTGACCCTAGGGCGCAAGTTGAGAGTCACTAAATTGAATCCAGGCTTCACGCAATAGGCACCTCACTTGTGAGTTTCGCAGACGCGCATGGTTAAGCATCAGCGCATCGACTATTCGCTGAACTGTCCTTCAGACGTTGTTCTGTCGTATGCATCATCGAGCCCGTGGGCATATAAGAAACTCGTCGGGTGTGCAATAATGTGAGCAAAATCTATCTAGCCGTACACCTTAGGACTTGTGAAGGTACCGCTAGCGAAAAAGACTGCTCAACTTCCTCTGGGCACCGTTAAATGACCAGGATCTCATGACAGTACGAGTATGCTGGGGATAAGGAGGTGCCGTAAAGAAGAAGAGAGGCTGTTTGCGCCGAAGAAAAGTTAACTTGGGATAGCTGCTTAGGTAATGCCGCTAGACCCAAAGCACCTCCGTTCCCCGAACTTTTCTGAGATCCTCGAGATGGCAGCGGCTGCACCGTGATACTGCGGAGGGCATCGGGAGAAATGAACGCCGGACAGCAGACAACGAGGCGCCTGGCCTCAAGAGCTGGTATGCATTGCAATTGGTATGCGAGGCATTTCGAGTGCTGACGAATCAAGGTCAATCAATATGCCGTTCATGTAGAGACACCATCACCCGCACATACGCATCCGCCGCTGCTGCAGCCATCCAGACCGACGACCAAGCTGCCCAACATATCCCCCCCGTTGCCCAGGCTTCGCCGTCAGCCTCTTACGCTGTCAACGCCGGTGTTGTCCTGTCCCGCCCCCCACAAATAACACGCGACCTCCACCCATTCGAAGCCGCCTTCTTTCTCTACCAAAGACGTCTGAACGAACGACTTGCGCTGCCCTTCACAAGATATTTCTACGTCAAGAAACGAACACCTGCAGATCTAGAATGGAAACGAAAAATGAAGCAACGGCTGACCCCCGCCCGCGATATCGGACGATACCAAGGTTACGGAGAGGAAGCCTGGAACGACGAAGTTCTCGTGGGAGCACAAGAAAGTGATTTCGAACACCAGGTCGGGAAGCTTATAGAAGACGCTGAGCAGTCTGGCCTGGAGGACGCTCCAGATACCACTGGCGCAAAAAAGATGGAGCGCGAGCCCGTAGAGAAGCCGATGCCGAGGATAACAGAGGCGGATCAGAAGAACGACACCAAGAGCTTGAACCGCGCACTGCAGAGAACACTATACCTGCTTGTCAAGAACAAGGAGGGGCAATGGCAGTTCCCACAGGATCGCCTAAACGAGGAGAACCTACACGGTGTACGTAGTACCATGTCCCTTCATAAGTCTACTGAGATGCTGACGTTGATTAGGCGGCAAACCGTATTATCACACACACTGGTGGCGTCAACATGAACACTTGGCTCGTCGGCCACGTGCCAGTTGGCCACCACCAAGTAGACTACCGCGAGCCCAAATCTGCAGGAGACCTCAAGGAGTACGGCGCAAAGACTTTCTTCCTCAAGGCACGCATCATGGCTGGACAAGTTAATCTCAAGGAAAACAAGCTTGGCCTCCAGGACTTCAAATGGTTGGCCAAGGACGAATTGCAAAAGGAGGTGGATGGCAGCTACTGGCGACAGATTAAGAACATGCTGGCAGAGCGATGATTGGCATCTACGACATGATGTACTCTAGAGTCTCACATTGAAAGTGGGTAGCTTGTTGCAATTCGTGTAGCATTATGTATAGTATCTCCGATGGAGGACACTGCGATTAGCACAACCATGAACTCTGCTTGACTAGGCACATGCACATCCTCAGAATGCATTGTATGAAGTGGTTGGTCAACTCTTTAAGCCATTGAAGCAAGTTCCGATCTTGCATCCCTTACTCACACTGCTCCCAGTCGTAGCTAAACCCCTGCTGCGCACCATAATACTGGTTTCCAAGCTCCTCACTGTACGAGTGCTCACTATCTACGACACCTTTCTGACCGTCTTTTCCTTCAACCCACATCTCAGTGCGGAACGAAAACGTCCCACTTCCGCAGTTAGACTGGGGAATGAGCTCAGGTGGGTAACTAATGTTAGAGTAGTGCTCTTGAGCGTACTGACCAGATGAGGCAGGACCAGTCAATGCAATAGTATCTGCGACCTGTTTGAGATGTCAGTGAAGTGGCAAGATGTTTTACATACAGCGTACCTCTGCTCTTCCACTCCCCTCACCCACGTAGTAAGCAAAGTCCCAGTAAACCTTTACTCCCTCATCCAACTCGTATGTCATGATTCCCTTCGTCCCATTCTTGTGCAGCCTCAGCTTATACTTCTCCGCCTCAGCAGTCTTGTTTACATCTTTGTATTCCTTGTATGATAAAGTCGCCTCGCACCATGTATGGCGGGGGCCAGCCTGAAGGTCAACACGCATCCATGGGTATGCGATAAACCAATAGTAGATTTCACTACCATCGACGGTATTGGAACCGAAAGTTAGGCGCGTGGTGCGTGAGACCGTGCCATGTTTGCCCGAGTCAGGACAGCCGGGACCGCGTATAGACGAGATGGTAAAAGACCAATTTGGGGGGAGGATGCGAAGGGGGTTGGATTGACCGAGAGCTGTTGTGAGGCCAACAAGAGCCACGACTGTGTTTGTGAATCTCATCGCAGAGATTGGCACTTGATGTACATATGATATCCAAATGCACTAGAAGCGGTTGTTTGTGGAGAGTTACTTGCTCTCGGAGGTCATTTCGTCAGTCTTTATACATGCGTATGTGACTTCCTCAGCTTGTATGCCTGGGTGAGACCCGGGGGAGTCTGCCGTCACGATATTCGAACAATCTTTTGGATACCATCCGCAATTCAATGAGTAAATTACCCTACATCGTCATACATGCAATTCTATATTGCTATATCGGTGAACTGAGGGGATTCGCTGTGCAGACCTAGCGCTCGCTATATCGAAACCAAGCCACGGTGATATTTGGCGATATTTATGAGGGTTGGTAGGACGTACGTGATAGGAGAAGAATCTAGGTGGCAACAATCAGAGGTACAATTAGCTAATACTCATTTAAATTTAACTTGTGTCACCCAGAAGCCCGATATCTATAAGACCAGTGTGCTTTGGTCGCGCATATGCAGAGGCGACCCCGTTCGTATGGGACTGCTGCATCAATATGAGCATGAAAGAAGTTGTGGGGGAACCCTGGAAAAAGAGGGTATGCAGTCCCTTGCTTAAGGTGCTGACGCTGTGTAGCACCGGCTGTGTTCGTCAGCAACGTGAAACATGACGAATGAAGGCAAATCGATAAGGTAACTGCTTCTCTATGCATAAAGTAGTATGGGTGCCTTTAGGCTGTGTTGCTAGTTGTACGTGAGTAGATGTGAAATTGCTTAATGCAGTCCCTGTTGCTCAGACTGCTGATGGATTGCAGGAGGTTGCGACAGGAGAAACTCGACAAGAATGACCCAGAAACGCGCTATTGACAAGCAATGTAGTTGATGCTACGTGGAAGATGACCAATACCAAAACCCCTTGAATGCGGTAAGAAAGTAAAATAGTTCCTGATCGCTCAATGCTCGAAACCGATACCCAGTGCACCATTGAGGTCCCGGAAGTCGCCCCTCAAGGTCTCAATTCCATTACGCTTGACTTCTTCAACTAAATCCTTGATTTTCGGTGTCATGACAGATGGCTGGAAACCGAAATATTCATAAGCCGTCTTGCTCGGCAAGCTCTTGCCAAAGCGGCGCATTGAGATAGCAGCGTCGGCATAGCGCTCCCAGCCGTTCGCCGCGTAAGCTTCGATAACGACGCTAGGCTTGCCAGCTCTTGGCTTCAGTACAGACTGTTTGTAGTCACGAGTCTGCTGTTCGAACAAGCGTGGGCAAGGGAAAGATACGACACGGGCTGTTATGCCATGTTCAGACTTGAGAAGATCGCGCGTCTGCATAGCGAAGACCATTTCGGATCCGGTACTGATGAGGGTAACGTCGAACTCCTCCTCTTCCACAAAGACGTAGGCTCCTTTAGCAAAACCCGACCGCGATGACTGGTTCCACTGAGGTAGGGCTTGGCGAGATAGAGAAATGATGCTGGGCGTTTCAGTGGCCTTGATAGCAACCTCAAATGCACCGGCTACCTCCTCAGAATCGCAAGGACGCATGTATAGCAGATTGGGCATAGCGCGGTAAAGCGTGGCGAGAGCAATAGGCTGATGTGTAGGTCCGTCCTCTCCAGTACCGATTGAGTCATGCGTCGCGATGTGAATTTGCTGTAAACCTTGCAACGCGCCCATGCGAACAGCCGGTGCTGCGTAAAGGTAGAACATGAAGAAAGACGACGTGATTGGAAGGAAGGTGCCTTTGTTGAAAGCTGCTAGACCATTAGATATGGCACACATAGCGTGTTCGCGAATGCCATAATGTATGTATCGCCCAGTGTAGTCTCCGTTCAGGCCGCATGCGGTCTTCAGCTCAGGCTGAATGAAGTCAGTAATATGATCAGAGCTTGGTTGGCTAAAGGTTGGCTCTTACCGACTGGAAGTCCACCTTCTTCTGATATGCAACATTGCAAGACGGGGTGAGGTCCGCAGTGCCAACAAGAAAGTTGCCCATGCTCTTACCGAGAGGGTTACCAACCAATCCAGCCGACTTACGCGTCGCGGTCGGCTCACTAGGAAATTCCCCCTTCTGCGGGATGTACTTGGTCCAATCAGCAGGCATCTTGCCCGCAACACGGAGCTTAAACTCCGCAGCCAGCTCCGGGTACTTCTTCTCATAGTCGCTAACAGTGGCAGACCAGTCAGCTTCAAGCTGCTTGCCACGAGGAGCCACGTCTTCAAAGAAGCTGTACATGGCCGATGGGAGAACGTAATGTTCATCTGGGTTCAGACCGAATGACTTCTTGATGTTCACAATGTCGTCGAGCCCGAGCGCAGCACCGTGGGTCGCTGGTGTTCCTGCCTTGCCCGAGCCAAATCCAATCACGGTGCGAATGTTGATGAACGTAGGCTTGTCGCTACTTCGGGCGTTCAGGAGCGCATGGACGATGCTGCTAACGTTCGAATGGCCATCAAGGATATCGACAACATTCCAACCAGTTGCCTTCATCTTTTCGTTCATGTCTTCCCCAGCATTTGCGACATCGGCGGTGCCATCGCACGTAATATTGTTGTTATCATAGATGATACAAAGATTGTTGAGCTTCCAGTGACCGGCTAGCGACACTGCTTCGAGACCCACACCTTCTTGAAGGCATGCATCACCAATCATGCACCAGGTCATATTGTCGACAACTGTGTAGCCATCCCGATTGTATGTGGCAGCAAGGTTCTTCGTGGCCATGGCGAGACCGACGGCATTAGCAACGCCTTGACCAAGAGGTCCAGTTGTGACTTCGACTCCCTCGTTCTCGATCTCGGGGTGCCCCGGGCAAATTGAGTCATATCGAGAGCTGTGATAGGACTTCAATTGCTCTGTTGTCATGCTTTCAACTCCGACGAGGTGCATGAACAGATATTGCCACAAGCAAGCATGGCCTGGTTGAAGCGTTAGCTCACATGCTCCGTTCCAACCGCTCGTTTGTAGCATTCGAAAGCCGCAACAAGGATGCACATACCATTTGATAGAACGAAACGATCGCGGTTGAAGTAGTTGCCGTTTTTCGGTGAAAATTTCATAACATACTTGTATAGGGCGACACCGATAGCAGCCATGCCCATGGCAGAGCTATAAGACTTTGTGTTAGGTTCGAACCAAAAATGAGTGTGACTGAAGCATCTTACCCTGGATGTCCGCCATTGAACTGTTGGCAAAGATCTGCGATATATGCGCGGAAATATTTGAGTACAAGATCGTGTTTATCCGACTGATCGAGCTCCACAGCAGCAATGCCAGTCACGTCATGAATCTTGGTTGCTACTGGTTTGATAGGAAGATCATTTGAGACCTTGTCGTAAAATTCGAGAGATGGTGACATGGCGGATGCAATGAAAGTGATATTTGAGAATGTATGCTGTATAATATCATCAGCAGGAGATTCAGTCTTTAAATGTCATCGTCGTTGTCGATTACGACTGCCCAAGAGGCCGCCGCAAGCGGGCTTCATCGCGACGAGATCGATTCGAGCACTTCCTTGTGGCCGTACCGGTCGCTGTAAGATCGTTGGGTACTCCATTGAAGCTCTGTCGTACAAGAGCGTGACAGTAATCACCAGAGAAACTCGAATAGGCAATTCGGTGCGCTAGCGCAGTCAAAGCTAGCTTGGCTAGAATCCGATTGGAGCTCGATGCGAGATGTCGCAGCTACCAAGTTTCCTCAAGGTCTCATGGATGCGGGGCCCCAGAATCGCGAACCTGGGGTATGCGATAGGTAGGGTGTGTTGAATCCTAATAACTAGCATGATGGCTTCTGGAATGAGAAGCTCCGTACATTTGAAGAACTGCTTACACTGTAGATGGGCGTCACTCTCCAATATGCATTACTTGAGATGCGTCACTCAACGCCATAGCCATTCATGTACACAGTTGTAAGACGATTCCAGAAGTTTCGCATGTATCATGAATTTGTGTTGCCACCCCAGACGTTTACTAGATCATCTAGTATTGTGATCGACGGAAACTTGCTGATACTCAAGACCATCCTAAGAATTTCGAGTATTTCTGCCTGGCGATCTTTTGTCTCCGTGCACAGTGCCGCTGATACCGATTCAGTTTGCATAGTATACACGGGGTTGGGTGAACAAACCTGCATAGATAGCCTGGAAGCAAACAAAAGCCGAGGGTGAGTTCTGCGATTGCTGTGCTAATGCTATACCGCAAATTGTCGAAGTGCTTTCGCGTAGGAGCTTGAAGCGTGTCTGATACGTGTTAAGACCTCCGGTAGATGGCTGATTGAGTACCATTATGATTCGTGCAAAATGGTACATCTGAATAGCAGCGGCATGCGCGGGAGGATGTATCCATATTGGCGTCAGATTCGCTTCGAGCGCTGGATTCGGTGAAGATACATGATGTCCAGATTGGATGGGTATGGGCTCAAAGCTTGGCGGTAGGAGACTCTTCCATGCGTCTAGCATCCGCAATAACGTTTCTCCTGCTTCGATGTATCCGGCGATGTCACCCTGCTTAGGTGTTGCAGCAAACTGTACGCATTTTGCTGCGATGTATATAATACGTGTAGCCAGTCCTTCTGATGTAAGTTCAGCCATCGGAACTCTAGGCTGGTGTATTGTCAGTGCCGGCCGCCCAGTACGGAAAGCCGCCCAGACGTCTTGCCGTAGCCATGCCCACCAGACTGCTCGTTGCAAGCCATCATTAGACTCGCCGCTTGTGTCTGAATTTCGTTGTATCCAGAATGCTCCCCTTAGATGGCGATCCCAGTTACTATGATCCGAGGTGCTAGCTGTCCCAAACATTTCTTGTCTCCGTTAGTATACTGAGCAAATATCACTCCCGCTGCTCGTACAAAGGCAATACGTACCATATGTCGAGATCATGATAGCAGTGACGAGTATTTCGCGAGACTTCGTATACGACTGATACAGTAGATTCTGAGATAGGTATTGCAGTGTTTCATAATAAAATTGCTCAGCAAGCGTTCGAATTGTCGGCGATGCACTGGAAGATGAAGCGGGCGTGCCAGGCGGCGCTTGTGACGCAATATCGTTGTTTGCATCCTGATCCTGAAATAGCGCCATGTGACAGGCACCCACTGCCAATAAAGACTTCAGCAACCCTACATTATGCAAGGCAAGATGAGGCACAACGTTAGCGAAATGCTTCACCGGGTCGAACAAGTCCAGTATTGGTGCTACCACGCTGACGTAGTGTTCGAAGTACACCAATTCTTGTCGTTTCAGCTCAATCTTCGTCTCTGTGTTCCATGGTTGCTCAGGTATCGCAATAGTATGCACATCGACGTTGCTGAAAGGGTTATCATTCGTTTCTAGAGCAACAGACTGTCGAGGTGATTGTCTTCTTGAAAGGCTAGCAATGTCGAAATTCCAGCGATTGCTATGCGTTTGTCCTTGCATATTGTTGATCGCGTCTTCGGCGAGTAGATCATACCTATTAAGTCTTAGTTTCTAGTAGCTTTCATAAACAAGTTGGCATCACCATTCGACTGGTCCAAAGTTGGGGGTCAGACTATCCCCGAAATTAAAAAGACTGTCGTCAAGGAAGAAGTCGTCGTTGGGTATCACGCTCTCGGAGAGCCCTGGCTGTTCTGCGGGGAAAGGTCCCCACGATTGTATCGGTTCTACGGGCTCTGCACTTAGCGCTGAGACGCCTGCAGATCTTGGCTCGGTCTCATTATTTCCTGTCACAGAATCTGTGGTAGCTGAAATGTCGTCGGGGTTATACGCGCTTAATGCTCGTGGCCGTCGGGGTGTAGGAGCTTTTTCAGCATATACACACTCGCGGTGGACTCTCTCGCAATTTTTGCAATTTGGATGACTCTCATCGCACTTGACTTTGCGCTTGCGGCACGTCAAGCTGTTCCACTCGTTAGCATTGCGCTCATGATGCGTTGCGTTAAGGTAGCCTGGCACCTGCCCTCACAAAACACTGACGATCCGGAAGTTTGTGACTTACCAGCCTGTCGAAGTCCTCAGTCCACGTGATTTGGAGGGCATATTGATCTGTGCTGGGGCTGAAAGGCAGTGTGCGAACTGGTCGTCTCGAGCGAGGCAGCTCGATACGGGCAGGCGAACTGAAATACCAGGCACGCGGAAGCTAGCCGCAATTGCGTGCTAACATTGGCAGAAGCTCCACATGCCCGTCGCCATCAGAGGCATTTGCTGCGGGGAACCCTGGATGCATTGGCAAATACGAGATGCTGAAGCACGGGGTGACGGGTGTCGTGGGTATGACGCGGATGAAGATCGTCCCGAGCCTTGTTGGTGTTATGTAAGCGGCGGTCGCGGCCTATCAGATGGAGACACCCTAAACCTGGACGAAAGATTGAGACTAGCGATATGTTGTAACATGTATTCAGTCTCTAGGATAAACCTACTGTGTTGTACTGTTACTCTAACGTACTATGCGCGACTCTGATAGCCTCAAGACCTTTAGCTTACATCTAGCCCGGCCTCTGATAGCACCGTCCTGTCTTCTTCCCATTCTCCCAGAACACAAGCCGTTATGCTGTTTTTCTGTCCTTTCTCACATTATGCTTACCAACGCCCTTCGGAACCTCATACATAGGATCTGACTGCGTACCGTCTCGAACTCTTGTAGTGATACCCTCGGCTTCGTAGTTGGGCTCATAAAATAGGCTAGCATTGCGAAAATGAATACCATATAATAGCCAGCGGAAGCCACGGGCGGTGGCGCAGCAGTAATCCCAAGGACTGGCCGCCTCCAGCAGCGCTTCGTTAGGTCCACACTCGTACACTTGCTCCGGAAATTTTGGAAGCCGCTCAATGTCGTATTGCCTCCACGGAAACGCCCAGTAGTGTAAGATAGCAAACACCAAAGTCTCAGCGCATGTAAGCAGACACGGGATTCCAAGATGAATATCGGAAAGCGAAATGAATCGCGTTTCATGTAGTACACGAAACCGGATGAGCAGGGAAATAAGCCATGTTTGCCAGTAAGTAAGGAAGACAATCAGCTTGACGCATACCATCTTGAGAACAGGTTTGTTGGGCGCGAGATCTTCTTTGAGCTAGTCGTAGACTTGATGCATGCAATACATGGCTACAAGGATAGAAACGGCGTCGAATATGGCTGTCCATGTGGATGCGTATCGTGGATTGTGTTCCTCTTTGCAAAGCCGACCGAATAATTGCGTGACGCCGGATATGATGGTTACGATGGTTCGAAGGACAACGTATTGGAAGATGCCGATATAGTTGATCTATAGATACATCAGCGAACGTTTGAAAAATGCGGGCGGCGCTGGCGCTAACGTTGAACCAAGTGACGCCGCATCTGGGCTTCCTCAGCCAGCCTTTATGTTCACCACCACTCAGCTTCTGGACCCAATTCAATGGCCAGCCCCAGTTCTTCGGTTCGGCACTGCGAAAATAGTTTTTCTGCTCGTGAAGATTGGGTGCTATGTAGTGACACATAAGCGTGAAGAAGCTCACAGTAGCGTAGGCGGCGTAGCATTCACGGATAAGTTCCCAGTAAACCGCACCGCCGAAGAAAAGGTAGGAGAAGAACGTGGTCCAAGCATAGACAGGGATGACAGCGAGGATGCGTATGATGTGTTTTTGTTCCCATGAGCGAAGGCAGTGCAGCGCGTGTTGCATGATGTGGAAGACGGAGAGGCCAACAGCTAATGAAGCTAAAGTACAGCAAACGTCGAGAGAAAGAAGACGGAATGTGACGTCCTCATCGCTGAAGGGTAGAGGCTCTTTGAGTACTAGAACTTTAAGATGGTCATTTCCACATGAACCAGCCATGGTGAAGGACGGTAATGGGCTGTGTAGACCGACGGATCCACGTTAGTATACTGTATGTTAAGGTGTCTCCTTCTCAAGACAAAAGGTTGATGCAGCAGCAGCATGAAATGTTAAGAAGTCGCAATGAGCACGTACCATCCACTCCTGCCTGACATAGCTCGTTGACCGTTTTCTGCCAGGATGGCACGAGGAAGGGTAAACTTGTCGGAATAACATCGGAGAAAGCCCAGCCCGTCATCTCGGTTCCGAGAGTTCTTCATGCAAAACTTGTATTCCTTCACGTAGCTCATCCTCTCCACATGTCTCCTCTTCTTCCTCTGTATCCACCTCGCCCTCGCCCTCTGAAGCCACCGCCACCTCTACCACCTCTATAGCCCTCATCGCGTTCTTCACCAACCTCGACGATTCTGTCCTCTTCATCGAAACTGTATTTGTACTTCATCTCAGCCTTGATACCCCGTCCTTTCCTAGTCTCGCCAGGTGACCAGTCTCTACTTGTCTCGGCTTCCAATTCCTTCAGTCTCAGTTCGGAGATCTCATCTGAAACAGGCAAGTAAAAAAGTTGAGGTTTCGCTTCTGTAGCGCTGAACAGGTCGTGGAGTGTTTTGAACGAGGCTTCAGTATCTTGCCGTGTGTCTTTTGATGGAGCGGTCGAAAGTGACGGTGTAAGTGGTTGTTGTATGGATGGCCTTCGTACGTCAATGCTTGCGCGTGGGCCTCGTGGTGCATTTGCAGGAGCGCTTGATCCGACTTCTTGAAACACGGCTGTGACTGAACCATTGCTCGATTCGGAATACACAACCTCGAATCGCTTCGGGTTAGTCGGCAGTTTATTTGCACGGGCCTCTTTCTCTGCAGCCAACGCGTCCTCTTCCTCTCTGATCCAGTCTTTTACCGTCTCGTCCGGAACGAAATCTACCCATAACTCTTTCCTGTTGCCCTCTGGTGGCCAGATGGAGCCATGGAGCGACGCTCGTACTCGTGATGCAGCGGTCTTAGTACTAAGCAGTACGAGAGCATGCGTCTTCAGCGAATCTAGGAAAAGGTCCTCAACTATGGTAGGGTCTGGTGAGCTAGATGGTGGCGAGGCAAGAGAAATCAAGTGTGCTCGCAGTGGCTCTGGACGCAGAGGGCGCATAAAGTTGCGGATGTACAAAGCAGATGTTACAGGGTGAAGTGCGGGTACTGTAGGCCTGTCGTCAGTTAAGGCTTCCTGGGGAGTGTCGTCTGCGCTGGACTTCACCAGGTCTTTGTATCGAGCAGCCTTCTCCTTTTTCTCGCGCTTGGTATCTGCCTCCACGGCTGGTGGCTGCTCTTCGACTGGTGGGGTGCGATTTCCGTTCGTTTCGTGTGACTTGACGTCTGTTGGGCTGTCGGCCTCTTCCTCCGGTCTTCTTTGCTCCATGACTGTGTCTTCATCTTCGTGCAAGTGGATTTCAGGAGCCGGTTCTTGAGCTGGCTTATGTTTCTTTGCCTTGATGTCTTCAGCTGCCATCTCCGGTGTGCCACTCCTTCTTTTTCTCTTCTTTGAATCTGCATCTAATTCCTCTGTGTTCAGCCTCGATGTGTCGATCATCGGCGACCCTGGAACCGCAAGTGTGTCTGGCTTCTCTACTGATTGCTGTTCGTCTGATGCGATTAAAGCCATCTTCTCGTCCGCTGTTGCATCTTGCAAGTCTTCGACAAGTCCAGATGGTGGCTGCACCATTCGCAACGCCTCAGCAGCCGGCCCAGGAGCATCTGGCAGCTCGTCCCCTGCAACCTGGACCTGTTTTACGTCCTCGACTTCCGCATCTGTAGGCTCTGTAACGGTTGGGCCAATGGGATCCGCGGGCGGCGCGTTGAAGACTCTCGCGGGTTGTATCGAACCGGGCTCGTCCGTATTGGTGGCGTCTTCCATAGGCTCCTCTATTGCCTTGATCTGGTCTGGCGGAGGAATGTCGCTGTCAATGTGCGAGATTGTCTCAGGGAGGGGTTCGGTAGTCGCTGCAGGTACGGGTGGTGGTTTCGACTCGTTTTCGTGGTTCGGTTGCTCTGGTTCTACAGATCGGTCAGTAATTCGAGGCTAACAATGTTGCATTCCTGCGCATACCTCCAGCCTCAGAGAGCGCGGGTCCCGGAGCATTCTCTCTGCCAGCAGTGTCGCCATGGCCAACTTCTTCCTTGACCTGCTCCACCGGATCGGGCGGCGCGTCTGCGTTCTCGGTACTCGCGTGGTGCGCATTGGAAGTTTGAGCAGAACTCGAAGTTTCAGCACCGTCTGCCTCTTGCAACTTCTCGATAATCTGCGCTTTTCGTGTCAGGCCGGTACTCGGTATACTACGATCCTTCAACAGCTGCCGCAATTGCGCGACCGTCTGCTTGCTGTAGTCTGCCATGGTCGAATTATGCACTCAATTGTGGTAAGGATAACAAAGTGACAGTCGCATAGACTTCAGTACGTCTATGCGCTTATCCACCCGATAAAAGAATGCTAGGTAAAGGAGAGTGAGAAGATGCGACAAGGCTAAGTGGCCGCGAACGTCACGCTTCAATGAAGTTCGCGTCCGTTCCAGGTAGACGCTAGTGGCTTGGCGTACATCAACGTCCCGCGCGCCACGTGGGGAGAGGGTTGCATTAACCGAGCGATCGTTGCATTCTGTCCTTTTTCTTGTGTTCGCGCTCAACTTCTCATGCCGGAGGAGAAGGACCGCATATTGTATATTTCGAAATGGTGACGACTTCACACCTGGTCGTGCGAGGGCTAGAGCAAGGAAGACTTGCTCGAACGTATGCGCGAGTCATACGAGATCTAAGACATTGGCAACCACGGGGGTACAACATGGTAGCGCACTGGCTCTACACATCTCGAAAGATCGCATGACATGGCTCTATTCAGTTATCTTGATTCCTGCACTAAGACCGTTACATATTACGCACACGTCTACTAGGTATGATTGCCTTCCAGCAAAGTGACAACCTCGATTTGAAAACTGTTGCTTGAATATTGCTTGAGTGTAGAGTGAAGCGTCTGCCAGCTCTTCCCTACTCCCTAGAATCTCTTGTCCTCGATCGAAAAACCTTAAATGCTTCACAACCTCGTCTCCCAACAGCGAAATGTAAGCACTAGAAAGAGCTCATTTGAATAAATCACGACCTCAATAATTTGGCACAATCGTGCAATGATCATTATGTACAGTTGTACAACAGGATGCTCGGCTTTACCGCATGTTTTGGTCAGCCCGTATACAGATGGCGGTGTTCGGGAACTCCATAGCCGTACTATCTGAGATTCTTCTCCGAAGGTGTCGGAGCGGGCCGGAACCACGACTGTCGTCGATCGCAAATGTGTTTAAGAGCTGCTATGAGGTTAGCCTTGATCTAAAGTGGACTCACAAAAGCCCGAAACGAGGCGAGCAAAAAGCTAATTGATGACTAGCGCGCAAGACAGGAGCAATGATGTAGATCCTAACGAATGAGCATTGGGCTGCTCACAGCCGATCTCAATATCCAAGAACGCACCATTCGCTTTAGGTAACACCTTCAGGCTTGAGTACAAGGTGTTGACTGAACTACAAAATTAACGTAATGACGAATAGCACCGTGCTAGCTTGTAATGATGAGCTTGGAAAGAGCGCACCTTTGTATATAACACTGTTGTCCCATCGTAAGACTAGATCACACCCAAGTACCCAACTCACAATATTCTCGTTATTATGGCACGTCTTTTCCTCCAAATACTGCTTGCTGCCGCGAGTCTCGTCGCTGGTCAAAGCACAACATGTCCAAATGAGGTTGCTATCTACAATCAGCAAGACCGTACCATGAGCACGATTAGCAGTGAGTATAGTCTTTATCGAAAGCAAACAAGACCGTGTACTAACATATGCTACAGGTTGGTTCCTAGTTCCTGTGCCGAAGGACGCTGTGAAGAAGGCTCTAAAGGAATCGTTCTCGAGTTTGGTCAACCTACAAGGACTAAACCTGCTGCCTCTCCCAGCGGAACTGAACTTCCCGGCTGGCATGCACCCCGTCATTGTCAATGCTGGAGCAAATACCGACATCCGTCAGGGTGGTCTCCAGCTTGCCACAGGATTGATGACTGCCAGCTCCATGATACCATATGTCGGCATCGGCAACTCCCAGACGCCACTCAATGCACCGCTTGTATCTCTCCTGGCAGGCGTGGACCCGGTGACGCAAGGCTATGTATTCGGTCTCATACCTTCTCTGGTTGGTAAGTAAACGACATTCGTGTGCTGATATCAGTTCATCATAGCTAATGCTCAATTGTACAGCCACCATAGGCGGCCTTCTCACTAGGATCGGCGCTTTCCTCCCACTAAACGCACCGCTCCAGACATACAGCGATGGCTCTTTCGGCATCAATTCAAAATGGGCACAACTACCCAACTCTCTTAGCGGCCCAGGTCTGTACGCCGAGGCTATTGATCTCAAGTTCGTCAGCGAGCCCAACCAAGCCATGCCCAGGTACTCTCTCGATATGTGGAAGAGCATGTTGAACCAACCTCTCATGCTCGGCAGCGTTGGTAGCCTCCTTACCCCCAAGTGCCAGCGCAACACCCAGTTTTTCAATAACGCCACGGCACAACCGACTTTCCGCTCTGGTAACGTAACGCTTGGTCCTTCGGCAGGTGTTGATGTACTCGCTGCTACCTTACAAAAGGCCAGTCCGGATGGTTCAGGCTTTTACCAGAAAGTTTATGGCTTCACTGCCTGTGCGCAGACCGTAGGCTATGGCGCTGTTATTCCGCTAGGGGAGGACTGTGAGGAGGCTGCGCAGGCTGTTAAGAACACCCCTGGAGCCTTGTGAAGAGCAGTATTAGATCAGATCATGTCGACGAATATTCTATAGTATCCACTCTTCTTTTGTTGGCGACGTGCTAACCAAATTTCAATGCAATGTTTGTCGATTGAGACGGGAGGCAACTGCCGCGGTACGAAGATCGTCACGTCATTACAGTCGCGTTTCCAAACCTGTCGCTTTCACAGTGCACACGCGTCTTTTCCTTGACTCACTAGCCACCCTCTCCATCTTCGTGCGAGCGTACTTGTTTCGCGATCTGTCAGCCGGAAAAATCTCCGGTTCTTCTGAGAATAAAAGCTCGAGGATGCCGAGTAATGAACGTACTTTGCCATGCTGGGTTAGTGCAGCTGATTAGCACGCAAAATCTACGTCACATTGACCGGAGATGTCCAACAGCAATCGTGGGTGGCCTCTGTTTCTAGACTATTATGCGTTTCATGGTCTTTTTCCTCTGTTTTTCCTTGCGGATTTGATGTCGAACCTATATGGATGCCTGCTACCTGTCGTAATTTCACATCATCATCTCATTGTTTGAACCACACATTATTAGGAGAACTGAGTCAATTTTGAGCAATTGCAAGTCCCTTTTAAATTACGCAGCAAGAGACTATTGACTAGTATCATGGTTTCGGAAGACAACACAACCCCTCCATCAACATCGAATGCAGATGTAGATCTCGAAAATGGAAGGCGATCAAGGCCAAGGCAGCGGAGCAAATCGACGTCTGGATCATCCTCGGATTATGAAGAAGAAGAGAAGGATCTTCATCATGACGGTCACCGTCCATCGCGGAGAGAGCTTCATGAAAGCATCTCGCGCTCGCGCAGCACACGGAGCTTAGCACGAGACAGGACAGTAACAGCGACCGCGAGTGGTATGAACCAGCCATTGGGCGCCACGATTTCCAGGCGCGACACAGTACTTTCACGAATCCGTACACGACCGAATGTTGCACCATTCTCCCATCCTCTCGCACATCAACAGACGACGGCAGATGTGCTGGTAGACTTCGATGGCGATGACGACCCATACCGACCGATGAATTGGCCTACTAAGAAGAAGGTGACTACGACCCTGATGTACGGCTTTACGACTATGAGCGCGACATGGGCATCTTCTGCATATTCGGCTGGCACACGACAGATAGCAGCCGAGTTCAATGTTGGAAATCAGGTAGCTGTATTGGGTACTACGCTCTTCCTCTTCGGATTCGGCCTTGGTCCGCTACTGTGGGCGCCACTCTCCGAAGTCTATGGGAGACGACTAGCAGTCTTGACGCCTATGCTTGTCGCAATCTGCTTTAGCTTTGGTAGCGCAGTAGCAAAAGACTTCCAGACGCTAATGATTACTCGATTCTTCGGTGCCTTCTTTGCTAGCGCACCAGTCACAAATACCGGTGGTGTCTTGGGAGATCTTTACAGTCCCGCATGGAGAGCTTTGGCGATGGCCGGCTAGTAAGTTGTGCCTATACGAAATGCATGTGAGACATACACTGACTTCGTGTTTTCAAATCTGCAGTGCGATGGCAGTGGTCGGAGGTCCATGTCTGGGACCTATCGTATCGGCGGCCTTTGTCGCCAATCCTTCATTAGGCTGGCGATGGACCGAGTACTTTACCGGAATTCTTCAAGCAATCATCCTCGTCATCGACGTTGTCTTCATTGACGAATGCTACCCACCAAAACTTCTCGTCTATAAAGCGCGTCGCCTTCGCCATGAGACAGGAAATTGGGCGCTCCACACCAAGTTCGAAGAGTGGGAT
The DNA here is from genome assembly GCF_024291825.1 of Alternaria postmessia. Lineage (NCBI taxonomy): Eukaryota > Fungi > Ascomycota > Dothideomycetes > Pleosporales > Pleosporaceae > Alternaria > Alternaria postmessia. The sequence goes on from NW_026260104.1 coordinate 56,674, forward strand.
GTTAGCATCAAAGAGTTGTCTAAGAAGTTCCTTCTCCGACCGATACAACTTCTCATGACACCCATCTGTTTTCTCGTAGCACTTTACGCCAGCTTCTGCTATGGCATCCTCTACATGCAATTAGGTGAGTCCAGGGCGTATGAATCATATGCGAGACATGCACTGACTTTGTATCTTCTTTTCTGCAGGTGGCATTCCGATTATCTTTGGGGAAATGAGAGGCTGGCCAGCTGTAAGCGCGACACTGCCATTCCTGGGCATCTTAGTCGGCGCAATAATCGGCTGCAGCATCAATGCCTATAACCAGATTCTGTACAACAAGGTCTACCATGCAGCTGGAAATCGCGCAGTGCCTGAAGCACGTTTGCCGCCGATGATGCTTGGATCTGTACTCTTCTCCGCTGGTCAATTCATCATGGGATGGACTGCGGATCCACAGTATCCTTGGATCGCTCCTGTCATCGGTCTCGTGTTGATGGGAACCGGTTTCTTCACCATCTTTCAAGCTGCTCTGAACTACTTAGTTGACACTTTTACATTGTATGCGGCGAGTGCAGTAGCGGCGAATACCTTCCTTCGAAGCGCTTTTGCAGGCGCTTTTCCATTGGTTGTCACGCCGTTATATCATAACATTGGAGTTGGTCCCGCAAGTAGCATTACTGGTGGTTTCGCAGCACTGCTTATCCCAGTGCCTTTTGTGTTCTACATATACGGGAAACGGATCAGGCGGTCAAGCAAGTGGAGCCGTGGTAGCGTGTTCGATTGAGCAACTGATAGGGAAGTATATCGATAATATATTGATGATTGTACTTCTGTAATGTACCAGGTCGATAAAACTTATTCTGAATTAAATTTGTCCCACATTGACACACACAAAAAACTCCCCGAAGGTACAAGCTGCTAGTTTCCTGTAGAGTTTTAATGCAGATCAAGGTGTTCAATTTCGTGGTACATTATGGTAAACCTAAATACAACTTTAGTGGTGTTTTACCGCAATGGGACAGGAACGAAGCGGCCATGAATGGCTTCAGTAGTACACACAGTGGCGAAGTGCAAGTGATCGCAAGGTGAAAAGCCAATTAAATATGATATACACATCTTCGCCTGCTCCTTGCAGAGCTTGCACTAGGCAACAGAATTCGTGCTCACATCATGCTTCCTCACACGGCGGAGACCGAAAAGGATCTGGACGTCGACATAGGCGAGTATAACATGCTGTATTTTGAATGAGAGCGCATCGAAGATACTTAGCACTCACGTCAGAGCTCATGCCGGTTTCGTGTTCTCTATAGTCGAGTAGGCAGCGCACGATAACTGGTCCAAGAAGATGATCCAACGCCATGCCTGGGCATAGTTGACAGAGTGCGGTACATTTTTGGTATCATTGCTGTGATGAAGAAAGGAACAATGCTGAGGTACAGCATTCACGACTGTAACGACGTACTAGGGCGCCGTTCTACTCCGACGCGTCTCAGACATCTGCCATCCACTAACACTTGCACTGGCATAAGCTGGATGATGTTCACGTACGGACCAGATCACACTTAGGTCATCACGATTTTTATTTGTTAAGTGACGTTCAGCAACATGTGTTGCAGAATTGCGGTCTATTAGAAAACAGGATAACGGAGAGGACCATCCGCGACCGAATGGTGGCATCGTCTAAGTAGATACGCACCGGTTCGAGATGCAGAGATGAGGTGTCGAATAGCTTCGAATTCTGATAGGACTTAAAAAGGCTGGAGGATACGACATATGGGTACATTTTGTGAGCAGAAGTTCGTGCATTGCTTCTGTATGTTCACAAACTCGCTATACTTGGAACGCAACGCCTTCTCTCTTTACCATGGCCTTTCCACCACTTGCAAATCCAGTACCCTCACTCCGGATCTCCACAAGTCCAGGCCTGGGCGCCTTCTCCTTTTCTTTGTCCTTCTTCTTCTTCTTGCCATCCTTAGCGTCCGGGACTGTAGTGAGATCCGCATCACAAACATAACAGTGTACAGTCTCCGGGTCAGGTCCATCGTCATGTGCATCTCTCTGATGGCGATGTTCTGGCTTGAGAAACTTGTCGACACATGGCTTGCAGAGGACGTGGCCGCATGGTATAGCTAGCATGGCTTTTGTGCTGTTCGAGAGCGCTTTCTGGCAGCTGGGACATGTGCGGACAGACTTTCCGGTATCGGCTGACTTCTCTTCGTGAAAGTTGACGCTCGTCAGGCTTTTTAGCGACAGGCTGTGCGGTTGGTCAGGGTGGCTAGACGGGCATATAGGTGTCTGCCTCGCCTTCTCCGCGCTTGTGTGGTGTTGATCGGGGGTCTCGCCTGGGACCCAGAAGCTGGGTAGATGACCCTTTGCTGCTTTACGTTCGGCGTCTAATGTACGTTTCGCCTTGCTTTGCTCTTCGTCTGCGATGCGCTTGAGCTCTTCTTCGTCGATTTCGAATTTACGTTTCGTGCCTCTGGTCTCTCCAGCCTTTGCATCCTGCTCCTCTTCTACTATGATCTTGCCGCCCTGCCTTCCAATGACTCTTGCTGATGCGCCTGCTTTGTCGGAAAGCCCCATCTGAACAGCCTCGAATTCCTCGACTGCCCGCAACCGCGCTTCCTCTTCTTCTCGAAGCTTTTGATCCTCATCTTCTAGCTTTTGGCGTTCGTTGATTTTTTCTAGCCTTTTCATTTCTTTCCGTTGAGCCAAAAGATTGGTCATGGCACACTCGCGGCAGAATAAATCGCCCTGTGAACAGCATACTGGGTCTACTGAAGGAAGGAGACATAGCTGGCATGAGCCAAACGGTAGAAAAGAGTCACGAGTGAGACGTGTTGCCTGCGAGCCCCACCTATCTTTGAGGGCATTCCGCTCGTAAGACGTGAAGATGGTCTTTGGAGGCGGCATGTTAAGCCAAGTCTAATGTGATAGAGTCGCGAGTCGCAGAATGCGAAGTTTAGACGCGACTTTTCGTGATGCAATCAATAGAGATGGCAATCCGGGTGATAGTGCCAGGCTCAATCACACGATGGCGTGTACCAGACTTGATGATGTGCACGGGAATTGTGAATGCACGTCTAGTGTTGTAAGGTATTGGGCTCGTGTTGTAGTGATGGAAGAGTGAGTGCTGAAGGCGGAAGAGCCAGCCACTCGCCGCACGTGCAGGCCGCAATGCCGCTAATCCCTGTCGCAGAATTCCCAGTCCCTGGCGGCGGTGACGTTGGTTGGTCGCAGCAGCCAGCTATTGGGCGCGAAATCTTCACATGTCGCCGTCAACCCCACGACAACCCCAATGCGACCAGAGGAGCAGCCGGAGGCTCCCAGCGGGCCATGGCGCGCGGCGTCCGTCTTCACCATGGGCGCTGTCGGCCTCTTATGCAAAGGTTTCCTGACCGGGCTGAGCAAGGTGGAGACGCACGGAATGGAGGGCTTCTTGAAGCTGCTGGACGAGAGGGAGGACCCGGCGAGTAGAGAGAGGGGCCTGATTACTGGTATGCCATTGCAAAGCAGGTAGAATGCAACAAGTACTAACGAATGCATAGTCTCGAACCACATCTCCGTGTACGTACGTTTGCCGTAACCTCGCACTCGCAAACCATGGATTCCGCTTATACAATTTGGACAGAATGGATGATCCGATATTATGGGGCATACTGCCTCTCAGCTACATGTTCAACCCAGACAACCTGCGCTGGGGACTGGGCAGCTACGACTTGTGCTTTACCAACAAGTATGTTCCCTCTAATAACATTGCAACATGGTCAACTAACGCCATACCAGAGGACTGTCAACATTCTTCACCTTCGGGCAGGTTCTCCCTACACATCGATCGGCGCATTCTCAATTCGGCGGCCTCTTCCAGCCTACCATAACGCAAGCGATCCGTCTCCTCTCGCGCGGGCCGTTCTACGAGCAAGACGCACCAGTAAAGCCTACAACGTCTCTCAAGAGCCCGGATCTGATCGACCCCTTCACTGACGGCCACCTCACATTCTCTACAAATGGACAGGACACGTTTCCTGCGCCCTCAGCATATCTCAGCCGGCGGCATGCATGGGTACACATCTTCCCAGAAGGCATGATCCACCAAAGTGAAGACCGGATCATGCGCTACTTCAAATGGGGAGTATCTCGACTGATACTGGAGAGCGACCCGATGCCAGACATCGTTCCCATCTTCATTGAAGGCTTCGACAATATCATGCATGAGACGCGCACATTCCCACGCTTCATACCACGGCCGTTTAAAAACGTTCGAGTGACATTTGGCGAGAAACTGGATACTGAAGAGGTGTTTGGCGATTTGCGCGCACGCTGGAAACAGATGCGCGCAACTGAGGAGCGGAAGGAGGGCCAACTCGAGGTCGGTGTGCTAAATGAAAAGCTCAAATACTCTCCAGAGGCTGTCAGCATACGCAAAGAATGCACGCGACGGATGCGGCAGGCAGTACTGGACGTTAGGCGGCAGCGCGGATACCCTGAAGATGACCCCAAGAACAGCCTCGCAGAGACATGGTTGAGAGAAGGCCCAGGTAGAGAGGGTCGCAAGGAAGATGGCAGCATCACAAAAGACACATGAGGCGCTTGAAGGGCATATTGTATTGTGTATGTATATGCGACTGCAATGTAGACTGCTATAGAGGAAAGCAAAGGGGTGAAACATGGCACCCAAAGAAGGATGCCAGGCAGACGCCTCGTCAACTTGGAAGCGCGGCAGAGTGTCAGATTAGATCAAGTAATTACACCATCAACGACTCCCGTCTCTGCGCGCCGATCAACCACAACCTCAGGCGACCGAGGGGGTTTCGTCATTGCGAACAGAAGCAGGCACCGCGATGCTGTTTGGACATGGCGGATGTGTCTCTGGCGTGCTCGTGTCGTCATCCACTGCTGGCTCCGCGCCCTCACCGAGACCTTTCCAAAGCGGACCTTGGGCAGGAACGATGAAGGTGACGAGGCTGAAGAGTCCAAGCCCAAATCCGGATTCACGGTTTTGTCGGGAGGGCGCGTAGGGCACGGGCCCCAGGCGCGCGGGCGAGAAAGTAGATAAAACCTGCGTGGCCCGCTCTTCGACAGTGGCAGATGCTTTCACCGCCCGCACCAGACCAAGACCGAAGCAGCTTCATAGCGTCACCCAGACTCGCTACAAGACCCAATTACCGCGTCATCTCTCCAAGGTCCCTGTCCTCCAAGCACCAGCCAATGGACAGCAACTGGGCCCCACAGTCGCCAGATTTATCTTCCTACTACTACTCCGCTGAGCAGCCTACTCATCCCCAGCATACAGGTTACAGAGGTTCCATTTCCCACGTCGCGCCGCCCTTTGCTCCGACACATCCTGCTCCGACACTGCAGGCCAACCCTGCGCCACAGCCTTTTATGCCTCGCGGCGTCAAGAAGGAGGAGAGCATGCAAGATGCAGACTACATGCCTGACGCGTCGGTGCCCGCCATCATGGCAGACGCGGGCAGCGGCCTCGGCGGGGCAGACACGCCCAACACCGACCACATCACCATCAAGAACCACTTCCCGGTCGCGCGCATAAAGCGCATCATGCAGGCCGACGACGATGTCGGAAAGGTCGCCCAAGTCACGCCTGTCGTCGTTTGTACGTACTCGTCATTCTATCCGCACACGCACTTGCCTAACACTTCACAGCCAAAGCGCTTGAGCTCTTTATGATTTCCCTCGTCACCAAAGCCGCCGCCGAAGCCAAGGCGCGCAACTCCAAGCGCGTCGGCTCCATCCACCTAAAGCAAGCCATCACCAAGACCGACCGCTTCGACTTCCTCAACGAGATCGTCTCCAAGGTCGCCGATGCGCCGGAGAAGAACGAGGGTGACATGGATGTGGATGGCAAGAAGAAGAAGACTTCAAGCCGGAAAAAGAAAAAGGCGGAAAGTGACGACGATTTCTGAGTCGGACGTCGGCAACTCGCTATGGGCCTACAGCCCTTCTTCGTATGTCTCTGTATGCTCGTGCTGAGCTCTTGCTGTGCACATTCGAGGCGACGACATTGCTGCTGGCCACCTTCGCGCGGTCTGTGACAACTGCCAGAAGACTGCACACTGTTCATGTGGCCAAAGTCCAACCTTCTGACACTCCAACTGGGGGTGGATTCGAAACACTGGTACCGGTACCTTGTGGATTATCGCCATACCTTTCCGTTGTGTGGTCATGTATCTTGGTGGCCACAGATTACGGCCAGTCACGACGTTTATAGATGACGCTTCTGGCAGTCAAGGCGTTAACTATTCCGGGACATTGCATGGGCGGCGTTGTTTTGTTATTGCATGGATTACGATACCAATGAATACGGATACATGATTCTTCTCACTCGGTGCTTCTTCGCCCAGTCGTGTCGCTAACGGAACAATTGTGTCCGCGGTCCGAATACAGCGCAAGCGTCACAATCGCAGTTTACGCGGTGTGTAGCCGATGGATAAACAGCGTTGCGAGCAAAAGAGCGCGCCCACCAACCAGGTTTTCTCGGTCCGCGCAATTTATCCGCCCATCTCCGCAGATCCCCACAAGTTAACGGCACCCCAGATACTCTTTCAGGAACAGGCCGTAGATCGGTTCCTGCGCCATCCCAGATGTATGCTCGTGTCTATGCTTAGCCTCATTTCTTTCCCTACATCCGTAATTTGGGGACCGTGGCAGCGGCAGGGTATTAAACATGCGGATACCCGGTGTTTTTGTCGGTCGTGGCATCGTCATACTCTCAAGCTGACAATCGAAGAACGATTGAGCCAGTATGATCTTCTCGAGGTTAGCAGTGCTCCTAGTGGGCGTTGCAGTGTCGGTACAGGGCCATGCGATTGAGATCGAGTCGAGAGCCTCTGGCAAACTTCGCCCCAACCCTTCCAACGGCCACTGGGTCGATGCGTGGGCATCGATGCCTCAGCTCACAGAGCCAGCAAACTTGCCGCCTGCTCCATTCGTATGCTACGTTGCTCACGCACTATCGAGTTTGTACTAACACCACGTACCAGAATCAAACAGGCGCTGTCTTTGTCAACTCTACGATCCGACAAACTTTGTACATGACCACGTCAGCCCACCAAATTCGCCTCAAATTCTCCAACGTCTTTGGCGGTTCCAATCTTCCCATCACCGCCGTCACAGTTGCCCTCCCTGTGAACCAAATCGCCGGTATCTACCAGGTCCAACCCCAAACTGTCCAAAAGGTTACCTTTGGAGGAAAAGATGGGATCAGTGTACCGAACGGTGCCCTCGCAGTGTCCGACCCCATAAATTTTGAGATCAAGGCGCAGCAGATCGTTACCGTAACCATGTACCTTGCGAGCGGACAGACGACAAACAGCATCACCAGCCATCCTGGCTCCAGAACTACAAGTTGGTGGCAATTCGGCAACGCAGTCTCCTCAGCTAGTCTCGACATCAGCAACTCTACCACACAGTCCGCAGCACATTGGTACTTTCTTTCCTCCATCGAAGCCTGGGTTCAACCGCGTGTTGGCTCCCTGCTCATTGTTGGCGACTCCATCACTGACGGCCGTGGATCCACAACCAATCAAAACAACAGATGGCCCGACCTGCTCCTTGCGCGCCTTCAAAAGAACCCCTCAACCAAGTACATTTCCGCGGGTAACCTGGCTGCAGGTGGAAACCGTATCTTAGCAGACGGTCTCGGCCCCAACGCGTTCGGCCGTATTGATCGCGACGTCCTGGCGCATCCTGGTGTAAAGTATGCCATGATCTTCGAGGGTGTAAATGATATCGGAAGTGCACCTACAACACCCGAAGCGCAAGAGCAGATTTATCAAGGACTGACTCAGGCGTACGAGCAGATGGTCACCCTTATCCACGCCCACGGCATCCCTGTTTTCGGCGCTACTATCACACCTTTCTCTGCACCAGCCAATTTTACTCAACAACCTTACTCTGATCCTGAGCGCGAGAAGACACGTCAGCGGGTCAATACTTTCATCCGCACCTCCGGTGTTTTTGATGCCGTCGTGGACTTTGATAAGTTCCTGGCCGATCCCACAATACCGAGTCAACTCAGCCCGTTGTATGATTCTGGAGATTATCTTCATCCTAATCCTGCCGGATACCAGTACATTGCGGATAAATTCCCTATTCAGATTTTTGGTATGTGGGCGAATGGTGCGGATGGGTTCAGTTGGGGTATGTAATACGGCGGAGAAAGCCATACTGCAGTGACTATTGGGTTTTGGAAATGTATATATCGAAATGTGCTAGTACGATCATGCGTCAGCCAACATGAGCTTTCCATGAACATATACGTAATTGACGTAAGCTTTGTACTCGATGTTTTGGGTCACGCGGGAAGGACTCGTAACTTGAACTCTGATACCAATATCGTGCGCAAGGAGATGTCACATCGCTCTCCAGATACGTCTGCTGCGAGACCCTGCGGCGTCTCACAAGGCAAGTCCAGGCACGCAAACACATACCATCTTCTATTTGACTTTGTTGATGAACTCGGACGAACACTGGCTTGAAGACCAAGGTTTGGAAAAGTATCTCTAAGTACCCAAATATGTTAGGCACTCGCTACATGTGCTGATTTACGGTTCTTCCGGCTCAAAATCACCTCTTCACCTCCACTCAATTCCTCCTCGAAGTCACGATGATGGACGTAATGCGATTACAGAGAACGAAGATGACGCCTAGTGAGCCACGCCTAGAACAAGATTACGTAGTCACATGTAAAGACCAGGTTTGGTGTTAAAACCAGACTTAGACTTCTGCTCGCTGATCGATCACCAAAAAGGCGTGTTCGTACGGAAGGATTTGGAGTTTCCAGAACGAGTCCTTGACTGGAACATAAGAGCCTAGTGTGCGCCTCACAGCAAAGCAAAGACTCGAAAACGCGACGTTGTGTTGAGTCGTCTCTGTAGATAGCATCAGATCCATCGTGTGCTGGAGTTGATTTTCGTATATACATCAACAGGATATCGCTGTGTCCAAGGTATCTTCCCTAAAAGATGACCGAAGTCGCTACTGCAAATCGAACGCCGTTTTGAAACCGCCCGTGATCAGAGTTCCGTAATGATGATAACGCCATACCGACAGCCCCAGAGCCATACATCCTGTCACCAGTTTGCGTGTTGTGTTCCTTACACAATACCTTGCGAGAACCTCTCCACGCCATTCTTGATCTCTCTCACGATCTCCACTGCCTCGTTGGTGCTCTGAGCTTCAAAGTCATATCTCTTCGTCTCCCTCTCTTTGAAAACAATGACTCGGAACATCTTTGGGTGCTTTTTGCTGACCTTGCTACCAACTACACTGCTGAAATGCACAGTCGTCGTCTTGCCTTGGCCTTCAACACCAAAACCACCACGCGCCCCAGTCTTAGACTCGCCAGGCATGATGTGTATATACTCGTTATCAAGAGCGATGATCCGCGATGTCGAAGAGGCAAAGGACATGGGTTGTTTGCGGAGAACAGCATAACGGCGGTAGTAATTCGTCGCAGTAAGGGCCAGAGCACCAGAATCGCCAGTTCTGGCGAGTGGATGGATGAGACCTTGGCCAGAGACAGCTGCATTTGTTCGGTCACCCTTCTTTGTCTTCTTTGGCGCACCGCCGGTACTGATGATGAGAGGTGCATTGGGTGATGATGATCCAGGCGATCCTGCAAGCCCATAGACGCCGTCACCCACGAAGCGTCGACGCACGAGATCCAGATCCATTCGTGTGTCGAGAGCCTCCACGGTGCGGTCAGGTGGCGCTACTGTAGTGCTGCCACTCACTTTAAGGATGTACAAGGCTTTCTCCAAGCGTAAGTCGTGACATACTTGATCGAATATATCAGCAATGTAAGTGTCCGTGGTGCAGGGAATGTTGAAATGTTTCGTGTTGAAATTCTCGTCGGTGAAGTGGACGTTGACTGTTTTGGGGGCGCCTGTGCGGCTAGCAGCATGTGTTTGAGGTACCTTTGGTACGTCGGCAAGATTGCTGGTATCCTTGCGCGTCGCTGTCGGCGCAAACGAAGGTCCGGCAATGGGGTTTCTGAAGCTCTTTGCACGGCTTGGAAGGGGCTTCAGGGGCTTTTTCTCCTCTTTCTCGTCGGGACCATCGATTTGCGATGCGACAGCACTGGCTGCCTCTTGACTATAGATCGGCGTGAGCTTCTCGTTCTCGCCAAATTCTCGTTGAGATGCCTCGACGAGCGCGAACTCGTCCCATGGCTTATCTCGCGCTCGAGGGCGCATACCACGAGCATTGTTTGAAGCGAAGTCTTTCAACGGCTTGTTCCTAGTCAAAGGCGGGAACTCGTCATCAACCTCGCCGTCATCATACATGCGCATGACCCAGCGGTTCACATTCATCTGTTCAGGAGAAAGTGGCGGTTCGAGTTTCTCCTCTTGATAACGATGCAATGCGTATCCGATCGCTTCCGCGACAGTGGGGCCTTCACCTTTGTCATTGAACTTTCGGATGAGCAGCTCTACAGGTTTCGAAGGCTTAGACGAGAATGGGTAGTAGAGTTTGATGTATAGAGGGTTCTGTTGAGCTTCGCTAGCAGCATTCCACATAGCAAAGCGCTGTAGCGGATTCGATGGCTTCTGCTCTTTGGCTCGAAGTGCTTGAGTCAACGCGCTTACTGGCAGTACAAAGCTGATCGGCCGTGGTGGAGGCAGTGCTTGCAGTGTTGGCGCAATGGGCTCTTTCTTCTTTTTTGGTGATAGGTTCTGGAAAGGTGTCAAGCCCGGCATTGTGGGAAGGTCACCACCTGCGGGAGAGGAGTCCAACGGGTCACCACCTGCACCGATAAGAGATGCGCTATCGTCGGAGCCAGAGAATTCGGATGTGAGGGAGTCGTCTGATTCATCGCCTTCGTGTAGAGCTTCAAGGCGTGCGCGTGCGCCGACAGCCCCTGCTGCGTCTTCCTCAATACGCTTGGACAGCAACTGGCTTGCGCCAGCGGCTTTGCGAGGATTTACCCTCCTCTTTCTGAACGACGAATTATCAAACTCATTCTCCGAGGACATCTCACTGCTCGTTATGGTGTCTCTTCTTGGTCTGCCTTTGCCCGCATCTACAGCGTCCAACGACCCTCGCCGCAATGCATCGTCAGGTGGCCGGGATGGGGATGTGATCATGAGCGAAGGTCCTTCTCCAGCTTCTGCCAACTCATTGCGTAGGGCTGATCCAGGCATGGGCGACGATCCGGAGCGCGTCCGTAGTGGCATCTTGGTGAATTTGATTTGGTTGGCCGGTCTGGCAATTTGTCAGTTCAGTTCACGTGGCGTACGACGGTCGCCTACCTTTGCGAATCGTCATCTTCATCGCTCTCGTCGCTAAGGTCACTGCTATCATCCTCCTCCAGCTGTTCCTTCCTCCGCCTCCGTTTCGCGTTCAGTGTAGGGCCCACCGTATCGTTGCTTCCCCCTCCAGTGACCATGCCCCCCTCCTCCTCATCTTCACCGAATCCTTCTGGCGACTTCAGGCCAGCTGAGCGCGGGGCCTGAAAGTATTCCGAGGTGATCGCCGTGGGTATTGGTGGGGAATAGGTGCGCTTGATGTCGGCGGCGTTGGGAACCCAGCCTGCAGCGCGGAAGGCGGGGCTGTTCAGGACGCTGGAGTCGACATTGATCAAGCGTTCGCCGACGCCGTCTTTGATCGACGAGAGGTAGGCGGTTCGAAGCTGGTATAGCACAAAGCTGCTCAGGTTAGCTGACAAGTATGTCGCGCAAGTAAGATGGGCGTACTCTTCGTTCTGAAGGAGCGACATAGTTGGAAGGTCAAGGTGTCATAGTCTCGTAGTAGAAAGGTATGCTCAGACCAGCTGAAAGGGTATCATGAAGCCATAAAGGGCAGATGTAGTGAAGCATGTGGGGATGTGAATGTGTACCTTGGACCCTGGCTTGGCATCGGCCCTTGTCGCGGCGCGCGTGCAGTGATCTCATCGTCAACTTTCTGAATTCCTGCGCCAGACACCCGCCTCTCAACGAACGCGCCAAGACCACCATGAATCTACTCGCCGGGTATTCCGACTCAGAGTCCGACGGCGAAGCGCCGCCCGCGCCAAAAGTAGTCGCGAAGCCATCCGCGAAGCCAGCCTTCCAGAAGGTCGTCGATCGCTCGAATCCAGGGCGCATCAAGGTCAACCTTCCCGGCGCGTTACAGTCGCGATCCGACAAAGACGATATCCAGGATGATGCGCCGCCGGCAAAAAAGGCGCGCCTGGGTGGAGGTTCGTCGTTCGGTGGCTTCAACGCAATGCTGCCTGCGCCGAAGAAGCCAAACGTAAATGCCATTTCAGCATCCGAAGGTTCCAAGACAGGAGGCAGAGGATTAGGGAAGGGACTCGCTTCTGGTGTCAACCTGAAGACTGGCGCAGAGCCTGCGTTCAAGAGGGAGTCAAAGGTGGAGGCGGAGGAGTACGACGAGACTGGCAACCCGATCAAGAAGGAGCCTAAGTCGAGGGAAGATTTCAGGGCTATGCTAAACCTACCAAAACCCAAGTCTGCGATTAAAGCAGAGGTGAGGTCAGAAATGCCGACACAAGAAACAGAGGCAGAGCCCGAGCCACAGCAGGTGCCCAAGCCTGTTGCCCCACGTTTTGTACCTATGTCTGTCGGCAAAGGAAAGAAGAAGAAGCCTATGGCTCCTCGACCAACAGCATCGAACGAGATGAGCACTGCGACAAACACAAATACAGATGCATCCACATCACAAACGCAACAGCCACCTCTTGAGACTAAGGCGCGGAAGCCGAAGGTCTCTCTCTTTAGCGTCTCGAACGAAGCAGAGCCTGCGCCCAAGGAGACATCCGACGGCCAGTATCAACCACTTCTCTACGACGGGGAAGAGGAAAGAGATGTTGCTATGACGGAGGGAGCATACTACATGCCACCAGCACCTGAGGTGGCACAGTATGCTCCTTCATCTACGAGTGGATCTAACCCTCATGACCTAACCAACATTGCTTCTGAGTTGAACCTATCGGAAGCAGAGCGCCGCCAACTATTTGGTAAGAAAGGACGCGGTGGACCAGACTTTTCTGATGCCACGATCAAAGACTTCAACACAGACATGGAGTATGCCCATAACGAAAAGCTACGGCAACAGGGTGAAGCAGTGCAGCATAATCCACTCAAATCTATATCCGGTACTGGAAAGAATAGCCTCCGAAGTCTGGTAAACGTCGCGACCACCCAGAAGGATGCACTGGAGGATCACTTCGCTGCTGGTGCTCGAAATAAGAGAGAAGCAGGCAATCGGTATGGCTGGTAATAGTATGAGGCATGCTAATTTTTGTGGAGGAGAACCTCCGGGGCCACGGCCAGAATCGGGGAATCTCTGACTTAGGGAAGGCGTTGGCGCTATCATACAGACTTCAGGTACGAATTGTGCTTCTGCTATTGCCCATTTGGACCTAGCTGCCAATTGTGGGTCCAAGGGCTAAGTATATTACTCCTTGCTTCTTCTGATCCCTGCGTCCAGTGCTTTTCGTTCTTATGCCTCTCAGTGAGTTAGGCCATAGGTGACTCTCAGATTGACTGTGTTTCTTTGTCGAGTCACTGTCACTATGAGTTTGCCTGTTATACACCAAGGTCGCATATATCTTGTGATACTGTTGACTCCACTTCTGTTTTTCTCTTGAGCTATCGAAACTCTAATGCAATCTTTCGATACCAACAGTCTGTAGTCCGACTTGACCTCACGCATTCACTGATGGCCAATTAGTCAATCGCGGTAAACATCCTGGTTTATGGGTGATATATGAACTTGCAGAGTGCTACGAGTCACTTTTGGCTATGCTGTAGAAATCTTAATATTGATGTATATGCAGAGTATTGGGTATCATCATTACGTTTACTTCCCAGCTGCAGCTTTAGCGGCAGCCTCCTTCTCCTTCTTCCTCTGCAGATACCTTTCCTTGGCACTGCTGATGTCCTTTTCTGTTTTCTGACTCTTGCGTGCATGTTCCAGCTTCGCCTGTTCCTCAGCTTCTTCATCTGCTTTTCGTTTGTTCGCCGCTTCGATTTGTTCGACGACCATCTGTGTCTGCCGTTCGCGTTGCGCGTTCCTACCGGATTTGGGCTTCGTCCATGCTGACTGTGGTTGGTCTGCAGCGGCAGTGGAAGTAGATGTGGAAGAAGCGGGCTTAGGTTTCGCGATGATGTTGAGTCCTGCTGAGAGTAGCTGACTTTTGTCTGCTACCTGACCTTCTTCGTTGAGTATGACATTCTTTCCCTGCTTACGCAACTCTTCCACAATTTCAGCGTCTGTCTTCTCCTTCTCGGCTTCTTCGACAGGAAGTTTAATGCCCTCCTTCAGTGCTCTCGCGGCTGCCTCCATAGCCTCCTGATGCCGTCGCTCCTGATCTGCAAGCATCTGCTTGTGGAATCCTTGCATACCAAACTTCTTCTTCTTCTCTTCTTCTGCTTCTTGCCGCTTCTTCTCTTCCTCCTCCGCTCTTCGCGTCTCTTCTTGTTGAGCCTTGTATGCGCCTGTTACGAACTTCTCCTTGTCGGCGAATTCGTCGCCCTCGGCTTCGCGCTCGCGTTGGATGAGTTTATCGCGGGCTCGTAATTGGTCTTTCTTACGCTGCTCGGCGGATTCGAAGAGCGCGTCCATGTACTTCGGTTCCCGTTCCGCGGCGTTGTCGCGCTCAGCAGCCTTCTTTGCGGCGTTCACTGCGTGAAGCGCGTCGTAGGCAGCGTCGTAGTCGTATAATGTGGCATCGGCTTCCAGTGCCTCTTGTGCGCGTTTCTCGGCTTCTGCGGCGCTGGCAGAGTATGCGATGGTGGTGGGATCATCTTCTTTCGGTTTAGGTCTCTTGGACGGAGGAGCTGGAGGTTGGCCTTTCTTCGGCTTCTGCGGCGCTGGTTTTGAGGGCCCCGATGAGGCAGAGGCAAGCGTGTCTTCGAAGCTAAGCTCGCCAATCTCCTGGACGCCATCCGCTGCTTTGGATTTGCCCTTTACATCTTCCTCCTCGTCATCGAATAGCGGCTTCTTCTTCTTTCCCAAGGCAGGCTTAGCAGCAGCCTTCGCGAGTGGATTTGCGCCCTTGTTTTTGACATTGAGGCCGAATTTGAACGACATGTTGGGTTTAGTGTCGGAGTGGTGTTAGAGTCGCGGTCGCGAGTTGACATGTCGCATGCCAAGACGCTCGCGCAACCAGTGAAATCATCAGCACCTCCGCGCCTTCTCCGCAACTCACCCTCCTCCACTCTCAACCTTGGGATGACCGTGGGCATTTCACCCCCGTACCTTCTTGCACATCTCACTCATGCATGACTGGCTCCTGAATCATCATAGTCCTCATCATGGAGGAGCAGGCTAGCGACGCGACAGCGGAGGACCTCTACACCAAGGCTAAAGCTTCAAGGTTCCACTTCAAATCCGGCTCCAAACGTCGCTCAAAGCGGCACGTACGCGAAGGCAAAGACGAAAGCACCGACGACCATACTTCAAGGAGACACAGGTCGGATCGCAACAGTCAAGAGCGCCGCAGCCACCGCGATTCAAGACGCAAACACAAGCACAAGCATCGTACCTCTCACGAGGACCCTCACCCCACGTCTACACGAGATGGCGCATACTACGACCCTGACTATCGTCATCGCGAATCATTGTTCGATAATCTAGATGAGTCAGGCGCATGCTCTCCCGGTCCTGGCCCAGCTCCCGACGAGGCCTTCCGCGAGTCGCTGTTCGACGCGCTAGCCGATGACGAAGGCGCAGCATATTGGGAGGGCGTCTATGGCCAGCCTGTACACATATACCCTGATACGAAGCCTGGCCCCGATGGCAAGCTGGAACGCATGACAGAGGAGGAGTATGCAGACTACGTGCGGACGAAGATGTGGGAGAAGAGTCATCAGCACATCGTTGAAGAGCGCGAGGCGAAGGAGCGCGCGCGTCAGCAGCGGAAGGCACAACGCTGTCAGCTTGACAATGAGGTCGAGCAGGAAGAGGCCGAAAGAGATAGTATTCGGCGCCGTATGGAAGAGAGCCTACGTCGAGGCGAAGAGCGCAAGAAGGCCAAGGAGGCGGAGGCTGCATGGGAGAATTACACGACCAAATGGGGCGGTTTGAAGAACGTTCAACGTTTGGATGGAGAGACAGATACGAAAGTGCGTGAGCTCATGCCGTGGCCTGTAATTTCTGGCAAGGCAAAGCATGTGTCAAAGGAAGAGATTGAACGCTTCTTGAGGAGCGCAAAGACGTGGAAAGAGGATTCGGTGGCACTACTGAAGGCGGAACGAGTGCGTTGGCATCCTGACAAGATGCAGCAGCGGTTTGGACAGCACATTGATGGCGATACGATGAGGCAAGTCACGGCGGTTTTCCAAGTCATCGATCGGCTATGGAACGAGCGACGCTGATTGGAATGTGCCTTTACCACGCATACGTTCGCATTGCCACGTTAATATTTTCTTTACTTCGAGATACCCACAACAACGCAGCTGCATCCGTTTACCGGCATACCCACCAGCGGCTATCGGTCTCGGCAGCGAGTTAATATCAATCGTACTACTCCGTCACCTCCTTTCTTGGCACCAGGTCACCGTACATTGACAAACTTAATCTCCGGCTTCCAAGAATCTTGGCGCACTGTATTCATGACGAAGCAACTGGGCTGATGTAGTTAAGCATGACGATCTTCACTATGCTGGCGCTTGCAATGCTAAGGAACCGGCTAAATGCTTGGTCTTGGACCAAAATGCTTTTGCCAACGCCATCGGTGGATATATCACGTATGGTCATCTGGTCGTGTCGCATGCCGAGATGGATAAATTGTAGACAAGCTAATGATGCGAAGATAGAGTGGCTTGACTGCATGCTTCGTGGGTTGGCATAGTGCTTGAGTGAGCTTGATCAGGCCCCGAAAGCTTGTGCAATATCAACATGTACACAATTAGGTATACAAGTGCGATGGGATCTGGCTCTGAAGCCGTTAAGAATGGAGAACAAGTGCAACGAGTCAGGGTGGTTCTGAACGAAGGTGTTCTCGCTCCACTCTTGTCGCACTACAGTGTGTCGGGCCTATAGCATGACAGGTGAACACCAAACCCATCTCCATCGGAAATGAACTGTTTCAAGTTTCAAAACTTCGCCCTCCAACACTTATCCAACCAGCATTTTTGGTCCCTGAATAACCGGTGGTCTGATCTTGTTTTCAGAACACGGCTCCACACATGGCGACGGGTCGTAGCCATGCACCCCACAGTTACAGCGGCTGATATACGCCACTAGCCAGGCATGCTCTCACGACCGCTGTCCTCCAATTTGGAAAGCCTCCTTCAAGCC
The DNA here is from genome assembly GCF_024291825.1 of Alternaria postmessia. NCBI lineage: Eukaryota > Fungi > Ascomycota > Dothideomycetes > Pleosporales > Pleosporaceae > Alternaria > Alternaria postmessia. The sequence continues at coordinate 73,927 of NW_026260104.1, forward strand.
GATGCGTAGCCATTGTTCACCGGCGATCCCTGATGCTGATCAGTACGTTGCAATGCCTCCATTGATATATAAGAGTCTCTGATGTCCATGAGTGAAAGACACCAAGCATCTCCAATTTGAACAGACACCATGGTTGCTTTCTCCTCTATCCTCCTCGCCCTCGGCAGCGCCACAGCGGCTCTCGCCTCGCCCCTCAACCTCATCCTAGAGGCTCAAGCTCAGGAAGAGTCTGCCAACCTGACTGCACGCGCCACCCCCGCTGGCACTGGCATGAACAATGGCTTCTTCTACTCTTTCTGGACCGACGGTCAGGGTCAGGTTACTTACAACAACGGTGCCGCTGGAAAATACGATGTTCAGTGGTCCAACGTTGGTAACTTTGTTGCTGGCAAGGGATGGTAGGTTGCTCTCATCACCTCTACACACGATCATACTAACTCCCTTATTCAGGAACCCTGGCTCTGAGCGTGTAGTCACGTACTCTGGTACCTGGAACGCCGCCAACGTCAACTCTTACATTTCGCTCTACGGATGGACTCGCAACCCACTCATTGAGTACTACATAGTCGAGTCCTACGGCTCATACAACCCCTCTTCTGCTGCTCAGAAGAAGGGCTCCGTCACCTCTGACGGCGGTACATACGACATCCTCCAGACTACCCGCACCAACCAGCCTTCTATCGACGGCACTGCTACCTTCCAGCAGTTCTGGTCGGTTAGGACTAGCAAGCGTGTCGGTGGTACTATCACTGTCAAGAACCACTTCGATGCTTGGGCCAAGTACGGACAGAAGCTTGGTACGCACAACTACCAGATCCTCGCTACTGAGGGTTACCAGAGCTCTGGCTCTGCTAGCATCACTGTTGAGGGTCCTTGAACGATGGCTCTTTAAGGTGTCGAAAAGGCCTCGTGGCTAGAATTCTTGTACATACACGCAGACATTTCTGAAAGCTATCAACAAAATGCGCATCACATATTGATTAATTTTGTGGATCAGTGATTTACAGTTTATACCTGTGGCGAGCCGGCAGCATCGGGCGATCTATGCCCGAGGAACGGTTTTCGAAACACGCGACCTCACGCGTTGATGAACGAACCTCGGAATCTTCCAAGGTTCGACTCATCCCCACCCCCGAAGCCACTGACATCAGCCTTGACAGAACTTGTCGGTGTCATCGATTATATTGCATTCGCTGATATACAGTAAGACGGACCCCAGGACTACCTAGATAACATCTTCACCACGGATAACTCAACGCCCATACGTGAGGCCATGACATTGGTCACTGAATGGGCGAGTGACTACGGTAGTATTTCACGTAACTTACAGGGTATGCGAGCTTTTGCGCATACGGACAGGCTGTTACCAATGGCAGGCGCGTACGATATTTATGGCTTGCAGGGGCGCAGACAGACACTCGGATACTCTCAGCCTTGTTGTCTGTCGCAGGTAAGCTGAGAGCATCATCGAGCGACGTCGTCTTTTCATATCCTCTCATACATTTACTCGTGTGTTATTCACTGTTGTACCGATATCTTCACTTCACCCTTGCGATTACAGCCATGGTTTGTGGCGGCAAGCTCATCTGCGACGCGCGGAACACTGCCATACTAGCAAATCCCGACGTTGCAGGCTATGGAGTATGCGCTTCTGCTCATTTCATCATGGCTGCCATTGTTGTTCTTGTCTTCTCGCTGACATCAAGCTCGTTCAGGTTCTTGTGTCGTTTGTACTCTCGGCTCTGCTTACAGTCGGAGCTGTGATATGCGCGTATCTTTCGGATTCAATGCCCGAAAAGTACCTTAGCAAAACGGACGAGGCCTTCATTAAAGAGTTCCAGCGCATCAAGAAGAATTTGCCATTCCGCCTTTTGCCCGCCAAGTTACGTCCACCACCTACTGAACGACAGGGAAAGCTCAGTCGGGAGAAACGTGTGGAAGCATTCGACCGCTTCATATTGTCGTTGAGCGACCAACAGCTTGCGACTGGCTTGGCGATTCTGATAGCTGCCATCGCAAACCAATGTACGCTTTCACCCCCTGAATTTCGAATTGCGTTCTCATTAGCATGGTTCTCAACTACTACACATCTGGCGACACTTGACAGTTTACGGCAGTATTTCACAAAACACAAGACTCTACGAAATGTGCGAGTATTTGGTATGCTCACCTTCATGGTCTTGTTCCTCTATTGCTTCATTGTTGTATTGGTCATGGAAAATAGTCCCGATAACATCGTTCCGGTTCAATGCCATGTCCAAGGTTCGGTCAGAACGTATAAGGATGAGGAGATCACTCTCTCGACCTACTTCTGGCCCTGGGCGATGACGGCCCTTATCATCATATTTGCATACAAGTCCAAGCTCCTCCGCACGTACTCATACGGGTCGAACGACTTCATTGGCTTAGGACGCTACTCAAAGAATGTGCTATCTCTCTGGAGCCGGTGGAGATATCCGAAAGAAATGCAATTACCAATTATGGAACCTGATCAGTGGAACTACGTCCGGAAGGAAGCCGCCGAGGAGCTTTTTGCTGGGCGTCGTCAACGTCTTCTCATGGATCTCGTACTCAAAAGCAAGGATCCTGCCTTTATAACCGAACTAGCCAACGCATGGAAGTATGCCGAATACAGATATTGGCATTCAATGCTTCCACTGGTACCACCAATGACATTCATGCTTGTCTTTGGTCTTGCCCAGATGATACTCTTCCGTTGGGAGTTGGGTGACTACAAAGCCATTGAAGTCGACACATCCATGGGTTTTGGACAGATTATCCCACTAATACTACTTGCACTGCCTTTTCTTGCTGCAGCCGAGATATATCAAGGTAGGTCTTGAGCGTTTTCCTCAACCTCATTGGTTGACAAAACCATAGAATCCAGGTCGGCCTCCCCACCGGGTACGAAGTCGTTAACGTCTAATACCGTGGTGATCAGCGAACCAAGTTCAGCCGTATCACCAACGCGAGTCGATCGAATGCCGATCCTCCGAGTGACCTCATCCGCTGATGTTAACGATCCTCGTTTGGTCCAATTAGAAGAACAAGGACGCGAATATGACAATGAGATAGCCAACGTCAAAAGATACTTCTATCGGGAAGTGGAAGAAGTGAAAATGCAGCACACAAACGCCAAGACGGATCAAGAAATGAGAGTCATCCTCATTCGCAAAGAGCAGCTACTAAAAGACACCAAAACCTGTTTTGAGGCTGAAAACAAGATGAAGGGCAAAGGGGTTCCTCTAAAAATCGCCTCGCTTCTCTACATGCGGGTGACTTTTCTTGCCGCGGCAGCTATTCTTCTTAATCTGCCACGTAGGCATTTCATTGGTGGTATCATTGGAGGAGCGCTGCTGCTCATGCAGCTCAGCTCGCAGTTATATGTGTGGATCTCTACATTGCGGGGGACGGAAGTCAAGGTTTACGTTCGGTTGTTGGCAAAGTTCGACGAGAACAAGCAGGGAAGGCTGCGTGCTCAGTTGCATTAGCTTTTGACACACTTAGTCTGAGTTCGCGACTGTTCCTGCATTCCTTCTCTCAAGACGGAGCAGACCATCCATCTTGTCTCATGATGGAAAGTGGCGGTTTAGAAGCCGCCCTTCTATACATCCACGAACGATGTGTCTAGAAGATCTACTAAATCGCTATAGATGTCGTGTTACACAAGAAATGGTGATGGTTGGATGAGCGTGGACAAATTGCATGGTGGCACTTCAACCAAGATCGCGAGACTGACTGGAAGTCAACCACGTAAGTAGTCTTACGAGACTTCGCTCCATTTCCAAGATTCAGGACTGTTGTATGGGAATCACATTATGTACCATGAAGGAAGGAGACATCATCGTCATACTGGAAAGAGGGGACACTCCGTTGATACTAAGGCCACATGGGCAAGAGCTTAACAAAAGTATCCAGGATGTGCATGAGTGGGATTTCAATGCCGAAAGTTATTTACACGGCCTAATAGATGGAGAGGTAGTGTTAGGCGATTTTGATTATCAAGAGTTTGCCTTACGATAGTTTTGCGCTTATGAGCCTTTGCTATTCACACCACGCACGACAGGTCAGCATGTACCTTTCCCAACATGTGAACACATCCAACACAACGGCGAAGCAAAAAGAATACGAAGATTGCAAAAACATACAACAGCGGGGATTCGCTAGTGGTCACCCACCTAACTACTAATCCGCCGGTACACTGCTTGTATATGGCTGAGCGGACGGGAAGCCTAATTTTCAGTGTCCTGTGGTCGTATGTGGAATGCAAAACCAATTTTTGAGTCATATCCCCAATCTAGAACGCGCTGTTTTGCGCCTTGCCAAGCGCTGAGTCCACGATCAGACGTGATGTGATGCAACTCATCTCGAGGACGAACAAAAGCTTCTGCAATCGCCCAAAATGAGGCCTGGTGCTTTGTTACGGCTGAGCCTACCCCGACCCAGCCGCCAATCTCGTATTCCCAACTTCTTACTGCATCCATCAATAAGCTACTTGTTTCCACCCATTGACAGTCTATCAGGCATGTTTGAGTTGCTCGTAGCCGCCTTCCTTCGGGTTTCGTAGGATAATAGGCAACATGACAACAAGTCTGTATTTGACTGCTGCTCCGACCTGGAGAAGTGAGTTCGGCTTTTGTGGCTGCTTCATATATCAATGAGAAATACCTTAGGTCAAAAGATCATGTCAATAAGCTCCCAATGACACAGCATGAGTTTCCCAGATATCTTCTCAAGTCATGTATGATATTGCCCAGGACGAAGGATGATGATGTTTTCCTTGTTTTCGATCCAAGTTGCTTCTTCCTTGCCACCTTGATTGCGGTTTTGCAAAGACGGTCGAACGCTCCGATGCTCACTGCCAGATGCCTTTCTGGAAGATCTCGTATGCCGAGCTCCAGTGAGAATTTGCGCTACAAAGTTCAGTTACACACCAGAAGTCGTTTGGATATGGTGCGGTACCATGTGAGCATGCAGCCCTCTCAATGTTGTCCAGTATTCCATCATGCTCTGTAGCTTGGGTGCCGAACAGCTCACGGTAACATGGAGTACTACTGTCCATCTCAGAAACTGCGCTCTGTCTCTCGTAATTTCTCTTTCAAAACTCGTAGCCCTTATTGTTTCTGAAGCAGTATCCTAGATTGAAGATCTCCGAAGTGTCGGTACACAGTAAACGCCTCATCTCTCTCAGTCCTCCGTAACCCGGTCTTCTTCAAGCTCATGACCCAAGGCAGCGAATGCAGAAGGCGATCAGATCGGACTAAGTAGTATCATTTTTGTAACATGCTATACGTGAGAGGAGACAGGCTCCTGACTGGGTTGTTTATCAGGCCTGCCAAGGCTACAATCACCATCAGGCGGGTTGTTCAACAGCTAAGCTACTCGCTAAAGTTAGGAGCAAACATATTTCTCAGCTACGAGGGGAACAATGAGCGCTTTGTATGCGCATCAAGGAAAGTAGCTGTCGAGTAAGTAGATGGAACGACCAACACGATTTGAACGTTGTCCTCTGTCAGATAGACGACTGCGACACGTTGTGCCAGGCAGATAGCCAGGTCGCTGCTCGCCGACAGAGGCTACAACTGATCAAGCTGCAAGTGGTATCACGTGCAATCACCATCGGCTGCGACCAAGTGCAGCCCGCAGGTATGATGTAAACTCATAGTATGCTTTAAGAGAAAGCAGACATGGTAGTGTTGTTGACGCGGCCGAGTTACTGTCTCAGGCAGTCGGCTGATGGTGCTTCGCCAGTCTCAAGTCGATAAAAGTTCATTTCATACCTACCAAGTATACATTAGTCGTACAGTATATACACGAGTTATAATCAAGCTGCGCTCAAGCAGCCTTTGTCCGTAGCTGCACGCCGTGCCAGCTCTTGATTTCATCCTTTAACACCTCGTTGACCAGTTTGTGTTGCTTGATGACCGTCAAGCCTTTGAACTTGGGGGATTCGACCTGGATCGCGTACATGGACCCACAGCCGCCGCTGATGTCTTGGACCTGTACCAGACATGTTAGCATCCGCTTAAAGACTAATAGACGCACATTCCTTGTGTGCGACTGTACTGCTTTTGTCCAGGGATTTGACTTGCATCACAGCTTGAAATGTACCCCGCAATGCTGATATGACGTGCATGCTCGCGATGCAGTAGTCGGTCGCGCGACCGGTGAAGTCAACGCAGAAAACGTCCACCTCCGCACATGTGTAATCTCCAAAGACGAGAAAGCGGGGAAACATTACATACCTCCAGTTTCACGGGCTCCAACTCCGATTTTATTTTATTGAAGACGTGCAATTCTGCCTCGTTGAGGTAATCCGGTGCTTCAGGCGCTGCGCTGGCTGACTGCGAATATAATCGTGTGCACAATGTGGGGAACCTTGACTGCTGCAACAGGCCCGAACGTAGAGGTGATGACTGTTGTGTTCTACATAAGGCATATGAAGATGTGGCGAGTAGACGCGACGTCGGTCGTAAGCATGGTGTTGCGGCTGCGGAGGCTATGCGGCGAAGAAGGACGGCTCTTGACGGTGCCATTATCGCGGTATAAGCTTCTGTGGTACCGCTGTTAGCTACTGCCTACCATGATCTGCATTGGTTCTGCAGTATGACAGTAATACGCTTACGGGACTCTGTGTGGTGGTTAACGCGACGACCTGAACGTCGTGACAAATCGTCGAGTTCACCATCGCGAACTCCGTCATAGGTCCGAGCGTCTGCCGCCAAATCACATGCCGCGATTACTAAGTAACACTGGGATGCTGCGTCCACGGTATAGTCACGGCCTCACAAAACCTCAATCTGTCCAACTTCGGGAGATGTCAAGTCCTACTCGTGGCATCAATGGTCGACTCTTCTCGATCTCAACAGAAAGTGGCAATATACGGCATACTAAGCTAATCGGCGCGAGGCCATCGTCGCACAAGATATGCTGGGGTAGGTTGCCATCATGGACACGGACCCACCAAAACTTCAAAGTACCTCCATGTACCTCTTGTATCGCCTATCATTGCTTTGCTCCGATAGCAGTTTCTATTAGCAAAGCGCAACGCTGAAGGTTTATAGATCCGCACATCACTCCACCAGGCGTACTCACAACATTGAACGGTGGGCGCGTCTCCACAGTTCTTCTCCGCTTCATGCTGATGGCGGAGTGCATGTCATAGCACCTCAGCACACCAGTCCACACCTCACAAGCTTACATAGGTTTTAGGAAAACAACAACCAAGCGACGGACCTGGACCCCTCTTTTCCAAGACACAAGCGGCCGAGACCGTTCGGACCCTGATCAGCGGAGTGCAGCTTGAGACGCAGACTTTCACATGTTGAGGACAGGGTTGAGATCGCAATCAAGCACCAGGCCTCCATCAGGATGTCCTAAACGGGCCGTCGCAAGCCAGGAGACTGGTTTGAGCCAAGCTCTGCATGAGGTGTACGCCACATACATGGGCTGTGCCGTCCGGCTTATCAAAGGATTCGTTCAACCGATTGAGGGGACAAGCTCGTCTTTCGTCATATCGAACCGGCGGGCGCCTCTGAGACGCAAGAAGAGCTCATACTGCAGCGAAATGACGCGTTGTGGACTGTCTGAGTCCCCCGCGACGGGATTCGTATTGACAATATTTGTGTATGGACGGCTGGGTATTCCGCATTGAACTTGCGGTCTAAATGTATGGCAATGGTCGTGCCGCCAGAAATCTGTCCTCGGCGCAACCCCTCCATGGGCTCTCCAATTTAGGCAGTTTAGCCTTGTGTGGGGGATATATCAAGTCCAGATTAAGACATGTAAAAAGCAGCCAATCAGCCCCATCGTCTCCGGCACTCACAATAACGGTAGAGTAGATATAGCATGGAAAGCGCTTTGGCAAATCTGGGTACAGCTTGCGCTGCTATGTATAGCCTCACTGCGTGCGCGACCACAATTCTTGTCGCAAGTTGATGGAAGAAACCTCATTCTGGGTAACAATATAGTACTCCTAGGCATTTCCTGAAAATCACAATCTCAAGAGCATCGTAAACCAATATGAATCTGATGGGAGGTGCCGAAACGCTGCGGCATTTAGATAGAGTAAAGACCTTGAACGGTACAAACAACTGACTTCACAGCCTCGGCGCGCGCCTGTGACTTCCACAATTGACAACGTCCAACAATAGTAGAATGCAGACCTTTCTCCTAGTCAGCGTCTTGACGGCGTTGGTGATTGCGGTGCCATACCCTCAGGCAACAGAAACGTCAATCGCACCGGGTGCAACTCTCATCTCGCTTTCAGCAATCTTACCAAGTCCAACTGCTACATCCCCGGATTCGACATCGCTAGACATTCCGATCACATCGGTACCAACACCTGACCCAGACCCAGAAGACGACGAAGACCCAGAGTCCAGCTCGTCGAAGAAAAATCCTCATTGGGAGCCAATTCCAATCTTCACGAAGCCATGTCAGTGCCAATTGGCGACAGCTAGGTATCCATGCTGGGCTACCGATGCACTACAGGTAAGTCAGTTTGGACCATAGATGGAGTATCAAGTGTACCAAACGCTACGCGAAGTGACTCTAACGCAATCACCAGAGCTGTCACTTCGAAGAGAACTTCTCGTATGGTTGTTACATGCAAGCTGTGGGTGGATGTCCAACACCAACACGTATCGTAAGTAGCTCTTTCGCCTCGGAGGCCAAGCACTTGTACTGACATCTCATAGTGTAGCAATCTTTTCAAACCTACCCCTCGTCCCGGACCTCACCCGTGTGAACTTGGCCCCAACCCTCCTGTTCTAACAAGCACTCCCACTCTCACTGGAATGCCGACTGCGAACTTCACTTTGCCAGTCTTGCCGACTGCAAATGTGACATTTCCAAGACTATCGTTGTAGGCAGGCGCGGAAACAGAAGTGTCTATGAAGTGCCTGAGGTTTATGTGCCAGAGTGAAGATGGTTCGCAACGTCGTAGAGTCAGATAAAGCTACTCGCATGACACATCATCATGTGCCATCCAAATGCGAGCAATACATTCTGCGTACCGCTGAAACCGTAGAAACCCGAATGCGCAATAGCTCTTTTCCAATGTGTCACTTCGGCCCATCTCTAGTGCACTGTGTTCAACACTTTCGTCAAGATCTTCACCACCACGAAACGTCCCACCTCATATCCACTCATCCCATTGCGTCCATCGCGCTCGACAAGAATCCTCTCCGTTCCGCGAATCCGACCGTAAATATCGGAAGCCTTCCTCACGCAGCCCTAGCTTCCGCCGAATGACTCCCATCTCTGTCCCCACAACTCCCACCTGACTTACGTCCTAGGTCCATAAGAAACCGGTCTGCATCATCGGCCTTTCCTATAACCGCGGGCTCAATATGACTCTCCGCGGAGCTGAGCAAAGCGCTTCAAAGTGTAGTGCTTCACACCCCCACATCCTCATTGGTTCCCAGGCGAAAAGTCGGAACAGCCATTATGGGTACAAAACAAGGCTTGACCTCGTTTGAACATGAAGTGGTGGGATAGGGTAAATAAGGGGTGGACGGGATGGGGGGACGTGATGAGATGGGAGACCCACTCTCAACAGTTCGAGTTTGCAGATGAAGTTGTGCTAAACATCTAGTCCACGCCCGATGCGGGGCTCGCTCACCCACGCAAAGGAGATGATGTCTCACGTCGGATTTCTCGCTACCATGTGTGGAGACTGGAGTGCAGAGAGTAACTGTCAACTGAGTGTCCTGTGCTGGCCGTATGCCACCATGTGGAGAATGGAGTAGTAAAACTGGTAGTGTGTATAGTGGGTCGAAATCACAAGCTTTGATGTCATACTCGGAGACGTCCGACGGACTTCAAAGGTCGTACTTCAAATTCCATTACATGCAGCAGTTCCGGTGGGTGAGATAGGTTGCATGTGTCAGGATTCAAGCGTTGATCGGACCCTGTAGGTTTGGACGGAAATTTGGACCCTTCTTTTTTTCGGATAGAGTTGAGCCGCAGGGTCCATTGATGCTGCAATACACGAGGTTCCGTGGTACGGACATGCGATGGCGTTTTTCGGACTTTTGGAAATGTTGTATTCGGACCGCGGATGTAGAGAAGACAATGCTGATTTCGAACGCGGTCGAGGTTCTTGCTTATCGTCCGTTCAGTGAAGATCCGATATACCTGAGTGCTGACATGCGCAGAGCTTGTGATGATCAACGCTCGAGGCAATGGTGAAGCTATCATCGCGTACCGTGGATCTTTTCACCGCTCGCTCCCCGCAATCAACAGACCTCCGCGTCTCTTGCTCCAGACGCACAACATCCTCGACTAACAACCAAATCTGCAAGTAGTGACCACCTCCGACCTATCCTCCACGGAGAATCAATCTCAACCCTCCCTCTCTCTCCACACGAGCTCCCATAGTAGCATCCCAACGGCCCGCAGAATAAGCTCACCCGTCATCTAGCCTCGTCTAGCACGCAATCTCCCAACACACCACATCGCACTTCCCTCGAGACCCAATGAAAGCGCCACCGGAATCCAGAGTATACTCCAAAAAACACCTAGACCCTGATTTTCGAAGTGAGAAAGGGAATGGAGGCTCCGTGGACCCTGCCTGGATGACCTACAGCCGCCCATACTACCGACTACTACTGCTGGCTAGACGCTCATCTGACTAGGTGGTGGCTGACGCATTGCGCATGGCTCAGCGAATGTGAACACGAAAGAAGTGGTGGGGAGATAAGCGCAATGGTTTGTTTGTTGGGATTTTGCCGCCCCGGAAGATGTTGTAGCCAAGGCAAGGATGTGTTGATGATAGGGTAAGCCACATACACACCGTTGCGGCTCAACAACGGTGAGATTCTCATTCGACTGATATCGTACATATCTGGGGTGCTTGTTTAGCGTTTAGATGGCTTGGTGTGTCGTGTTGCTTCTGTCTGCCGACGTCGGATCTGATTTGTAATGTTGCGAAAAGTGAAACGTGCAACGCATTGTAGCGATGCTTCATCATGGCAACCTGTGATGTGGATTGGTGATGGAAAACGGATTCGTGCGAGTTGCTAAGAATATCGCAGCCTCACGCACTAGTCTTATCACGTCCTAGCCTCACTTTCTGTTGACGCAAAAACTCTGCCCCTCTGGCTCGCTTCGATGTCGACAGGGATGTAGCCAGCCATAGAGAACTTTGTTGATCACTATCGCGGGGCATGAACTTTCTTCTCCACACTCCTTCTCGGAGCGATAATGGCGAAAATCACAACAACACCATGTCATCCTATTCAGTCTTGGATTGCTTGCGAAGTCTGCGAAAATTTTCAACAATAGTTATAACAGATATGGTATGTCGCACGCCACGCTCGGGGTTTGTCAGTAAGCGCCGAAGCACCCCTTGTTCGTTGAGCGAATCCTTCCCGCTGCACTCGCCACAGTTCGCAGAATGTTTGTGTCCAGCGGTCTGGCACGGAAATTAGTGCAGGCGTGCAATGGCTTGCTTGTGTACGCAATGAAGCTGCGAAGGGGTCAGAGATAGGAATTCGCTACTTGGACAGATAGTAACACGGTTGCTTGTTGATCGTCGCATGTAATTAGGATGACTATGCAGCTTGGAATGGAAGTCTGAATAAGAGTAGGACAACGCTGTTAGAAGCACGCGATGATTTTCCATATCACGTCCAAGACAACTTACCCGCTAATGTGAGATCTACTCCACCGTCGGCACGGCAGCGTACTCCACACACATTTCGAGTACAGAACGCTTGACCCCGCATCTACTCACCGTTCGGCCTATCGCCGACCATCTTCACACCCTCTCTTCATGTTATGAACATTGCCGCCGTACGGCAACTCATCTGCAAGCATTACACCGTTTGTGCAATCTCGGTCAGAGGAGGCAACCCGTATAAAGTACATACATGCGTCAAATGTATGGAGGGCAGCCGACTGGGGCGGGGTGCTTTTGTTGAGAGAGAGGGGATTGCATGCATTGATCCTGCAGATGTAACACCTGGGCACGTTGTGTACATGCAACATCGGACAGGCGAAACTGCACTGGACTTCCAAGTCTGGGCTTACGGGCGTTATCTGCGACCGTGTGCACGCGTATGGCAGGTAAAATGACAGGATGATGGGAATGAAACCGCATATTTAAGAATTATCAGGTGAGGTATGTAGTAGCGCGTATTTTCGGACGTACGACTACGGAGGTGGAAGCTGCACGGATAGGATAACATGAGGAATGTCAGACGAGGAGGGCTAGAACAATCTGATATGCTTCGCGTAATGTAATGATGCCGAGATAGCCGTTATCAGGACGGGAGGAATGAGTGTCTGCTTTCAAGATTTCTGACGCCGCATTCCGCAAGAACCTGCTCAAAAGAATCTAATCAGGACGGATCATGCTGTATGGGTATCATCTCTAATCTGTGGCTGCGACCTACCCCGCGATCTGAACCTCTGATGGTGTTGGTGTTATCGCCGAGCTGTCGCGCAACGAGTTTGGTCTCATGTTAGAGGTTCCTTCTACTGGCTGACAAAACCCCCAGATAGTATTCTGTCGTACAGCATAAGCCACCCGGAATTTGGGCAGCCCAGCTAAGGCCACTAAGGGAAGGAGCAATCTTCCAGGTCATCGTTCCAAACTCCTGATAACAGATCCTGATGGTGTCGTAGTATGTATGGAACGATGATGTGTGCGTTTGAAGGATTATGTAGCCTGTAGATCGAACAGATGTAGAAGGGGGCTTAAGACTACTGTACGCGCACGATGATGTCGAACCTCTGCCCTGCATATTCAATGTCTCCGACTTCTAGTTCGACTGGTCGGAACCTGTGCTCCGTACAAATGGCACGTCGCTGTAGGTACAGCTATGTGAGAGTGTTTGGTAGAAGACGTCGTTCCCACAGTCGACCAAAACGGATCAGCGACTGTTCAGGTGTGTTGCTGCCACGTGCACAACGTTCGCAGCTCTAATACAGGAAATCGAGCATCGGAGCCAGAGTCCACACGTCAAGTAGCTCGATTTGGTACCGTTGTCGTCGGCGAATATCAAACATCAAACTGTGAAATGCGATCATATCGTAAATCTCATAATGTGCTACGCCCGGTTCACCCGAGATTGTCAGGCCATCGATATTGGTGCCGTCCGCGACTTGCGAAGTGCGAACAAAGTTGGCGATCACGATCATCATCGGTCCTTTGCTGGAAGTTTTGTCGGTGGATAGCTTAGTGTTTTCGGCCCGGAAGTTCAAAGATCGTGGGGTGGGGCACAGACGGGGAGACGTCTGCCACATCCCTCTGCACGGATGCGACGGCTCTTTACCTTGCTTGACTCGAAGTCATGAGACTCTGCCTGTATCCGCATTTGGAAGAACGTCCAATAACAAGCAGAACTCTGAGTGGATGTGAAGTTTGCAACAATGAAAATGGACGGTCAAGTAGCGGTGAAGGGCTGTCAAGGACAGGCGCTGACAAAACATCGGCGTTGCAGTATTGATGGGTAGGGTATTCCTGCGCGCGGCAGGCGAAAATGAGTGGGATATCCAGTTTTTCTTTTGCAAGAGTCATCCGGAAGGTGAAATTTGACGTCACGCATCGTGATCTTGCTAAGCAGTCGGTATTCAAAGCAAATTGCCGTTTGTGTGGGGATGCCATTCTTAGTTCTTGCGGTCCGTGACATGCCAGATGGTACGTGGCATTGCTCTCAATGGTCGTTGTCGTGAATAATATTCTGACAAGTGGACACTGGAACCTAATCGCTTCGCTGTATCCGGCCTTGGGCAGCGTTATTGAAAGTTGGCAACAAGGCAATCTGGCGTTACGCGCCCAGCAAAGCACCGACAGCCCCGTTTTCGCACGGAGTATTTCCTAGTAGATCTGCGTTGCTCATCTGTTGAGCACAGAGAAAATCATCGGGGAATTCCATTCGGTTTCTTTGTGGACATGTCTGTCGCGTACCACGATAATAATCCCATCAGGTTGGTCCTGCGATTGAGTGACGTCTCGCTTGACAGACCAGCAAACCCACCAGACTTTGGACCCGCTTGATATGACGGCGAAAGTGCATTTTTTAGTAGTGAACCAGTGTGCGGCTGCGGGCCTGCATCCATTCAGAGCCGCGTGGGGCACTCCAGGAGTCGTCGATTCTAGGAGCGAGACGAAGGCGGAAGTAATTTGCTTCACATCCTTCGGCAGGTATGAAGCGTTTAATACATCAATACTTGTTTAATGTGATACAGAAAGAGTCGTGCTCAGCAATGCGCTGCTCATGCTCCGTGGTATTCTCGCGATCATGATGTCGCGGAGTACATCGGAAAGCGGGTTAGTATGAGGCGGAACTGGGCCATGCCCCGCTCGATGAGCGTGCGGAGATCGACAAACTGGAGTAAATCGATGATAACATGGCTCGGACCCTGTCGGGCGGTGAGTAGAGGGGGTTATTCCGCGGAAGCTGAGTGGAGGGAACTCTCGGATTCTGCCAGATGGGAGCAGCAGTCTGACATGACGCCAAGTGGATCACGCCAGGGCGCTGGTCAGCATGGGGGCTAGCGTGCCCGGTGGGCCTCGTTCTGGCCAGCTTCGCTACGTCGCGACCTTCCGAAGGCAACGTTTCAAGCTGGGCAGGATCGAAATTGTCGAAATAACCTTGCGAGCAGCATGGAAATCTTGATCTCCGACAAAGGGCCTGGCGAGAAGCCTGCTTTCGTGCAGTAGGTTTCTGTAATTGCGCCGCGACCCGTATTCCGCCTTGCCCACGTCTGATTACAGTCAAGGTTTGGCCAGTGTTAGCTTTCAATAGAGCAATCTCCAGCAAGATAAGAACCGTGGTTGTCAGAAAGTTAGCGGGGCGAGGCTTAATCTGTCAGTGCACTGGAGGGTTGCCAAAACAAATTAGGCGCTCAGCCACTGCAGTGCAGCGTCGCGTCGGGTTTGAGGCGAGCCGCCTGTACTCAGCGTGTCAGCCCATGAACGATGGACAGCTCCAACGGCCACGCGTAGGCGCGCCAGATTAAGGAACCCTTTGCGCGGACATGTGTTGCAGGAGATCAGCTCATCCACGACACGTACATGCTTTTGCGATGGGCTTAGCTGCATACGAGGCTCGACTGGGCCGGTGGTGATAATGCGGGGAAGCTGTGAAGCCGGTCTGTTAGAGAGAGCCAATGGCATATGTTTCGAGATGGCCATGCCGAACCGGTCGGGTCAGCGATGCCGCAGCGACGCGGTTTCAGTTTGTCGCGCGACAGCTGCAAGATGTCCGAGCAGAGCCCCGCCGTTGTCAAGATGACGAAGATGGGGTACTGATGTAGTCCCATGGGCTGCAGCAGAGCACGGTGGACGGCGAGGCAATCGTAACAACAACAATGCTTACAGAGATATCATGAGAGGTCGCTTGCAGTCAGCCACTCGCCGCAGGGGCCAGTGAACTGCGACTGGGATGGCGACTAGGCCTCCCCTTCTCCTGCGATATTTGATTGGCATTGGCCCGACCGCCCTTTCTCAAACGGCAAGCGGCACCGGCGATCTCGCTGTGTTGAGCGTCGCGGAGGGGAAATTTTCATGGGAGGGCGGGCGGATTGTCAAGCCGCACCCTTATCGCTCCGATGGCTTCAGGTACCGCGACGTGCTTCTCCTGAGGATTTTGCGGCATTGCAGCGTTGGAATGTGTAGAAAGCGTGGGAATGACGAGCGTTTGGAAGTTAAACGGTTCGTTGCGATAACAATGACATCACAGCCTCGCTTGAACATGGCACGTGCACGCAATGTCGCTGAGGGCCCTGTTCGCATGGCTTGAGCGTTGTTGCTTGCTTCTGAGACCAGCGATTGCCTGGCAACGGCTGGCAAATTACGAACCCATCCGAGCCGATGCGGTTTGACCTCAGATCGAGTGATTGAGTTGCGAGTGCTGAATACGATGTTCACCACGGCTGTTTGCTCGGCCTTGTTGTTATTGTTGTCAGGCCATGTCTACTTGCTGGGTTGATGCAGTAGAGTAGAGAGAAGGCGCGCGGCATCGGCATCCGAGCGAACAGCGGCGGACATGTACGATATGGCTGCGACAGCGAGTGAGTAATAGAGCCGGCCGCCTACGCGTGGGTGAGCAGAACAGCAGCGCGCTGTTGCACCGTTTCGAGCTGTGGCCGTGCCAGCGCCAGCCAGACAAGGCCGCGTTCGCTTGTTGTCGGGAGATAAAGAACATGAATCATCTGCTAATCCCGCCTGGACGCCACTACAATACGATAGCACAGTCAGGTAGTCCAGGCAGTCCAGGTAGTCGGCGTACCCCAAAGTACCTCTTGTCGCAGCCGCCGCCGTCGGCCTGCCTCTCTTCGCCCCCCCAGCGTACGACGCACCGCCTGTCTCCGCTCCCGTTGGCCTCTCGCAGCAGTAGTCAGAACCGGTTGCTGCCGCTTGGCTGCGTGGTGAAAATCCTTGGTGGTGCCCCGGTCTGTTGGGGTTGAGCTAAAAGGCCTTGACCCACCTGTGCATTGGTGCTGCAGCTCCTGGTCTGCCCCCCCTGCCTGCGTCCAAGCTTGAGGCCTCGATTTCGCTACCATCCTGGTTCAACGATTCCCCAATAGTCGCGGCCCTGCACGCTTCTTCAGCGCTACCGCCCTCAACACTCTTCTCCATCCCTCCTCTTCAACACTTGTCGGGCCCATTGCAGCCAGAAGACCCTCTTAATAGGACTGCTGCAGCCAACGAGTGCATCTTGGTTTGACACACGGCCCATCTGCCTCTTCACTCCACCACCGCCTCGCCCACGGTTCCTTCCCAGTGCTATATCGTACGAGCGCCCGCTGCTTGCTTATACGGAAGCCACCGGCCTCGCATCCATACTGCACACTTTCGGTCCTTCGAAAGCCTCACCATCGTCTCGATTCTCCCCCAGATCGAGCCCATCCGCCAATTCCGACGTCATTGCAGCTTTTGCTAGCTGTGACCGCCTACGTCGCAACCTTCCCTACCCGCTTCTTCCCAGAGCGAGCTTTGCAAGCCGTTCCTTCACCTATATCTGTAAGCTAGCCCGCCCCACGACTACATCCAGTGGCTCGCATCGCATCAAGCTGCTGTGGCACGGGACTCTGTCAGTCTCTTCGTTGTGGTGCTCTCGCTTACGTTCCTTCGCAGACTCCTCGTTACAGTAATTCTTTTAATGCTCTCTACACATTGAAGCCACTCCACCACCACACATTCGACCCGCTCCCCCGCGAAGCCGACCGAATGCCTTACACTCCCCCTTCCCAGCGGTCGCCGGCCTCATCCAAGACTAACAGTCCCACCCTGAGCCGGAACCACTCCTATGTCGACCAGGCTCCCCGCTCGCCAGCCACATCGCAACGCCCCTCGCTGCCCCGCTCCGTCTCATCAACCTCATACCTGGCCAAGTCGCGTCGGTCGCCGTCCTCTGTCACCAACGACAACACCGCCGCAAACGGCCAACAAGGAACTGGAAGCGTAGACATCAAGTCTGACGCTAGCCGCCATGGACCTTCAACTAATGGTAGCCTCCGTCCGTCTCCTCCTCCTGTGAACGATCTTCTGATTCCGTCAGGTGCGATCACGACTCCTCCTGATTCCTCGGACGATGAAGAGCGCGGTCGTAGCATCGGAGACCTACGTGAACTCCAACAGGCACTCCAGCACATTGACCAGAAACGGATACCTTCGCCTACTCGCGAAACAACGGAGAACGTAAAGCAGGCAAGGCCACAACCTCCTGTCACTGTGGCGCGCACACTATCCGCCGAAGCACGCAAGATTGCACACTCGCGGTCCTCTAGCGAGATCATGCTTTCACAACACATGATCCATCCCATCAACACTGAAACAATCGTCAGCTCATCAGATGGCAGCGATGCCGAGGACGAGGAGCTGCGGATAAAACCGCCGCTACTGCGCAAGAAGTCTGGCGAGCTCGTCAAGCCTGCTCTTCGACCCCCGTCCCGCCGCCGCCCTTCAAGCATGCCTGGTACCCCAACCTACTCCAAAGCAGTCCACTTCAACGAGGACATTGAGCAGGTTAGGCATTTCCTCCAGGTTGATCGGCCCATCGCTGTCAGTGCAGGCTCATCCCCCGTTGAGACTTACGACAGTGAAAGCGAGTATCCCTTCGGCGAAGACTCGCGCTCCAAGACACCTGAATGGGAGATCAAGCTGATGAACTTCCCTACACAAGAGACATATGAGAGGCAAACAGCACCTGTTCGCGTGGAGCGAATCTTCCTTGCCTCCGATCACCAGACGCTGGTCGGCAACATCGCAGTAGCCAACCTCTCCTTCCACAAATTTGTTGTGGCTCGATTCACATTAGACTACTGGAAGACCACCTCGGAGGTGGTTGCTGAGTTCAACCAGGATGTTCGCAAGAAGCAGAAGGAGGACGGTTACGACCGATTCAACTTCAATATCAGGTTGGCTGACCAGGCAAACCTCGAATCCAAGACTCTGCTACTGTGTGTTCGGTACCAGGTTAACGGCCAAGAGTACTGGGACAACAACAACTCGATGAACTACCAGGTTGACTTCTCAAAGAAGATCAAGCAGCGTGAGAGTAAGCGCCCGACTGCCAGTCTCGGCGCTGTTCCTCGTAGCCGACACTCACCTTTGGCTCCCCGCCCACGTTCCATGCCTGCTGCTTCTTTCGACGACGACTTTGGTCACGACAACGAGACCAGGTTTCAGTTTGGTAGCGGCCGTGCCATCATTGCTGAATCACCCAACTCGTCGATCAAGCTCAAGCCTAGGAGTAAGCGTAGCAGCATCTACACAGCCCAGACCTCATCTCGTCCACAAGTCGCTCAGGCTTTTGCCTCTCGCTATGACTTCGGTGCCTCCCTGTCGGCTGCTCTTTCCACTGCCCAGACGGCACTTGGTGACCGCAGCGGACTCAAGGTAAACACCCACGGCAAGATGAACAACGGTTACTTCGACCGCCCGGCCCCCGCTGTCAAGGCGCCTGCTTCTACTGCCCCTATCCCTGGTACTCGCCCCGACTCTCTGACGCTTGAGAAGCCCGATCTTGAGTCTGCCGAGTACAACGAGTTGATCCAGAAGTTCTGCTTTGTACGTTCTCAACCTCCACCTCAGCACCCTGGTAGCTTGGCCTAGACGGAAACTGACTCGCATCCAGTTTGGCACACCCACTGGTAAAACTTCTCCTAACGTCACTACGCCTTCGACAAAGAACGCACATGGCGACGGAGCCCAGGATTACGTGCTCACCCACACTACTGGAAGCAATCAGTCTTCGGCTACAAGCAGTCCTCCATCGCCTGCCATGCCCCTCATGGTTGACGGCGCGAGTGACCTTGTCACCCCTCGAAGCTCATCACCCTTTGTCTCTCATCAACCCTCGTCTGGGCCTCTTACCGGCTACTCACCCGAGGATCAATACACCCCTCAATATCAGTACGGCTACAGTATGCCAAGCGGCGTCTTCATCGAGCGTAGCCATACACCCCAGGCTTGCGTTTAAGAAGTCACTGCATTACCTGAAATTGCGGAATACTTGCTTTTCCCGCGTAACGAATCTCTTTGGACACGAAGTACGCTTACGACCTGACTGATGGACGAGTGGAGCGGATGTTCCTGGTCTGCCGGCAACTGAGCGCTCACGAATCTTCTTCACTACGGTACGAAACGTTGTGGGCCAGCGATTAGCGTTCCTCGCGACGTCTTGTTAGAGACGATCGTTTCATCCAGCATAATCCGGACGGCTCCTTTGCAGCATCTTCCTGTTGGCTTTCTTGCATGTCTTTTCCATCGGCGTACATTGGGTCCCATTATGGCGTTCCTCCAACATCTTTATTCTTTCCTCATCCTTCCTCATACCATAGATTGGTGTTGTAATGCTCTATGAGCAACCCCACTCTGGTTTCGGCGTTTATTGACGGTCACTCCTGATCTGCGGGTTCGCAAAAGCTTGGGACGGTTTTGCATTTTGGAGCGCTTTTCTCATCATCCATAGGACTCGTTGATCCGAATCCTCGTACATAGGCGGTAGGAGCGGCAAAGAATGCGAGAATGTCGTTGTCTAAATTGTGTCGACTGTAATATCAATTGTGCGATATCTCGTTCGTTCGTATATGGCGTTGGAAATCTCATTGTTGCTTGGGTCGGGTAGATCAGCGTTGAAAGCTGTCGGAAAACGTGGACCTATGACCCTATATAGCAGTAAATGCAAAAACATGTCATAAAACGCTTACCCTAATCTCACGATGTATCCACCTTGGTGCACCTCGTGAGCATGCCTTCTACCGCCGATTGTGAAGCTATTGGTTCTGGATCGTGACTTCCCCAGCCATGTGACCATGGTCTAAGCTCGTTAGCGTCCCTGGGACCCTGAATCATCTTCTACAGCCGCATCCGAGCGCGTATTCATCCACAACACAAGCGAGTTGTGTCCCAGCCGAGCCGCAACGTGGTCCCGTGTTCGTCGTTTTAACGTGTCACGATGTCTTTCTTCGGTAGCAAGAAAGTGCCTCCGCCGCCGCCCGTTATACCGCCGCCTGTTCCCCGCTCAGGTCCGGAAGTCGACGCTACGACCGTGATATCGCTCTTAGCTGTACTCGCTCTGCTCGGTGGCGCTTATGGTGCTTCGATAAAAGTCCTGCCGAAGACGACTTCCCTCAAGATACGCGTACTCTTCATCTGGCATCTTTTCGACGCTCTCATCCACTTTGTATTCGAAGGCTCCTTCCTCTGGAATTGCTTCTTCGTTACGTATTCGCTTCCCACCTCTTTCTCTGCCGCATCTCGCAACCACCCTCAAGTCACGCTCTTCACACCTCCAGACGTATATTGGCTCGGCAGGCAAGATCTTCTTTATGGAGCGAACTATGGGACGGGTCCATTGAGTCGGTTGTGGCAGGAGTATGCCAAAGCGGACAAGCGATGGGGAGGTACGGATCTAACGGTTGTGGCTCTCGAGATACTGACTGTTTTTGTTGCGGGCCCGTTGGCATGTTGGATCTGCTATCTTCTCTCGAAAGATGAGAAGAAAGGTGTGTTGAAGAAGTGGTTCTGGATGATAGTACTGGCCACAGGGGAGATATACGGAGGTGAGTCACAAACACTTTCATTACTTTGTTCCCGTTAATGCGGAGTATGTGCAAGTTGTGGAAGCTGTTACAATTGGTGAAGCGAGATGTGGGCCCGGCCCGAGGATTGTTGAGATGAGACAACACTGCGTTGTTGCGAGTATGTGGCTGACACGTGGTTCACCGCTACATTAGGCTGGATGACTTTCGCGCCTGAGTGGCTGACTGGAAGCCCCAATCTCGACACAAGCAATTGGATGTATCTGTAAGTTCATGGTTCACATTCGTTGTGTATTCTCCATTCTTCACGGTCACGTCTTCTTGGACAGTTGTGGGAGGATTGCGTCGCACCTCTGGTCCATTGAACAGCTGCAACCGTCCATTTCGTCTTCTTCATGTGCGTTCACCTACGAATCCGCACACAAAGTGAACACTTTCACATGCGTTGAATGTGTCGTTCCTGGTCTAAGAGCAGTGATGTGCTGGTCCTGCATATGCGCTGTCCGGTGCGCCATCTCCCGCGGACCCACTTCTCATCTCTCGACCACGACCACACAACTCAACACAACAACGCACAAAACATGCAAGCTGTATATGTAATCACGCCGAATCTGGCGTGTTCCTTCGGCCCGTGTCAGCTGCCAATCCCGTACACCGTATAGCTTGGGAGTAGTGGTTCTTGACTAACACGCAGCAGTTGGCTGTACCTTGCATTCTTCAATGGCTTGTGGGTCGTCTTCCCCCTCTGGATTCTGTACGAAGCATATCGAGCTATGAGTTCCGCCATGTCGCAATCTGAAATGGTCGACTTGGTCAACTATCTCAAGAAGGATGATTAGACAGTCGCAGCATGAAAGCACTCGAATATGTAGATGATGGAAATATAGCGACAAGCTCTCACGGCACATAGGTCCTTTCGAGTGTCCAATCCACGATCGGACAACACAAAAAATACCCTGTTTTCGCGAAGTAGCTTGCTGCACCTTCTAGGGTTTGTTGCCGATTAA
The DNA here is from genome assembly GCF_024291825.1 of Alternaria postmessia. Lineage (NCBI taxonomy): Eukaryota > Fungi > Ascomycota > Dothideomycetes > Pleosporales > Pleosporaceae > Alternaria > Alternaria postmessia. The sequence continues at coordinate 95,937 of NW_026260104.1, forward strand.
AAGCTATACAAACCGATGCTCCCTACAGACGACCGCATCATCCGCTCAATACCGGACATACTCGAGCAAAATATGATTTCCAAGAAAGCTGTTGTGATTAGACCCCAAGCTTATACTACCTCGAACTAAGTCTGTGCATCATGGTGGTCTGAGTACCCAGGACATCCAAAACTCACTTAGTGAAGCGGCTTGTACCACATTTCCGAGGACCTCCTCGGCAATTCATATTGAGTCGAGTTTAGTACGTAGCGGGGGTAGTTAGACTTGAATAGAATGTTTCGGGTATAGCTAATCTAACTCAACTATCCGATTGTATTGCAATAACTTCCTTCTCTACTCTTGTCCTCTTCAGATTCTCATCCTTCCTTTCAGAAGTGACAGGAGCATGAAATCGTAGAGTATGGCCACAATCTGACGTAGCCATAAGCTCGTGACTTTCGAACCTGACTACTCGTATTAGCTGCACATAATTCATGACGTTAGTAAGATGACAACTCCTAAAATCTCGCACGATAATCCTTTGATTTCTATTGCATAAGTCCTCATGCATAAAACCCATCACACCTGGCTCACACATGTGTCCATATCATCCATTTTGGGTATCATAACATCCTATCTTTGACTCATCGCACCCACGACCATTCCTCCTCATGATTTGTTCCCCAAACCCCCAAGCACCCTTCTTGTTCCCTCAACAATCAACCCGTGCTCAACCGCATGAATCCTCTCCTCTAAACCATCCAGTGTCTCTCCCTCTTTCAATTCTACCTCTTGTGTAACGATCGCGTCTCCAGCATCAACTTCCGCAATGACCTCATGTATCATAACGCCAGTTCTCTTCAACCCGTCCTCTTTACCCGCCGTCCACGCACGCTCGATTGCTTTCGCACCAGCAAACTCCCCCGGCAGAGCGGGATGTAGGTTTATTATCTTGATACCGGCTTCGGCAATGGGTGAAAGGAAGGCAGTGGTGACGATGTGCATCCAACCTGCGCAAACGATAAGGTCAGGGCGTGGGTGTTGCCCATGTAGAATGATTTTTGCAAGATCGCCGTCGTACTCTTCGCGGGCCTTGTCGTCTGTGTGTTTCTTTTTGTAGGAAACGAGATTGTGATAGGTTGTTGGTATCGAGGCTTTGTTGGCGCGTTCGAGACCGTATGCTGCTTTGCGACTGCGGGTATATTAGGCTTTTTATCGAGGAATCTTGCTTAGAGGCCGACATACTTTGATATAACATGTGTTATGCGCGTGTTAGGGAGGGCGCCGGATGCACATGCGTCAATGAGGGCTTGGAGGTTTGAGCCATTGCCTGAGATTAGGACAGTGAGGTTGAATTGACGATCTGGCATCGTGTATATGAATTATCCGAAGACTTTACGAGAAAAGCTGGGTGACTGTGTTTGCGCTGCGTCGATGCGGTTCAGGCTCGACGTTCAGATTCCAAAATTTGGGCGTGGGGTAGCTCTGCCCCGCGCGGAGATTAACCTTTAATCGCCGTAGAAATAGCATCGTTACCCAGCCGAGTATCAACTACGCGTCTTTGGTAATGGCGCGAGAACATTTCGTGGATTGGGTATACTGCCTAAACTATAACTACCAATGAGACCTCAGGGCAAGGCTTCGACACCGATTACGATCTTCGAGACACCCTGATCAACCAGGAAAGCCGCCGCCCTCATCTGGATACCTCGGACACCGTCACAGCCTTTTATTCTACGATCGCATCCTCTTTGAGCTAGCAACTGACACTTCATCCATGTCTTCCCACTCGTCATCCTCGTCGTCTTCAACCACAACCGCTCTCTTCCTCTTGCTTCTTGCACCCACTGCGGGAGCAGACGTTTCGTCAGCAGCAAGATTTTGGCGCTTCTCCAACCCCTCCAGACGCTCCTCGAACTCCTCCTGCTGCGAGTCGACTGCAGACTCCAGCTTCTCCACGCGCTCTGCGACATCCTCCATCTGGTCCAGCGCGTCTGCATTCTGGCTGTAGATTCGATGCTTAAGGGCCAACCGCCAGAAGTAGTATTTTCTATCGTTCTCGTTGGTAGACTTCGCTTTCCTTGTGATTCGTGCACGGTTTCGATTGTTTGGCGGAATTGTTGATAACAAATGAAGCTCGACCATCCTGTAGAACTGTCTGCTCACAATCTTAGTGCTCTTTCGAAGCTCCTCAAGGTCTTTGCCGTTCCCGAGGATTTGGTCCCGCGGAATCGGTGAATTCTTTCTCAACGACTCTTGGGAAAGATTTGAGGCGATTGACAGGTCCTTGAAGGCGGAAAGTTTACGAAGGTATGTGATATCACTGTAATCTCGCATGGCATCGAAAGCCTCGCTTGGATCCTCAATCGGAATCTCGTAGATGAAGGGCTTATTCACCAACTCGTGGAAGATGGTATCGTACAAGCGGCTTCCGAGCGATTGGCCTTGATATGGAGGGAGAATGAGGAATTGAGAAATGCGTTCCCTCGACGGCGTCTCGAGAAGATCAAGCTTGTCGGTAAAGAGGAAAGTCTCGGGATCTTGAGTCAGACGAGGCGGTGTATATTTCCCAGCGTCACCGTTACTGCTTTCGGCTGGAGATGGCAGCTGCTTCGTAGCACGCGCAATCTCGAAGGTGGGAAAGACCCAAGCGCGATACGATGTAGAGAAACCGGCGAGCGTGTATGGGGAAAGCGATGCGTCTGACAGAGGTGTCACATCGTACAGAAGGTACAGTGACCAACGATCAAGCGTTTCCTCGTCCTCCAAGCCCTCTAATGTCGCGCCGTCGATGAATAGCAGGTTGAGGATCTTCATATTCGTCCAGATGCGTCGAGCGTCGGGATCAGTCATTGGAGCTTTCCATATCTCATACTGTTTTCCGTACAGACTGAAGGTGTTCATACGCGCTCCCGGTGGTTTCCAATCTGAAGACGTAGCGCCAGCAGCATCATCGATCGACTCGGGTAGGTACTCGCGGAACAGCTCCGGGGATAGATCAACCTGGTTCAGATCTGGGGAGATCTTCTTGAGGTCAAGCTCCTGGTCAAAGGATATCTTCAGTTTCGGGTTGAGGTCGTTTGCGCGGAAGTCAAGCTCGATGCTTGGGTTCTTGTACCCCGCGATTGTCTCGTTCTCTTCGATGACAGTGTGGGTGAAGCTTGGGTGGAAGGATTCGTCGAGGATGCGTTCTGGGCCGTTCTCGTTTGATGTGCGGTAGAGGTTGATGTGGAAGCACTCGTTGGAGTTGGTGACCCCTAGGCAATGTCAGCGAGCTATGCGCCAAAGCTGTCCATGCTGCACCTTCGCGTTGCTTATGGTGTTGGGTGCTGCAACTTACAGTCGTCCAAGTCAAGCTCCATGATGGCGGTGTTTGCTGGAATAGATGATACGCGACCGGGGTCAAGTGGATGCCAGATGTGTCGGCGACGTGGGCGGGGTGGTGAGAAGTAGTGTGTAGCAGCTAGACGGCGGACAGGCAGCGCGCAAAGTGAAGGAGCGACTAGCGCGACGGGAGACGCGTTTTAGTGTAGCACTACGTCGTTGCCGCCCCTGCTACCAAGCCTCAAGAAAGTTGCGCTATGCCACCAACTTGTCCACAACAGCCTCACAACTCCCCAACCCTCACCGCCCACACCACCACCACCTCACCCATATTGCGACGGCCGACTGCTCGAGGCATGGATAGCGTCGATTGAACCGCTTACAACCTTTTTCTCTTTTCTGTGCACTCGGCGCATTCTTTCTTGGTACATCCGCTTAGGGGACGACACTGCATACGACGACAATATGTGGGACGGATTGTTCATGCTGCTCGCTCTGAGCACCGTCATGGCTGTTGCGTATGTCTCCAACCGTTACAATGTACACGACTGAACTCTGACGTGCTCAGCTCCTTCCTCGCCGGCATTCTCCCGCTCTCCTTTAACCTCTCCACCCGCCAATTGCGCATCATCACCCTGCTCGGCACCGGTGTGCTAGTAGGCACCTCGCTGATCGTCATCATACCCGAAGGCATCGAGACCATGTACAGCGCAGGAAGCAAAACACACTCGCATAGTGCGCGAAGCGTCCAAACCATCCCGTCCGTCATGAGCCTGCAAAAAGAGATACCTCACCCACCCAAGTTCCCGAGCTGGAAGAGGGCGGATCAACTGGAAACAAGCTCGCTCACTGGAGGAGCAGTCAAGGCGCCGGGCGCCGTAGACATGACTAGCGACAAAGCTGCTATTGACATGCAGCTGAAGAAGATCAAGGACAGCAAGGAGAAAGAGAAGCCAGCCGAGGATCCCCATCCGCAGAAAGGTGGAGACGACGACTCGACAGAAGGCCACAAGGAGGGACATACCCGCGTGCACGCACCCGAAGACGACGAGCCAGCTAAAGGACATGCTGAAGCCAGCCATGACGACGGACCCAGCCCACACGCATATATTGGTGTTGCACTGATACTAGGATACATTTTGATGTTCCTGGTCGAGCATCTGCCAGAAGCCATGGCCTCCGCGAAACCAAAGTACCAGCCAATGCATATCTCCTTGTCCAACCTGGCACGTGGACCGCACAACTCATCTTCGTTGAGTCTCAACGGAATGGGTATGCAGAGCGCTGCAGTAACACCCCTAGCGACACCCGGTCTCCCCCCGCCACCTACCAAGAAGACGCCAGCAGCCACCATTGGTCTGGTTGTACACGCATGCGCCGATGGAATCGCACTGGGTGCTTCCTCCACAGCCGAATCCACGTCGCTATCGCTAGTCATCTTCTTTGCGATTATGCTGCACAAAGCTCCTGCAGCGTTTGGCCTCACCTCCGTCCTTCTCAAGCAAGGGCTTTCGAAACGAAAGGCGCGGACACATCTGGCTTTCTTCAGTTTAGCGGCCCCAGCTGGCGCGTTGGCTACTTGGGCTATTGTACACATGTTTGGACGCAATCACTTGGGTGGTGATGAAGGTCTGACATGGGCCACTGGTTGGGTGTTATGTTTTTCCGGCGGAACTTTCTTGTAAGTCATTCATACTCTACCAAAACCCTCTCGTTTACTGATTCAACATAGGTATGTGGCCATGCACTCCATGTCCGAAGCCACAGCGTCTCAGCACGCATACGAAGATCCCACAGCAAACGGCTACATGGATGCCTATCCTGGCAACAGCAGCATGTCCAAGAGCGATATAAGCATTGTAATGATCGGCATGCTACTTCCGCTCATCACCCAAATAGGGCATGCGCACTCGCACGGCCACTAGAATACTCAAGGTCAGGGTTGTATTTAGTGGCGCTTCACTGAAGCGCTTTTGCGCCCATTTATGTTACTTATAGAAAAACGTTGTCAAGTTAGTTTACGTGCCACTCTGGAATGATACCAAACCTTGTTCGCCCTATACTTGATCCCTTTGATAGATTCGTCGTCTAGCAAATTAGTAGGCAAATTGTTCACATAGCCTCATGTTCAAATCGCCGTACTCGTGTCCTTGCTCCGTCGCCTTCGAACTCACAGCCTTGATGTTCGCCCTCTCTTGATCGCCGCCTCGCTCGACCTCGTCTCAGTCTCCCACCTCACTGTTAACGTCCTTTGCTAGCTCCTCTGTGAGATCCTCACACGCGATCAACTCAAGAAGATACGAGTAGGTTCTTCTAGTGTTCGAGCCAATTTTCACACAGTGCTCTCCTCCCCACATGGTCTTCGATTTGATAAACTATCCGTCCTGATTTACGCCTGCGTCCCAGCTCCAACCCTCTCCACACGCCTGCCGCCGCGTTATGACGCTCTCCTCAACCATACCAGCCATGTTTCGCATAGTCTCTTACGCTTTGACCACGGAAAGGGTGCTGCGTATGATAGATATGGTTACGCTGGGGTCGTGGTATGCCTCACAAGCGACCATACAAAGACAATATGTATAGTAATCGGCAAAGTAGTATCTAACGATGGTCCAGGAGAGTATTGCACGGTTGTAGCGTAACAAGAGGACCGTATTGACCACGTCCATGCTACGGAAGAAGGGTCGTTGCTGGTCAATAGGATCCTAGGAAGGTTGATGTGTCGTGGCTATTGTGTTAATGCGGAAGAGAAGGTGGACCTGTAGCATCTTGCTGGTGTTTGTGGATATGCAAAAATGGCTATGCGAATGGGAGGGTCGAAGTAGTTGCAGGAAATTGGGCTGTCGAAAAGTGTCGTACTCAAATTTGTCCACAGATCACTCTTGTCTCAACATTCTGGGTATCCGTGACTTCGTATCACAAACGCATCGCAGAATCGTCACTCCCTCATCATTTTTCAACCGTCGCTCACCAAGGCATAGCCTCCGCGCCGAAGTCGATCCTCCTTCCCGTGTGTCTCCTGTCCTCCCACTCCTCTTCATCATCCTCGTAATTCTGTCCCATGCCCCACCTCTTCTTCACCTTCTTAACAGCAAATCTCCCCGCCCCCCAAACTGTCGCGGCGAAAATTGTGCCCGCAATGCCCGTCGGGGCTAACACGAATCCCGCCCCACTAACAAATGTGCCAAAAGCCCCAGCACCTATCGTCGCCACCAGCGAACCAATTGCAACGTATTTCGCATACCGTACAAGCTTCCAGAAAGCGAAAATGATTCCGGAGCGCACGACACGGAGAAGTGCGCGTGTGCGGCGTGAAGACACGGCATTGGGCGCGGTTTTCGGGTCGTAGAGGTAGCGGAGGTTGCGCCGTGTCGAAGCAAGTGCCGAGCGGGATCGCGCGTCTATTTCTTGGTCGTGAACATCGGTGGATGACATTTTCAGACAGGCTGCGATCGACCTTGGTGGTGGTGGTAGTAGTAGTAGTACAACAGGATGGAAGTTTGCGGTGAAGTTCACTGAAGGGGTGACGTCATTGGGCATTAAGATTGAACCCCAAAAGATTACAGTTGCTACCATATATAACGTCGAATATTGGATTTGAGAGGTAGTGTCAAGGCATGATATGTTGAATATTCATATACACATTACAACGTTATATCATCTTTCTACTCCTCATCAGCGTCATTACGATCATGGAGTAAGGTGTAGCTTGTTCCCGGAAGAAGACTTCGTACCTTCTTCTAGAAGTCTGTAGTAGATCGCGTCCAACTCATGATCATGTCTTTCTCTCAGCCATATCATATGCTCCGCACTCATTCCGATCATCTTACTGTCCCCCTCCGTTTCAGACTTTATCGTTTCTTCTTCAACGTCAGCGTTCACCTCGACCAAGTCCAACACAGCATGGAGTTCCAACCAATCCTTCTTTCCCTCCTCCACACATCCGAAAGCCTCCGAATCTGTTTCCCGTTCCCAATCCTCACGAATTTCTCTCATTCTCTCCATGTTCTGTTCCGGAATACGCCTTCCAACTGGATACGCCTTCGTGTTACAAACTGACCATTGCAGTAGACTCCACCAATTGTTTTGTCCGGTCACTGGATCTTGAAGGTCAATATCATAGCTTGTGCTAGTCATCACCTGTCTTATCTGCGCTTGTTGACCTGCTGGAGTCTGCACTACTGCATCGACATAGCGAGCGATATCCTCCCGCATAGCTCCTTCGGACACGTGCTTATATTCATCGACTGCAATGATGGATAGCCGTGTGTCTGAGACCTTGTCATCGTAGCATCGCATAGTGATCTTCATGGAGCGAGTGTAAGGGGCAGGTGTGAAGACGGCAGAGGTATACACCCACGAGTGTTGTGGAATCACGTTGCCATAGCGGTTGTGTTGCAGTTTAGGCTGGACGTAGTCGTCTGGCATCCGCTCCAACGGCTCATCCGCATAAGCGATATCACAGGTACTGATAGTTGGCTTTTGCTTTGCGTGAGTCGTTAGGCGTATACTGAGATAGAGTGGTGTTGTTTCGCTAGTGAGAGGTTGAAGAGTAGTTGTCATGGTGAAAAATACGTATGGTATGCAGTTGTTGTTGTGACGAATAATAGACAAAATATGCGAAGACTGAGGCAGCTTTGGCGGTGTCATGTGTTTGGTTCAGGAGCGTCTTGGACCTTTTCACTTATGTTTGCTGTTCTGTCTATTCTCGCGGTCTATCTCTAATGCCCACTTGGCGGTCTCTGAGATCCATGTTAACCCGTGCTGTTTTCACCATCTACCTTGTTCCCTCCCTTGTTACCATTGGTATTGCTCATTATGTCCAAGCAATTCGGGCAAGTAGCTGTGTTTACCTTATTCAATCCATGTGAAGAACATGGGTATGAAATGACCTGGCTAATGGTTTACGTTGGACACAAAGTGTGATTCGTGATCATTTAGTTGTTCCGAACGACGAGAGTCGATGATACAACCATGTGGAATCTCGCGTTACTCTTACAACTCATTCACACAGCCGAGCGTGCAGAAAGTCTTCTTCCCCGATAGGCTAACACGCGGGTAAGAAATTATGAGTCCCATAGAAGCGCCTTCAACGTTCCATCCGCTTGAGCCTCTCTTCAGCAGCCCTAGCTCGCCGTTCTCTTTCCATTCTAGCTCTCGCTTCTGGCGTCAAGCCCCTCATTTCTTCCTCTCTCAAATCTGCTCCAGTCTTGACAGGTAGCGCGCCTAATGACTTGCCCTTGCCTAGCCTCTGCTCCTTTCTCCTGACCTCTTCAGCCTCGCTTTCTTTCCGTACGCGCTCGGTCTCAGCCTTCCGCCGGTCAGCCTCAGCCTTACTTTCTGCAGCTTTCTCGGTCTTTTCTTGAGCATCTCGCTTGTCAGCTTCAGCTTTGGTGATGGCTGTAGGCACTCCGGCTTTCTCCCAATCCCAAGCTGACTCTCCGAGTTCGGAACGGGCAACACGGAAGGCGTCACGGGTTGCACGGTCGCCAGTCAGCGTGAAAGGGGTCCGCGCTTCGTCACTCATCAGAGTTGGATCGGCACCGGCTTTCGTCAGAAGCGCGAAGACGATAGGAGCAGAATTGAGAGATGCAGCAAGATGCAGCGGCGTTGGTGTGTGGTGGTTGGTGGGGAGAAAGTTGAAGCTTGGTGGGATGTTGTTTGTTTTGAGGTAGTTGAGAAGCGCAGGTACTTTCGAACGCTTAATCATGGGTATAATCTGTGAAGTGTGTAATGTCGCAGCCTCTTCTTCTTTTGTTGGCTTCTTAGGCTTAGGTTTTTCTGGGATTGGTGTCGCAGCAGCCGCTTCTTTTTGAGAAGAATCCAGAGCAGCAAGCGCTGCTTCATCGATAGCACTTTGCTTCACTCGAGTGAGTTCAACAAACGCACGCATCAGCTCTTTTTGAGTCGCCCGCCGTGTACTGAAGGGAAAGCCTCGATTGCGTGGGTCATTATGACGCAGAACCTGTCCTTCATACGGACCAAAAAGAGTTCTCCGGTTCGTCGCGCCGGTTGCGCGTACGAAGATCAAGTCTGCGGTATCGATCATGTTCTTCCAGCTATATAATAGCTCACGAACTTCAGCGATTAGTGCAGTCTCGTTGTAACGACGGATCGATGAACCGGCAGAGTGTGCATTGCCTTTTGCGTTGTCGTTGGCTGATTGCGAACCTCCCTGTTTTCGTCGCGTGGTGTACCTATGGAATGTCTTGTGCGCAACTACGGTCGCCGATCGCTCATCGAATCCAGTGTGATTCTTTCCTATCTTAGGTGCCAGTGCTACTATCATGGCAGCGAAGTGGCCACCTCCTATCATGCATAGAAAGTAATGTGGCCCGATATCTATGCCTGGTGGCGGGACACCGGCCTCATTCGCCTTGATCTTTGGGGGTTGCTTCGGAGAAAGCTGCTTCTTGCGTAAACTTTCCAAAACATGCGACTCCTCTTCCTGCTCTGTATTCGAAAAAATGGCGCGATACACGCCTAGTGACATGTTGTCGGGTATTGAGGGTGACGTGAACCACATCAACGGAGGCTTGCCAGGCCCTCTCTGCTTCTTCCGTGAGGAAAAGTCGTCAAACTCGGGATCTGATATCTTGGCCTGCTTTTTGAATAGCGCACTAAGCGTGGATTCTTTTGCCTTCGTCCCATCTGCATCTTCGTCCTCGTCGGATTCTGATGACTCAGACCCTGATATGCTCTCGTCCAGATCTCCGATCAGTTTCTCGAACTCAGCCTCTCCTACAGGCTTCGCACCTTTTATCTTTTGCTTCAGGTTGTATCCATGTAGGTCTGATCGTACGTGATTGCGTTGGTCTGCAAGAGATGCAAAGCTGAGCCCACAGAGGTTGCACGATGTCGCTTTTGCCGGGCTGTTGCTCTCTTCTTCGGCGGTATTGGAAGAGTCGTTTGCAGTCGTCGGTATTTGAGGTGCTGTCTCTTCTATCGGGTGCTCGGGCTGGTCTTTGAGAGTGAGTGTGGCTAACAGCTCTTCGGGCAGATCAAACACTGTGGACGTTAATTCCATGCGCGCTCGGGGAGGGAGCAATATTTTACCATAGAGAGGACGCTGTAATAGATGGTCACCTTTTTGCGCCATCTTAGATGATCAAAGTAGCGGTGACGGGTCGTATATCGAGAATAGTTTGTGAACAAGAGATGTGGAGGGGCGCGTTATAACTTGAACATGACGTACATCATAGCTGCCCTCCACGCGAGTCATAGCTTGACGCTAATATCTCACTAGCGCGCTCAGCCCTTCATTCACCCGCCACCGATTCTATGAATGGATCGCAAAGTCTCATTTTTGATTGAAAAGAACACAGAGTAGCTGCATTGATCTTCACACGACTGATGTTGCGGTACCACGTGACTGCAACGCAATTACGCGTACTCGGCAACAGCGACTTGTACGAACACATACCCCGGCTCTACGAAGTCTAACAACTGCAGCGGATCCGGCCCTTCGATGCTGGCGGGAATGGATACGAAATCTATGCTTTGCTCCGCAAAGCACTGATGTAGCTGTGCAAAATCTGGCGGGAAATGACCCAAGAAAGGCGGCCAATCCACCACAGCGACTTTCTTCAAGGATAGCTTTGGAGAAGCGATAGTAGCGAGATGGCGCAACATCTCTGTTGGCCCCTCCCACCCTCTCGAGCCCCAGTGCTCTTGCCAGTCAATCTCAAAGCTCATTTCTTCAAGTGTGGGCGGAAGAAGGCGTACCATCTTTGCTACAAAATCGGAGGTGCATTGTATCGGGTCGTCGTCATGTGTGATCAAGCCCATATCTAGCGAACGAAGGTTTGACATGTTGGAAGCCAATCGTGCTACCTGTAGTACGTGCTCCTGACGAAGCATCTGATGGTCACCGCGGATAGAGAGGTGCTCGAGTGTTGTGCGGTTGAGAACGAAAGCTGCTGAAAGCTCGCCAAACTTCGACAGGAGACTTCGAGAATACATGCCACGCTGATCGTTGTTGATGTCCTGTTCATATGCGAAGCTCTTCAAATCTCTGCAAGCTTCGGTGAAGTATTTTAGCGTCGGCACCTCCACAACTGATCGCTTCAACACGATCTTCTCAACTTGAGATGAACCAGGGTCTAACACTGTCCTAAGCGGAATCTCGCTATCCCAAACCCGTCTGTTGTCGGTGCGCTCGGGGAGAACTAAGTCCGAAGCGATGAGGTTCCGAAGTGAAGGAAGGAGGAACAAGTATGCTATGGCCTCCACTGACAGTGGACCGTGTATATTAATGGTTCGCAAGTGCACGAACCGATCCGGGTTGTTTGCGATCCTCCTGAACCAATATTCGCCATCAGGCCAGAAGGCTCTATCTGCGATAACAAGCGTACGGAGATTCGGAGTGAACATTAGGAGTATCTCAATGAACTCGTGATCACATCGAAGCCCAGAAGAATCACGCATCAATCCGTCCTGGTGAGACGACTCTAGAAGCTTGATGCAGCTGGAGAGGACGGCTTGATTTTCCTCGGTATCGTCATGATCGTTGAAGTTGTGCCTCCATGTAATGTCCCGAATTCGGTTTGCAAGTTCCGGGCTGGATCGCAACGTACGCAGAAGTGGCCACGGACGTCGTACTAGAAGACTTTTGTACAGATGATCGACAGAAAGCATGTACATGCGACGACTAGTCAGGCTTAGATTGCATATATCCTTAGCGTTATCGTTCGGCATGCGCTCGATGATGCTTATGACAAGTTCGTTGGGAAGAGTATCGAAGCCAGGTTTGGATGGGAGATTAGTAGCCATCTGGACTACTATGCCGTCTGAGTGGACGACTGGTGAAGGGATACTCCGCCGTTGACGGCTTGCTACGCATTGAAGCTCTTGTCCCATTCCGCAAAAAGAAATTAACGCCAAGTACGATAACAGGGAACAGGAGCTTCCCCGCGTTGGGAGAGACGCTAATGATTTAGCGATTGTCGGACCGGTCAAGCACGTGTTAGCTGTGTCAGCCGCAACGTAGTCTTGTTTGCTAGTCCTACACCAACACGCACCCAGATCCCGTACGAAACTTTGTAGATACCATCTATAAATGCTTCAGAGATCGTATGCACACACTCCACTAGCCGTGATTAGACGATGGGCGGGAAAACCTGCAATGTGTCGCGAAATATTCCGTCCTTTGGATCCAAAACCAACCAGGCTCCACGTCTTCCATGACGGTAAGTGGCTCTCCATCTTCAATCTCTTCGTAGACTATGTCAAATTGCAATCCCCGGCGTTCATATACCCGCTTCAAACTGATGACTTGGTCTTGGAAAGGGAACCAGCCTGCAAGTGCTGGCCAGTCAACGATAGAGACGTGCTTCAATTTAGAGTTTGAACCAGCAATGGCTTCAGCCAAATACCGTAAGATATCAGTGAAGAATTTTAACCGTGGTTCTCCATCACGCTCATAAGCCCACTGAATTTGTAGAGCTTCGAGTGTGTCAGGAAATGCGGCTACGATCCTAGAAGCTATAGTTGGTAGATCTTCAGATTGTGCGAGATCGAAGCCTTTGAAAGTGCTGACACTACAGGGACCGATGTTCAGATTACGAAGCCTTGCTAGTACAGGACCAGTAACGTGGTGACAGAGCGATGTCATCTCTTCATGCGTCACCACTGACGACTCTATACGTAGATGCAAACTTTCTAGAGAGCTATCTGGACCCCAGCACAAGTTGCCAACCCACGGGAAAATGGACGGCTGCATCCCGGGATGCGATGCAAGTTCATGACACACATGCTCGTAGGTGAAACTCTTGACTTTGTTAAGTTTCCCAAGGATACCCACTGCAGACGGGACATGCAGATCTGACTCCCGTATAACCAGATGTTCAAGAGACGAACCACTCGCCAATCGTCGGTCAACGTAGTCTTCGCCGTCACGGGCCCATGAGAACTCCCTGTCGGGTTCTTGGCGCATATCGACGACTTGGGTAAGATCTAGGGCGTGTATGGAAGGCAGAGTCAGAAGCGGCACAATGTTTCTCAGGCGTAGAGGACCGAATACGGTAATGGATCGAAGATTTTCGAAGTGAATTGGGTTGGCAGCCAGGCTCTTGAACCAGTAACTGTGGTCGTCCCATTGCCATGCGTCGTGTATAGTAATTTTCTCAACCTTGGGCGTGGAGAACAAGAAGAACTCCAGATACCACCAATGAACTTCATATTCGGAAGAGAAGCCTATGAAGCGTCCAGGCAAGTCTGTGGAGAGATCAGTAGTGTCCAGAATAGCCCCAGAACTCCTCAGTATGTTGGCAACGGTATGCCTATCGCCTAGAGGTAGGCATCGATGTCGAGATGGTCGATCCCAATAGTTCTGATACCACACCACCTCCTTGACATAATTCATGAATTCATGGCGTTCGTCTGGATGCGACAGCGCTATGGTACGCAGGAACTGCTCTGGGGAGCAACCTGGAAATCTTCGATAGAGTCGATCTATCGTGAGACGACGAAAACGCGAGCTTGTCGCGTTCAAATCGCGTAACGTGAAATAGTCACCTGGATCCAGCTGATCCAGGATGAGGAGAATCAGTTCATCAGGGAGATCATTGAGAGCGCTGACTGATACGCGTCCTGTGATCATTGTTGCAGGTAATGTCTGAGTGCGCGTCGTGTCAAATATGTCCCGAGGCTCTTCCCAAGATCCGGTTATTTTCCGGGAGTGGATCAGCAGCTTGGCGATCAGAGAAAGTGCACGTGTGGAGAGATTCACACTTAGGCAACCAAGAACAACCCCTTTCGTGGGGCTGCTAGAACGAGCAGTTTCAGCTCTTTTACTAAGAACAACAAAATCGATATTCTTTGCAGCGAAAGATTGTCTATGTATACAACAGAGCTAGCTCTAGGTTCTTTGCTCTTCGATGACGTCATTCGAGCCAATTACTCATACAACTGAGAGCTGATACCAATCACTCTCAACGGATGTGAAACTCTTTCGTAACGAAGATTGCGTTCGCCTTTCCCTCCGGACCATGTAGCGGTATCACACTCTCGTCACTGTCGTTCCGCGATTCTGTACGCCAAACCGGCCGCTCCATCGCTGTACCTGATGCCCGGTTTCCCGATCTATATTCAGATAGAGCAATCCCAGACTTGGACTGATCCTGCCTCTCGTAGCCCAACGTATCAGGTCTTCCACTTCCGGTGACCCTACCAGTTCCTACAGCTGTCCGTTCACGTGCTGCGTTCAGAACTCGAAGAAACAAGGGCTTCAACGCAGGAAGAGATCCAGCAATTATGCCAACAGTCAGCTCGACGTAGTTCCATATCATCCATTTGTCATGAACGAATCGTCGAGGATCGTGAAGGATGGTATTGAACACTGTTGCTCGGAAGACCCCGGCTGCGCCAGCGAAGACACCAAGTGACAGTATCGCAATTAGCGACATGCGAGTGCGGACGTTGAGTTTGAGTTGCCAGATGAGCGGAACAGGAAGGAGTGCCAGAAGGAAGTCTGTCAAATAGTTGATGACTAGGTGTAGATCAGTTTTTTGATGATGGACAGCAGATAGTCGCGTCCTAACCCGCGTTAAAGAGAGCGACGCGCCCGAAAGTATCTCTACTGAAACATTTGGCGCTACCATTTCCCAGTGGTGGAGGGCGAAGACTATAGTTCCAACTAGCCTCTACGGGGAGGCAGGCCCACACCTGTGTCTCTTTAGTACAGCAGGACCAGGGAAACATCTATGCGATAGTGTCTTACTGAAAGAATATTAGTAAAATATGCCAATCCGTTCATGACGGGCTTACCCAATGTTCCGGTACACGTCAGCATAAAAGCCATCAAAAACACGTTCAAGCCGTGTAGAGACCATCGATATGCTTTCGTTGTCGCAAATCTCAGCAAGAACAGAGAGACAGATATCTTTACCACTGTCGCCGCAGCGTTGCAGATGATCTGATGCACATATCGGACTTTGAGCAATTGCTGGTACCTTGCCGGATCCATCTGAATGACAGAGAGGTATTTTCCAAGACCGTATGGAACTTCCAAAACTATGCAAACAAGTGTTGCTATGGCCATGAACTGTAGGAGCGAATTAGTGATTGCGATTGATACTAGCTTTCTCAGTATAGTTACCATGGCCAGAAGCATAGCCCAGTTATCGTAACCAAAGGACTTGATAACTGCAACACGAGCGTAGCAACGTAAGAGGACCGTTATCAATGCGACTGCACATAACGTGGCAGCTTGTGCGACAAAGTTACCAGCATTAGGGTAGGCTATGAGCTCTGGTGATGGTAAAGAAGTTGGAGCACTGGAAGAAGCCATGCTTGTGATGTGTTCAATGCATAGGTGGTAGCAGTGGAGGCCACAAAAGAGACGCATGTGCAGTTTGTGTTGTGAACAGCATGAGTTGATCATATAGGTCTCGCGTTGCCTGAGCCGTGTTCTTGCATACATTCGCTCATTAACCAGGAGGAAGACTTCTTACTCAGCCCATAATCTGATACCATCGCAATATGGATTTGGCTCGGTAACGCGGCCATCTTGAGCCCATCACATTGCGGGAGCTAGGATAGTTCTCATGGAAGGTCTTCTCGCTAACTGAATTCTGGCATAGTGGTGACCGCGCCGCAGCTCTCCACTACATGGAATGGAATGCCGTGCTTCCGTCTTTCGCAAATGGTGTGGCATAACCCAGCTCGTAACTGATGTCCGCTAACGACCGTCCACTAAGGCCAGTGTCATAAGTTGTGAACGAAAAAAGAGTGCGATCGGAATGATAGCTTCTCTCAACATGCAGACGGGATGCATACTTTCTCAGTAGCACAAAGTGGCTCCGATCTGGCTCAATGTCCAGCAACTCAAACGTCTCCCGAGGCGGGTGGCTCCGCGGGACGACACAAGCTTTCAAGCCGCCCGACACGGCTCGCGACGAAAGCAGATGGGTGTGTTCCCGAATGCCGCGTTCGGTTCGATGCGCAAATGCGTAGGAGTTGGGCTAATCACCGTGCCGTGTGAAGGAAGAACCCATATTTCGCGACTAGGCCTACCCGTGGCGATTGGCACCTGCCCAGGTGTCACAGTACCACTAAGGACACACAAAAAGCACTAGATAGGTAGGTGGCCCACAACAGCGACGACGAACATCAAACACCATTCTTCCCAAGTCTTGGTGAAAACTACATGTTTCGTTTTCAATCCCACGTTGTAGTCGAAGCCCCATGCGCAACATGTTTTTTTGACAGAGCGCTTCCGCGCCACAATCCATCCTCTTGGCTCGCTTCCTACGCCAAGCAGCTGGAGCATACGCCCATGTCGGCTGGATATTACAACATTGCAGCGTAGCGGCGCAGCAACACGGTTGCAGAGCTGCAACCAAGGTACTGTTCCTTGCATACGAGTCGCCACATGCCTGCCGTCCGTTCAGTACACGGGTTTGTGCCCAGCATAGATCATCTAAGGGTTTGACGCCTGTTCGCCATCGGCTGGTTGGGCGAGGCGATATAGATGGCACTGTCTGTTCCCAAATTGTGGCAAGCGCTGGAAACTCTGGTTATGCTGTTTTGGTGGAGTCCATCTGCATTAGTCGGTGGCCTGTCCCGCTTGCAATGCAGTCTCCTTGCGTCGGTACTTTGAGTCCGCATGTCTAGACGAGTCTCTTCGTGGCATTAATGCCCGGAGAGACGGCAAATAACTAGCCATCACACGAGAGGTGTGGACGCTATCCATGCTCGACAAAGTCAGTTCCTGAATTCGGACGCGCTTGATCCAGGTGCTGCATGCCTTGCATCCGCAGTGTTACCACTCCTTACGCATAAAAGGATCCCTACTTCCTCTGCAAAGCGGTTGAAGCAGTAATCAGCTCTTTCGTATCTTGAATCGGCACGATCATGCGATTCATCTTCCTACTTGCCCTTGCTGGCAGCACCATCGCGGCAAAAGCACCCGAAACTGATGCCCTAGCTAAACACGGGCTCGACCAGCTATGGCTTGACGTCGCCAAACATCCCAATAGCTACTCGACGAAATGTACCAAACGAACAGTGGCTCGACGTCGTGAATGGTACGAGATTAACGATAGCGATTTCTATACCTTTCTCACATGATACAGGTCCAAACTCAAGCGTTCAGAGAAACTGAATTACATTGACGCTGTTCAGTGTACTGGGCAAAAGAAGGCCAGAACTCCGGCTGCTATCGCTGCGGGAGCTAAGAGTCGTTACGATGATTTTGTTGTTACTCATATCTTACTAACGCAATATACACACGGAAATGTACGTTCAATTCTGCTCTCCAATGTTTCCTCAGAATGACTCATGTCTATAAGGGCAACTTTCTGTCGTGGCACCGCTACTTCATGTGGGCGTGGGAACAAACTCTGCGCAACGAATGCGGGTACAAGGGCTATCTCCCCTACTACAACTGGGCCTTGTGGGCTGATAACCCTGCTGCTTCTCCTCTCCTCGATGGCAGCGACACGAGCATCTCTGGAGATGGAGAGTACGTTCCGGGACGCAATGTCAGCTGCGTGCCTAACCCAGGCCGATGCTTTGTAGAAATTCCTCCCGGTAACGGAGGTGGGTGCGTCGCTTCTGGACCCTTCAAGAAGTAAGCACTCATCTAGGAGCAATATCTGCGTCGCCTACGTACTAACTGAATTCCAGCTGGAAGATGCATGTCGGACCTATCTCGTCTCTTGACACTACTGTACAGCCAAATCCATCCCCTGATGGTCTTGGCTACAACCCCAGGTGCATCAAGCGAGACATCAACACCCGCTCATCATCCGAGACCACCGATGCCAACGTCGCCGGACTAATCACAGGCAGTGCCAATATCTCCGCTTTCCAAAACACGCTTCAGAACCCTTCTCCAGGAATACTCCGTGTTCATCTTGGTGGTCATCAAACAATCGGCGGCGATGCTGGTAGCGATTTCTATAAGTGAGACCCCTTGTACGAATGTACATGAGATATATACTAACTTGGTATCTCCACTTTTGCAGCTCTCCGTCTGACCCGTACTTTTGGAACCACTACGCACAAATTGACCGAATTTGGTGGATTTGGCAGAATCAAAACTTGAAGGAGAGACGTTTTACTATTGCTGGCACCCTTACGTTCCAGAATGTCCCACCAACAAGAAATGCGACGCTGGATGATGTTATGACATTTGGGGAGTATCTGGGCTTCCCAAATATGACTATTAAGGAGGCTTCGAGCACGCTTGCTGGACCCTTCTGTTATATCTATGAGTAGGTACGCGGTGTAGACAATTGATCCAGTATCACAGACCCTGCAATCCAGCATCCACACACCTCTCATGATCTTCGCAATAACCTGTCTAATATCTCCCCCTCCACTCTCATCTCATTCCTCCACGTCTAGATCGGAAGGTAGGGTATGCTAACGTCGTTCATGAAACCAAACAGCCTATGATGTCTGATCTGCAATCAAGGGCGGCCCTATCGCTACCCAAGGTCCTACCACGTTTCTTGTCTATATCTTCCACTCTTCTCCATGCTCACCAGGTAATCCTCTGCGCCTTCTCTATCCATACTGCCATGCCCTTGGAAAGCTTCAATGAGCGCTTCGCGTACAGCCTGAGGCATTTTGCCCGACGAGCCGCAAATATATAAGATGCCAGATTTGTGGAAAATATGCGAAAATATCAGCGAAGATTGCTGACGGACAAGGTCTTGAACGTAGACTTTCTGGCGCTGTTGTGTGGTTAGCATGGGCATCAACAGGTGGAGTTGAAGTCTTACCTGGTCTCGGGAGAATGCCGCAAAGACTTCTAACGGCACGCTGGAGGACTGGAGCTGCGCCCATTCGTCTTTGAAGAAGTAATCTGACTCGGCATTACGACAGCCAAAGAACAGTAAGTCTTTTACAGGTTCGTCATCTTCCTGCGCGTGGCCATTCTGAAGTTTCTTGTGCTCCTCGCGCCATTGTACGCGTTGATATATTAGCGAACGCATGGGCGCTACACCTGTTCCTGGCCCAATCATAACAACCGGTCTATCGAGTTCATCTTTGCTCACACCAAGCCCGCCTCGCGAAAGCGTGACCGTGATTTCTTGTCCTGGTATGAGCGAAGCGATGTACCGCGTAGCAACACCTTGTCTTATTCTTTTAATAATTGTCTTATACTTTACTATCGCAATCAAAAGCTCGATTTTTGTTTTCTTTTCTAGCTCCGTGGTAGGGTTCATCGCACTTGCGATGCTGAACTGTCGACCGCGTAGAGTAGGAATGATACTGCACACGCGCTGCCAAGGTATCTTGACAGATTCAAACTCCTGTAAGACCTCTAAGATGCTGCGGCGTGGACGTGTGGTGTAGTCATATAGCTCGTCCAGATATTGAGGGTCCGTAAACTCAAGTAGTCTTGTTTTGTGGAACTCGTCACTCGTGTAATGCGCGAGCTGGGCGAAGAACGACCTTCGGGGAATAGCGATAATATCAAGATGGTTGGTTAAAAGCTCTCTTAAGGTTATCGTACTACCTTGCTCCATATTTCGGATGGGCAGAGTGGCGTCGGAAGGTGTCGATGATGATGAAGGGACGAAGCGGAGAGGTACATCAGCCCTGGACGTCCAGCCCATACATTCGAGGAACTGAGATACATCGGAGGGAAAGTTCTTGGGGTAGATTGTAAGTACATCACCTGGGACGTATGGATGTGTCTCTGGTATTTCAAACTTGAGGTGCCGGACGTCCTGCCAATGGGTCGTCGGAGTGACTCTCTCGTTGCTTGTGATCTTAGCAGTAAGTCCGCCGGATATGTCGAGAAGGTCAGACGGAGGGGCATCAGGCGCGTCGCCGCTCAACGCAGGTACAGATTCGAGTTTTGGTGAAGATGCTACACCATCGTCTATAGTCTCGAGCAGCCATTTCGGGTCTAGCAGAACATTGTCCGGTATCGGCTCGATACCATCAGCGAGCGGATATGAGCCGAGGAGATATTGGCGGAGTTTCGTTGACCATGGTAGGAAGGAGCCATCGATGCTTTCGAATAGTCAGACATGTGCTGGTAGTCGGGATGAAGTTCGGCTGTGGGTAGAGGGATGACAAGTCGAGATGACACGAGAACCCACAAAAGAAGGCAGGATGGAAAGGAGCATCGATGATATTGACATACCCCTCTGGATGCTGCTCGTCTGACTCGCCACGATCGCATATCGGCTGCGCTCCGAGTGCCACGAGCCGGTTGTATAGCTTGCGATGCGCCCAGTTGTACTTTGGATAGGACGTGTCACCAAGACCAAAGGATGCAAATCTCATCTGCTGCAAGCATCCTGGCCGCAGTCGAGTGCTCCGGATGGCTTTCCAGAACTTCTGGCTGTTGGGTGGTAGTTCGCCCTGGCCCGTGGTGGAGATGGCGATCAAGACGACGTGATGTTGCAGCAGTTGCCTCTACCAACAGTCAACCATGGTACCTTGCACGCAGCGTCGCCGCGAACATACTAGAGTGATGGCGTTGAGCTCAGCGACCTCGGTGTCGAATCTCAATCGCTCAGCGACGCGTCCCATCTCCTCAGCCACATCCTGCGCGTTACCTGTCTCGGAGCCGTAGACGACCAGGGCGCGGCGCGGTTGCAGTGCACTCGACATGGCGGTAAACCAGCAATCAGAGTGCGGTGAGACAGACTAGCCTGGACAGGACTCGAGTGATGGGAGATTGGAATGGCAGGCCCCCCGGATCCAGTGCATGAAGAAGCGGTGCACTAGCGGACACGTCAACGGCAGGCGGGTCTTTTTCATGCTTCTAGCGGCAGTGGGCGGTGGGGCGGAAGTGAAGCTGGAGCGTCATGCAGCGCGCCAAGCTGGAGGTCTACTGTGGCGCTAGGGCGACGTGTGGCGTCGAGCTTGGCGAAGCACTGTCGTCGACGGGGCGTGCTCTCGCAACAGTGAACGAGGTGCGCGGTATGCAGGTGAGAGTGCTCGCTCGGCGGTCGCAGCCATGATGCACCTGCCTGCGCCCTCTCGAACGCCGTCCATGCTCGCCCCGGCCGCCTAGTCGCCGTTTCCCCTATCCATGCACTCATGGTAGCTGCTCACAGGCAAGTGGGCCCTTCATTGTGCGCAGGGGCCGCTTCCGTTACCGGATGCGGCCAAGCCCCATGGCTGCGCTCTTCAAAATAATCTGCCTGGGCGAGGCCTGCTCCCTTTCCCCCCCATCAAGTCAACAACAGAGACCAACCACGCACCCCATCAACCCAATCCTCTCTCAACCTTCTCCGGGCTCGTAGCTACCCACTCCACACCCCCCTCGTCAACAGTTCCACCAACAGGCGGTTCGACAATCCCATCAACCACTCAATCACCAACTACTGTTCAAGGTTACCTTTACCGGTCTACCAGGACTCCAAGTTTCCTCAACCTCTTACACGTTCGATCTCCACTCGTGTTCGTCAACCACCCAAACTTCAGCAATCATGTCCGCACCTGTCGACAGTGTCACCGCCCAGATGGCCACCACCTCCCTCACCGACAACGCTGCTCCCGCCGCCACCACCACCACCACCGCGGAGAGCACTGGCGCTCAACAACCCACCGCAGCCGAGGACGAGGCTGTGCGTGCGAGCGCCGCTGAGGGCAGGCGACTTTACATTGGAAACCTCGCGTACGCGACCACCGAGGGGGAGTTGAAGGAGTTCTTCAAGGACTACCTGGTGTAAAGTGGACCCTGTTTTCTCCGCATGACGCAAGAGGGTGAAGCTAACACGTCGCACAGCGAGTCCACGACCATCCCCACCAACCCGCGCACCTCGCGCCCCGTCGGCTATGCCTTCGTTGCCCTCTCGACCCCATCCGAGGCCGAGCGTGCCATTGCTGAGCTCAACGGCAAGGCCATCCTCGACCGCAAGGTCTCCATCCAGCTTGCCCGCACTCCCGAGGCCCACGCTGAGGGCGCCGGCAGCGGAGCCGAGGGCAACACTGGCGAGGCTCGTCGCCGTACTTCCACCCGTGGACGTGGTCGCGGTCGTGGCCGTGGCGGCCGTGCTGGACGCGGTGGACGTGCTGTAAGTGCCTTCCCACACTACAAACTGTGTGCACAAGCTAATCAAATTCCACAAGAAGGCCGATGCTGAAGGTGCCGAGCAGGTCGAGCTCTCCAACGAGGCTCCTGCCGACTCCACCCCTACAAATGTACCCGGCCAAGTTGCTCCCCTAACCGAAACTACCAACGAAGCGCTTACCGCAAAGAAGGGTGCCGACAAGTCCGCTCCCCAGGGACCCCGTGAGCGCAAGCAGCGCGGTCCTCCCGAGGATGGCGTTCCCTCCAAGACCAAGGTCATGGTTGCGAACCTGCCGTACGACCTGAAGGAGGACAGGGTAAGTTTGCATACTCCCTTCTCGCAGCGTGTGCTGACTAGTCAACCAGCTTCTTGAGATCTTCAAGGACTACTCCCCCACTCAGGCCAAGATCGCCCTCCGCCCCATCCCCCGCTTCATGGTCAAGAAGCTCCAGGCCCGCGGTGAGCCCCGCAAGGGCCGTGGTTTCGGTTTCGTTACCCTCGGCTCTGAGGAGCTCCAGCAGAAGGCTTGCTCCGAGATGAACGGCAAGGAAATTGAGGGCCGTGAGATCGCCGTTAAGGTCGCGATCGACTCCCCCGGTAAGGAGGATGATGCTCCCGACGCGCCCGCCGACGGCGAGGCTCCTCTCACCGAGACCGCTGCCACCAACGAGACTCCCGAGAAGGTCGTCGAGAACCCTCCCGCCACCTCCACTCCCGCTGCCTAGGTAGCGGCTGCTGCTTAGACGCGTATCATCCTCAGTGAGTCGCGTCAGACATTGCATTGCGCTGTGGATTTGTGTATCGATGTTTCTGGCCTATCGACATCTACCATTTACCTTGATAGAAAGATATAGGCAAGCGCCTTTAGCATCTTAGTGCGTTTCGAGTTATCGGGTTATATCCGCAAAAGTGCGAATTCGGAGTCTATCAGGTGTCTCATGGTGGACTTTTTCGGGTTCTTAACGGTTACGGAAAACTTATGTTAGCTGGTACGAGAGATGAGATATCACATGAATGAACAAACAAACAAACCCACCGTTTATACGACGGCTGATGAACATCTCTCCTCATGCTGTGGGTGTCATTCTCGAATTATGTGCAGTCTTCGCTTTACCTTCGTATGGCTCTACTGTACTCAACGATCTGCTCTCTCAATGAGAATACGCTTCGCGTCGATACAGATGACGCTGTGCACCCACTCCCAAAAGCTCGACGGCTCAGTTACGGGCCAAGATCTGCCCATACGATATGGATGTTCAAAGACGAGGTTCATGATTGTCTGGAGCGGTATCACACTAATGATAGTATATATCGACTCGTCTTCCATTGTGTAGACGATGCTACCGAGGCCGTAGGCTGTGCATGAACCTGTGTACGGCTAAATTAGAAATCCGATAATGGGAAGACAATATAGTTCGACAAAACAATGCAACGGTTCATGTTATTGTGCGATACTATGGAATGCATTGCCAACTATTCCTCAAAACCTAACTAGCAACACGTTCGGCACGTATCTCATGCGCGTAAGATCTCAAGGAAACCCCGCTGTTTACACTGCACTCTATCTCATTCATACTTACATTCACGACACCTTCCTAATAATGTCGACATTAAGGACCAAAAGCAGAAGTGATGACCGGTAGAGTATCAACAAAATTTACTCCGTGGCTCTAGTCACTTACATCCCAATCCACTTGAAGAGATTGTTGATCCCTCGTCGTCTGATTGCCACTCTGTGCCCGTCTTCAACGGTCACTTTGACGTCCGTCACAACCGTCAGCATAGAAGTGGGGGAGTCGGAAAGCGTAGCGCCGAATGGACCGGAAGGTACCCTAAACGAAGTGGCAAGATAGAGAGATGTTGGTGTCGTGATAGATGCTGCAACTAATACTGTTGAGTTTGAAGCAGGCAATGGTGTAGATCGGGGCTCGCGACGTTTGCATTGCGACCTTTCCGATGATGCTATTGCGATCGTTATAAATAGCCAAAGTGCCAACTCAGCTAAGCGACTTACTAGGTAATGGAGTAACAGCGCTTGCTGAAGACGCAACAGTGCCTGCTAACACTTGAACACTGGAAGGCGAAGCAAGGTCCATAGCCTGAGACATCAGCAGCAGCTCTTTCGATGGCTCAGGCGTCTTCGAGTCGATAGTCAAAGTAGTAATCACAGGTATACCGCTATGAGTTGGGGGAACACTACACTCGCCGTCTGCTCTAGCGGGCCCGGCATCAACAGGTATAGGACGACCGTTGCGGTCAATATCGGCCACCGTAACACACCAATCTGTTCCGATGGGTATCTTAGACGGCTCCGCTGCTGATCGTGCTGTTATATACGGGTTCCCTTGATAAGTTGGAAGTGAGATGCATTCTCCATCTAGCCCAGCAGGGCCCGCAGCGATAGTGATAGGTTTGCTGTTTCGGTCCATGTCGACGACTGTGATGCACCATTCGACATCTAGGGGTACGTCTCTCGGAACGGCTATTGTTGTAGTCTCTGCAAAGACAATGGTTGTTGATGTGGTATTGACGGTGACCGTTTTGGAACCTATCGCCACTTGGAATTGTGCTGTAACATGTTAGCTTTGACGGATTTTGTTCGGGGATACAACTTGCCAAGTGAAGCGACACCATCAGTGGGGGAAGGTGATTGATTCCCGCTCGCTAAAGTAACAATCGAGGCCTATGCCGTTATTATAGTAGTGCTCGTCATAGTCACTATGAAAGTGGTCAATGACGTGTCGCCGGATGCAGCTAGTGATGGTAGGATGGGCTGTGGAGTCACCGTAGTCGTCCTCGTTACCGTTACGTGCATGGTACTTGATCCGGTCGACGGAGATTCAGACGACAGTATCACCGCTGGCGCGCTTGGAGTGACTGGTGAGCCAGAAACAAGTATGCTTGGGGGCGTCGACCCAACAGATTGAGATGATACTTGCGAGATAGCTGATGCGCCAGTAGGGAGCTTGGCCTGTGGATTGCCACAGCTCAAGTTCCTGATCCTTGGCTGTCGAGTGTTGGTATCAATGATACTCCAATCAGCTTTCTGTTCTGGTGTTGTATCTTTGAGTAACTCAAAGTAGAATGTAGTGTATTTACCAAACACAGCACAGCCAGCTTCGCTCCAAAACTTCTGTGCTTCGTTCACACCCGCAACTGCAGCGCCGTGTAATTCGGTATCAGTAGAGTGCCAGCCCATCTCAGCGATCCATACAGGTCGGTTACCTGCGTGCTGCTTGACTTGCTCGAGAGAACCTTGGAAGCTTGTGCTTGCTGATTCGATGCTGTCTTTATTCCAATATGGATATGCAGTCATGTCAATGAAGTCAGCGTTGTCCACCACTGCATACTTGGCTGTATCGACGTGGCCAATCGGCTTGTCCTTCGTGTACTGAGCAAATGGCGAGGCAGCGATGTCTTTCTTGACTTGAGCGATTGTTTGTCCGACAACTGCCGCAGTGACACCTATCTCACCGGCCTCCTCGACACGGTATATGTCTTCACTGCCGATGGAGAGCCCAATAACTAGATCTGAAAGGGCTTGGCCATGTTTCTTGAATCCTTTTTCGAGTGCAGCCATTTCATTCTTGACGTTCTCGTCCGGCGAGCCGCCTTTCTGTCCTGGCGTGATCCAGAATCCTAAGAGCAGGTTGGTCTTGGAGTCGACTGCTGCATCGAAAGCTTCAGTGGGCTCATTGAGAGTGCCGGCTGCTTTGCAAGTGAACAGGCGCGCACTATCGAAGGGTATGTCGGTGGTAAGATTTCTTGCTAAGTTGAAGCCATCAAGAAAGTCTGCCTTCTTCTTGACGTTGGCTTCCAGGCTCCAGAAGGCGCCATAGTTGAAGCCTGTAAAGACCTTGCTCGCGGCCTGCGCGAGACATGAAGAGAATAAGAAGCAGAAGAAGTACCTCATTTCGAAAGCTGGGTTAGGGGAGTAAGACAATAGGAAGATGTGGTGAGAAATATGACATGAATAAGAGAGGTTACAACAAGACTCGATATAGCAAGTCTGATTTGGATCTCAGTGGCCATCACGCCCGCAGATAGCATAGTGATGGGCTGTTGGCTGTGACAATAGTAGACTGTATAATAACACGCACATGCTGCCCTTCACGCAAAAGACTATACGTATTGAGGCAGACAAGGTTGCAGTACGAATTCCATGATTTCGATAAAGTGAATGGGCATGCGTCTGTGTACCTTTGCATACTGACGTAGATGCATGTTGGACTTTTTCCATTGGTGCGAGGGACTTTGCTTCTCGAGACATGTCCAGGATATTATGACTGTGCGATACCTTGTCGCGTGCAAAAGTGAGTCACGAGGGTCTGACTGAGCCGTCGATGAAGAAGTTGGTTTCTGGTGAATGTGCGATCGCTGTGGGCCTGTGGTGGAGAAGATAGTGTTGCATCATCATGTCGCTCCTCATTGGTCAGCCACGCATCGACTCGGAG
Source organism: Alternaria postmessia (assembly GCF_024291825.1). Lineage (NCBI taxonomy): Eukaryota > Fungi > Ascomycota > Dothideomycetes > Pleosporales > Pleosporaceae > Alternaria > Alternaria postmessia. Next base: position 122,683 of record NW_026260104.1, read on the forward strand.
AAGCTCTAGTTTCCCCGTCCCCGCATCCTCCGAGCTCGCATGTTTAAATTATTAGGATGAGCAATCCGCCACGGAACGAGCAGTCAGCCCGCCACAATGTCTCTCGCACGCTTTGGAGGAGTTCTCGCGCGCGCAAGGTGCTCGCCGCGGCCGCAATGGCACGCAGCGTAAGTTTTTTTTGTCCGCGAAATCGAGAACCAAGTCTAATTGTTTGCAGACGTGCACTTTCCAGCTCCGCAGCCCGCACCGCCAAAGCCGACAATGAGCTCAATTCGGTCAGCAAGCACATCACGCAGCCCAAGTCGCAGGGCGCCTCGCAGGCTATGCTGTACGCCACCGGCATGAGCGAAACGGACATGAACAAGGCCCAAGTCGGCATCTCGTCGGTCTGGTACTCGGGCAACCCGTGCAACATGCACCTGATGGACCTGAACCACAAGGTGAAGGAGGGTGTAGAGAGGGCCGGCCTGCTCGGAATGCAGTTCAACACCATTGGTGTTAGTGACGGTATTTCCATGGGCACAAAGGGCATGCGCTACTCGCTGCAGTCGCGTGAGATCATCGCCGACTCAATCGAGACAGTCATGGGCGGCCAGTGGTACGATGCGAACATCTCCATCCCCGGATGCGACAAGAACATGCCTGGTGTCATCATGGCCATGGGACGTGTGAACAGGCCTTCGCTCATGGTGTATGGCGGTACTATCCAACCTGGCTGCGCCAAGACCCTCGAGAATCAGCAGATCGATATCGTTTCCGCTTTCCAGGCGTACGGCCAATTCATTACAGGCGAAATCACCGAAGACCAGCGTTTCGACATCATCAGACATGCCTGCAACGGGCAGGGTGCTTGCGGAGGAATGTACACAGCAAACACAATGGCTACTGCGATTGAGACAATGGGCATGTCGCTACCTGGCTCTTCATCCAACCCGGCCAACTCCAAGGCGAAGATGCTCGAGTGCTTGGCAGCAGGTGGCGCTATCAAGAATCTGCTCAAAGAGGACATCCGACCAAGCGACATTCTCACGCGTGAAGCGTTCGAGAACGCCATGGTTGTCATCAGCATCACGGGTGGTTCGACCAACGCTGTTCTTCACTTGATCGCGATTGCAGACTCGGTTGGCCTCAAGCTCACCATTGATGACTTCCAGAGCGTCAGCAACCGCATTCCGCTCCTGGCAGACCTGAAGCCGTCCGGCAAGTACGTCATGGCCGATATCCACGACATTGGTGGCACACCTTCGCTCCTCAAATTCCTGCTCAAGGAAGGTCTCCTTGACGGTAGCCAGATGACTGTGACTGGCAAGACGCTGAAAGAGAACCTGGACAACGTTAGAGATTTCCCCGCTGAGCAGAAGATCATCCGACCGCTCAGCGAGCCCCTGAAGTCTACCGGTCATTTGCAAATCCTGAGAGGATCCCTTGCTCCCGGTGGCTGTGTTGGCAAGATTACTGGTAAGGAGGGTACCATATTTACTGGTAAAGCCAAGTGTTACGATGCCGAGGACGACTTCATCTCTGCTCTCGAGCGGGGTGAAATCAAGAAGGGCGAGAAGACCGTTGTTGTCATCCGGTACGAAGGCCCCAAGGGCGGCCCCGGTATGCCTGAGATGCTGAAGCCCAGCTCTGCCATCATGGGCGCTGGTCTCGGCAAGGATGTCGCGCTCATCACAGACGGCCGCTTCAGTGGCGGTAGTCACGGATTCTTGATCGGTCACATCGTGCCCGAGGCGCAAGAAGGTGGCCCCATCGGCTTGGTCCAGGACGGTGATGAGATCACCATTGACTCCGAGTCGAATGAGCTGAACATTGCTGTTAGCGAGCAAGAACTAGCAGAGAGGAGGAAGAAGTGGACTGCGCCAGCACTGAAGTATCAGAAGGGTACGCTTTTCAAGTACGCGCGGTTTGTCAAGGACGCTAGCCAGGGCTGCGTTACTGACTCAGAGTAATCTTTATGATTTTACGTCGTTTATGTCTGCATGTATATGTATACACTCGGGGTTGGAAAAGTTTCGTTTGGAGTTCAGGCAGACGATAATTGTACATTTGATCTTTAGTGACTTCCTTGTTCGTTCTGGTTCAATCAGACTGTCATCGCTGCGATGCCACGAGCATGGTCATTCGTTAGCGGTAACTCGGCGACATCCTGGTTTCAAGATCCTACTAGTACTCTCCCGTTCACCTCTTTCATCATGTACCACAATAGGAACTGCGCTTCTCCGCTGGAATCTTGCATCTCCCTGCTTACCGCCTCAGGGAACTCCCTACAGTCAATCCAGGTCTAGCAAGAACAGCTGCGTTCACCTCACCAGGTTCTTCGATAATATATCCATCATAGCCAACGAAGATCTACCCTTGTACCATGCCGTGCACAAACAAGCCAGGATGGGACCAAATCTTTAACAAACACATTTACTATCATCTTCCCACAGCATTTGTCATATCGTCCCACCATAAAGACTACGTCCGTGAAATGATAGTGTGGATATATATCATTGGGCGCTATTTCGCGACAGTCTACCTCACTGAAGGTAGGGTATGAAGCATGATCCAGCTTGTGAACGCTGAATGCGCCTGTTTTGCTCCGAGTGGGGTCGCTGATGTTGGAGATCTTGGTACATAGTGGGGCGATTAGTATGAGGAGGCGGTCGTGGGGGATACAAATCCTTTTCATCTCAGCTGAGCAGATGGATGATGGTAGTGATGTATGAGTCCGGTTTAGTCATGTTGGTAGGAGTGAGGGTGCAGGGAATCTGACCGAGCAGATGCTGGATTGCGGACCTGTATACTTGAAAGCTGAGGTCTGGCGTCACCACAGTGAGTGATGATGTTGCGTTTGGGAAGCCAAGAACCACAAGGATGGATGCGCTGCTTTGACGGTAATTCACGGAAGGTAGAAACTGCTTGATTGATATGAAAAGCCTCTGGTTGTGTTTGTGGGCCAAGCCGACATTGTGCTGTAGAGGAGACCAAGAATACGCATCTAGAATTATGTCTCAAGTGCTTGATACTCTTCAGAAATGATGCAAGGACATAGGGGACACAGCAACATCAACGCTTGATCCTTCAAGGACGAAAATGGACCAAGGAGTTCTACGTGCTTCTACTATGCTAGAAGAAATTCTGTTTCTCATCGAATGCCGGACAACCGAACACATCTTAGCTGTTGTAAAGAGGGCTACATGACGGAATTCGTCGTTCCCACATAACGATTGCATGGAAACAAATGACGAGATAATATAGGCCGCATTGCCAGTGTCCAATGCCCTCACCCATGCTGGTCGCATTATTTGGACAGCGGCAAGTTGGTCTAATGACGAGTCGAACTGGACGGGACCTTGCAAGTCTTCAAGGACTCTAATTTGCAGAGACACGGCGCACAGATTCTTCCATGAAGATATGAGACGCTGACAAGCACATAGAGATAGAACTAAGGTTAATCGAGTAATCACCAAGGTTATGAAGTTAGGTGTGCAACCATTGTGAACGCCGCTGCTATGTATCTATTTATCACCTGTTCAATGTGAGGTATCCAATAAGCTATACAGTATGCAGCGTCTCATTGACCAGCTTGTTACACCAGCCCTCACCACCCAACGAGCGTCCATAGAGGATGTCCACACAATATCGGAGAAGATTTGTTTACGATCGAAGACAAAGGTGCATGCCACGAGCCGTCTTGACACTATTCAAGATGCATTGAGAAAATAGTTGGTGCACAGAGCTGATGGCTGAACATGACAGGGCTGTTAACGTCCCAGAGCGCCTGGGCCTTGATCGATATGAGAAGCAAAGAAGAGACCAAGGAAAAACTCCGAGATGAAAAGCAATAGAACATGCGGGAGAATCTTCCGGTGACTCTCGGCACATCTCATCCCTAATCCCTTTGTCTTTTTCTGCGTACATGGTGTAGATTGAGTTCCGCACCGTCATCTCGGTGGGTTTTGGGAAACTCTGAGGAAGTTGCTGAGGGGTCGCACGTGGAAGCACTGACCGTGTTGCGGCTGGAGACAGCACCTGGGGTGTTTCATCACGTCGCTGCACCTGCAGCATTACAGCCTCAACTGCACCATGGCAAATTCCGCAATTCTAAAGAGGTGCAAAGGAGTCGCGCAAATCATTTGGATGGCGATGCAGGGCGAGTACTGTGATCTGTATGCGCAACTCCCGGGAGCATGGTTTCCGTGCAGCATAGCTTGTTGCACCCCTGACCCGGTGTTTTGGAGTGTTTGCTAGATGGTCAGGTGTTCGTAGTGGACAGCAAGGTCGCTGCGCTGCTTGAGTCTGGATAGCAAGATCGACGATAATACAGGCTGAAGTCCGGGAGAAAAAGGCGAGATCTTGCCGGCAACAAGAAGTAGCGACGAAAAGGCCATCAACACTTTGCTTGGACGACATGGAGTTGCGCTCGCATCGAAGACCGGAAAACCGCAGAGTGGCATATCGGCGAACTGTATTGCGCTCCACCAAGGGATCTGCCATAGCGTCCTGCGCTAGATGTGCGTTAGTGTGGCAGATCTCCCCTATCTCGTTAGCAGCGTACATCACGAAGTCTGAGTCTGCTTGGGCCTTCGACGCGCTAGACAAAAACTGCCGATGGTGTTGAAGCATTTTTCCGAAAACGCAAGATCGACGCCTTGGGGTGCACATCTCCCGAGAGACGTAGATCGTCAGGGGAGCAGCCTTGCAACGCAGACGTGAAGCACCCCAAGGGATCCATTGGGGCAACACGTGGAACAGGAAGCCTTAGGATGCCGTACCTGCCGTGCATGCTCCACGAGATGAGTGCTCAGGGTGACAGAAACTCACGCACTGTCACGACGACCCTTCGCAATATCGCCCGCGGGGCCAATTCCCCAACCCAACATCAAATCCCCCACCAAAGCTAATAGGCACATCGACATCTGTGGCGCAACACAACTTACTCGAACATCCCAAGCAGCGATCCGGAAGCTCGACGACCGGGATCCACCCTTAGATACGCGCTAAAGATGAGGCCATAAGTCCCCTTTACCCTAGTACGTGTGGATTATACCCCAGAACATCCAATCTTACTCCTCACGACGACCAATAAGCTTTCATAGTGGTCGACGTGCCAGAGCCTCATTGGGAACGGCAGCATCGGCCAGCAGATGTATGAAGATCGACAATGCGTGCGGCATGACATGACTAGACAAGCTGTAGTCCCAGCGTTCGCACTATGGTGTAGCCTGGTGTAGAATGCCTGGCCCTACAACGACGGCTGCAGCTTGCCTGAGGCTTTAGCGTACAGTAGATTGTCGATCGGCTGGACAAACTGAATCGGTGTATCAAAGTGGTGAGCATCTGGGTAGACATATAAACCACTCTGTAGACCACCAAACAGTCATCATCCAACTCATCACATTCACTTTCGTTCTTTGCCAGTCGCTCACTTCGCTTTAGACTTCTAATACTCGTCCTTCCTTGTCGACTATCAACAAAACTATCAAAATGCGTTCCACAATTGCCGTATCCGTCTTTGCGCTCTCCGCCTCGGTTCTCGCAGCCCCTACTCCCCAGGTTGCTGCTGTCTCTGGCCTCGTTGGTGGTCTTACCAGCACTGTCGGCTCTGTCACCAACCCCAGCGCTGGCAGTGACAACTTGATCTCTGGCAACGGCAACAACAACGGCCAGAACAACGGCAATGGAAACTCTGCTGGCAATGCCAACGGTAACAACAACCAGGCTGGTACCGGCAACGCTGCTGGTAACGGCAACACCTTCAACCTCAAGCCTCTCGGTGGCATCCTAGGAAATGCCAAGCGTGGTCTTGTTGGCACCGTCGAGGGCGTCCAGGTTGCCGGACCCATCGTCGATGGCGTCCTTGACGGCCAGGGCGGTCTGCTCAACGGCGTCACCGTCGGCCCTACCACCGACTCCCTCACTAAGGGTCTTCTCAACCGTGGTCTTACCGACAGTCTTGACCTCAGCAAGCTGAGCCAGACCCAGCTCCTCTCTCTCCTCGGCCAGGTCACTGGCGCCCTCCAGACCGGTGATGCCACTTCCGGCGTCACTGATACGGTTAAGCCCGTCACTGGAGGCCTCTTGAAGCGCGCGGGTACCCTCCTCCCTGGTGTCACTGACACCCTTAACGGTGTTGTTAGCACTGTTGGCACCACCGTTAACTCTGCTAAGGGAAACACTGGCTCGACCACTGACACTGTTAAGCCTGTCACTGGTGCTGTTGGAGGTCTTGTCGGCGTTGATGGTGTCATGAAGCGCGCAGGCACTCTCATCCCTGGTGTCACTGGCACCCTTAACGGTGTTGTTAGCACTGTTGGCACCACCGTTAACTCTGCTAAGGGAAACACTGGCTCGACCACCGACACTGTCAAGCCTGTCACTGGTGCTGTCGGAGGTCTCGTAGGCACCAACAATGTCTTGAGGCGCGAGGTCCTTGGCGGCGTCACCGGCGCCGTCAACGGTCTTGTTGGCTCCGTCTCCACCACCGCAGGCTCCGTCACTGGTGCCACTGCTGGCAGCGGTAACTCGCTTCTCAACAACGGCAACGGCAACGGTCAGGGCAATGGCGTAAGCTTTCCTCCAACATATTGTCATCTGCACTCTCATGCTAAATCGATGTAGAACAACAACCAAGCCGGTAACGGTAACGGAAACGGAAACTCTGCCGGCTCTGGCAACTCTGCCGGCAACAACAACGACTTCAACGTAAGTCCCGAAACCGAGCTCCCCAACATCAACGGCCCGCTCGTCAAGCTGCCTGATGTCAACGTTGCTCCTGTGGTCAAGTCAGTCTAGTCTAGATCATTGGGTAGTAGTTGCTTGCTTTGGTCACACCTGCTGACAGCTTCTTGTAGCTTTAGATAAAAAGTCAGCAATGATGGAAAGTTGATACACCTGTAACGAACTTCGCCTTTCGAAGACGCTTGACGACTGGTATTGGTCTGACGGATTTATATATATATACTTTAGTAGTTGTACGAATGTACTGTTTTCACGCTTGTAATACTTGTTAAATCCTCCGAATCGCTGCATCTAGCATCGCAGTGGTAATCTGTGCCGTGTTGTGATATTTTTGAGATCCGCCCTACAACATACGAAAATTTTCCAAACTGGCAAATACCACGTTGAGCTAAGCCCGATTTCATTGACTTCATCTACTCACCATGTTATCCTGTCAAAAGTCACGGACTGGCTTTCTCGTTCTCGCCATAGTTCTCCTTTAAAGGCTCTCCTTTTCTGCTTGGAGCTCATGGGTTACGGAAATCATGAATGGCTCGCCCTTCATAGGTCGTCACGGAGTGATGTATCGAGAAAGTACGTATTCCCAAGTCTTTTGACCATTACCTTCTGCCAAAGTCCGTTTTCGCCAAGGCTCTTCGTCATTTCCGTGATGCTCTTCTCCTTTGACCTATTCACGTCGACCTTAGTGCTTTAGCGTTTGGACAGGCTTCTTAGCTAATGCATCTTCAATGGCCCGACCTATAAACGGGTTCAAGTCTTAGACGTAAGAAAGCCTTGATTATCGAATTTGTCCTGGATCCTGACAGCCAGTGGACTGTTGCTGTTCTCACGCATCCAGCTGCGAAGATCATCACTGACCGAGTAGTGTACCAGATTGCAATTTTGAGCTAGATACGCGCAGAGACTACCTTTTCCCGCGCCGGGCGCACCTAGTCAAGGGTCACTATCTAGCTAAGAAGTTGAAATCAGTGACGTCGGGGGTATACCTAGGACAAAGATGATAGCAAAGCTGTGGAGCTTGGATGGATTCATGATACTGACTAACAACTACGACGCAGAGACAACCTGTAGGGTGTGGATGAGGATAGTCGTATGTGTCAGGTCTACCGAGCTAAGTTAAAGTAGAATAAGACCCATGTATACCCCTCATGCGCCATCCTTAGCATCATGTGACACATCCTGTAGACCACATGCAAGATGAAGATCGCGGGACGGCACGCTCGAAAGCATGAAGAAGGGACTAGTATTATCGCTTTCATGCTGTTCCGCTGTTGGTTCGTCCTAATTGCCGTTTGTGGCAAGCGCCCTCGCTTTGTATGTTAAAGAAGTTGTTGCGAGCAAGCACGAAAGCGATTTGTCGCTGTCAACATGTCCACAATTTCTTGTTACTTATATCACACCTAATCACTACCAACAGTACATCCTGCACCGTCCGGTTCTTCCGTTTTTTTGAGGAGCTCGGCTATCATATAGCACTTGGTGTCGATCTTGTAGGCTTCTCAAGGCATTCGTCAGTCATGGTTCTGCTATCACTACTGTCAGAAGTCCCTGCTCTTCGGTTCTTCGTCGTTGTAGTTCTTACAACATGCGCCTACATTGTCCACAGACAGTCTGCCTCAAAGCCAGTCAAGAACTTCCCTCATAAAACTGCCGTCCACGAAGTTCCTGCTGAAAGTCCGGTCTTCGAGGCACAAGAAGCATCACACCCATCTAAGCCACCAGATACTCCTGTCTCGGCCAACTACTTCCCATCTCGGGAATTCAATTACAAATGTGGCTTCTGTTTCCACACTGAGACCAGCTCATACATTCTAACGCACGACAAGGCTCGTAGAGGCCTGAAACTTCTGAAAGAAGCCGGTATGCGCAAGCTCAACATCGCCAGCGGAGAACCATTCCTCCACCCCAAATTTCTCTCTAGTCGATTCGCTACTGCAAAGAGGATTTGGGTGTCGAAGCATCAATATCGTCAGTAACGGTAGCAAGGTCACCGAGAAGTGGATGCAGGAGAACTCCCAGTGGTTGGATATCCTGGCTATCTCCTGTTACTCCTTTAATGCTCGGACAAACGTCAAAATTGGGCGCGGTGACGACGGGAAAAACGCAGACCAGCTATGTCGAATCGCGTGGTGATGCGAGACTTACAACGTCAAGTTCAAGCTCAACACTGTAGTCAATATCTGCAATTGGGACGAAGATATGGTCGCCAACATCGAGAAGCTAGCGCCATTCCGATGGAAGGCTTTCCAGTGCCTCATTATTGCAGGTGAGAATGATAACGAAACCCGGAAGCGTGACGCAAGGAAGTTTCTGGTTACTGGGGAACAATGGAAAACCTTCTGTGATCGACACAAGCACCTTCCGTGCTACGTACCTGAGGACAATGACTCCATGGCTACTAGCTACCTCTTGCTTGACGAGTATATGCGCTTCATGGATAAGGGCGAAGGCATGATGACGACTAGTGGTCCTTTCTTGGATGTTGGCGTTCCGAAGGCAATGGAGCAGATTGTCTGGGAGAAGAAGTCGTTCGTCGAACGCGGGGTTATCTATGATTGGGGCAGGGCAGATATGAAGCCGGCTAAGTAACTTAGCTGCGGTACCCGTCTCAACATGGAGGAACTGGAATTTTAGCTGGTTTGAAGACAATAATTGTTTGATAGAAGCGCAGATTCGTGAAGATAGAACGAGACATTGGCTATACCTCAGCTTGTAGACACATGAACATAGTGCACGCAACATCATCACACAGTAAGTCAGACATGTGCAGATGGTGGTTGATTAAGACCTGTTCCCCAGCTAGCTCTTGCGCAGCAATGCCAGGTGGCCTCCGGCTGTCACGGTATCACCCGGCTTCACCAAAATCTTCTCGACCTTTAGTTTTCCAGCCTTCGTCACCGAATCTGGCGTCTTGACCGCAATCTCTAGCTTCATCGCCTCAAGGATAACGATCTGCATCATGTTAGCATCGCCAAATGAACAATCCCCTATCTAAACTCACCACATTCTCGTCACCAACCTCGTCCCCCTCACTGACCTCTACCTTCCATACATTCGCATCGACTGGCGCTTCGACCCCCACAATCGCAGGATCGTCCAGCAGCTTTTCCACTGTTCCTTCATCAACTTGACTCTCAGCGTTCTCTTTCCTCCAACGTTCCAAGCTCTCGTTCTCGGCTTTCGTCATTTCGTCTTGCGCAACAGCTTGCTTCTTTCTGATCTCCCCCACTTCGTCGTTCGTCGTCTCTAGAAGCTGATTGTGCTGTGCCATGTCAAACTCCACCTCATCAAACTCCCATTCATATTTACCCGCACGGAATTTGGCAAAAATATCATCGAGTTCCTGTTCGCTGACCTGGTAAAAAGTAAGGATGTCGAAGTCACGGAAAATCCATGGCTTATTATCGAAACCAGGTTTGTAGGAGTAATAATCCCAACAGGGGACTGTTCGACCAATCATTTGATATCCGCCTGGAGAATCAACAGGGTAAATGGACATGCAACTACCTGCCCAACCTAGAGTACCCTCTGGTGTGAAAACGCGACTCGGATTCATCTTAGGGGCCGAAATGCGCTGACGTGGGTCTACAGGAAGTGAGACGGTGTTGCCACAGAAGAAGCCCACAACAACTGCCATGAACTGGCCAGTAAGATATATTTCTTTGAGTTGTTGTGGTGTAAATGCGTTATTCTTTGCTACAAAACTCAGGTTGTCGGGCAGGTAGGGGGCATGTGGTCGCTGGTTCGTCATGTAGCGTTGAGTTGCTTCGTCTTGGAGTTTCGATTCGAATGAGAGGGGTAGCTTGAATACGCGCGTAGGGACTTTTGTGTTCCTCAAATCACCGAGATTTGACTCGATAGACTGGAGATGTGCGACGAGGACCGAACGAGGGAGTTTAGAGCCGTTGTAGTGAAGGAGCAGCGTGGTACAGCATCCAACGGTGTTGTAAAGGTTGACTTTGATGATGTCTGGAGTTGATTCTGAATGCAATGCGTTCTCCAAGGCAGTGACACGGCAGCGGTGATTGAGATTGAACTCCTCATTACCATATTCGACCAGAATATGGTCATCACCTCCCTGACGATACCGAACCTGTGGAGTGCTCGCGTTACCCTCCCTCTCCCACACAACTGCCTTTCCCATATCGCCCTCGTGAAAATTGCAATGTGCGCCTTGTAATTTCTCGATGCTGTCGAACCCGTTTTCGCTCTTGATGGCTTGCTCAATTGAGTCGAGGAAATTATCGTTTCTCTTTCTCTTCTTCAGTGCATCCTCCAGTCCGACTCGGGTATATTTCACGGTGTTGCCTGCTTTGAGCTGTCCTAATTTCCACCAGTCTGCCTTGACGACCGTCGTGCTGCTGGTAAAACCGCCAAAGTTTGGGCAGTCTACTGGAAAGATACATGGGTCATCCCCTGTCCAGTTCAAGGTACCCAATGGATATCCGTATTCTACTAGATTGCTGGGGTGTGCGCCACCTTCGCCGCCATCCTTACGGGCCCACTTCGGTACCGGCCCGACCAGTCTAATTCCACTCCGCGATGCATTGTGAGATACCTTCCACTCAGTGTTGTATATCTCCTCGATAAACTTCGGGTCGAAGTAGCCTTCGTCATGGGGTCCGACCATAGCCGTAATCTCCCAGTTTGTCTTATAGACCGGTCGCAGCTCTTCCGGAAGCGAAATACTTGTGAAGTCTTCTGGAAGCTTGTTCATTATCTGTAGTAAATCACTGGGGGCGAGTGCACGGCCTTGGTAGCCTCCAATCGCCACAAGCGGCGACGTTGACTTTGAGCCAAAGTACTCTGCAACTGACGGAAAGCCTCCGTAGATGGCTAGGTAGGAGCGGCAACCTCCACCTGTTGTTTTTCCGATTTTGAGCTTTTGACCAGCCTCAATTTTCACGCTCTCCCACAAGGGAAACTCCTTGTCGTCAAGTGTTGCCTCCATGGGAGCGCCGCACAAAGCTACGATAGCAGGACCAACAAACTTCAGTTCTGGTCCACTTAACGTGATTTCTAGAGATTCCTTCGATCGTGGATTCCCAACAAGCATGTTCGCAATCTGAAACGATATTGGGTCCATTGGCCCAGAGTGAGGCACACCTTTACCGACTGTCGGCCTCCCAGGAAGATCCTGGATCAAGGTATATGCGCCAGCTGAGATGACATCGATAGCATGAGGCGTATAGTTGAAGCTTTCCAGAAAGCTGGTCATAGTGTTGCCCTCTTTGAAATGCGAATCGTCCAGTATGCTGGCGAGAAATTCGAGGTTTGTAGGTGGACCGCTTATAGTAGATTGTGTAAGAAGCTCCCTCATCGACGCGATAGCCCCGTCTCTGGATTGGGAGTGAACCATTGCTTTCGCTATCAAAGGATCTAGGGTTTGTTAGCACATGATTGACGAACTCCATCCAGGCTCAGATCTCATGACGAGATCCGTGTATCACAAATGTAAAGAAGAATAGAGCGCCATACCGTAATTGGGAGTGATACGAACTCCTGCAAAGGTAAAGATACGAAGTCAGTGTATGTCTCACATGCATTTCGTACAGGCACAACTTACCTGTGAAAACCCAGGTATCAATGCGAGTTCCAGGAACATCCTTCCATGCCACTTTCTGCAGCAGTCCGGGAGATGGTGCGTAGTCCCTTAGCGGGTTCTCAGCGTAGACTCGAGCTTCGATAGCCGAACCTGTTGGACCTGATGGCTGCATATGCTTCAAGGTCTCGCCATCGAGCCCATGCTTGCCCGCCAACTGTGCATCTGCTTGCTTTAGCATAAGCTCTACCAGATCCACATTGTAGCAGAGTTCTGTAATGCCGTGCTCGACTTGGAGTCGCGTGTTCATCTCTAGAAAGAAGAAATCGCCGGATTTATCGTCTACGAGATATTCGATGGTGCCTGCAGAACCATATTTGATCGATTCAGCTAGGCGTACTGCGGCGTCCCCCAACTTCTTTCGCAGCTCTGGTTGCCGTTCCACAAACGGACTTGGACACTCTTCGATGACTTTCTGATGTCGTCTTTGAATGGAGCATTCGCGTTCGCCAAAGTGAATTGCTTTACCTTGGCCATTGCCGAATACTTGGACCTCAATATGATGGCTAGCAGGGTAGAAGGCTTCGATGAACACTCCGGGATTTTTGAAAAGGGTCTTTCCTCTTGATTGCACCATCCGAAACCCCTCGCGCACCTCTTCAACTTTGTTACAGGTGATGAGTCCCATACCGCCACCACCACCAGTCGCCTTCAACATGACGGGAAAACCGATGCGCTCGCTTTCCTTTACGGCGGCTTCCTCGTTCTCTACCAGGCCTTTAGTTCCAGGTACGATGGGAACATCGGCCTTTTCCGCAAGATCTCGGGCGGTGTGCTTGACGCCAAAAGCCTCGATAGCCTCTGGAGACGGCCCTGCGAATACGATACCTGCATCACCCACTCGTCTCGCAAAGGGCGCATTCTCCGAAAGGAACCCGTAACCTGGAATGATAGCATCTACCCCCTTTTCCTTAGCTATCCGCAGAACAGCTTCTTCGTCCGTATACGCAGTCGCATTGCTACCAGGCAAGAGGATGGCTTCATCGGCATCACGCACGTGTTGCGATGCAGCATCAGCTTCTGAATAGATGGCGATGCTCTTGATACCGAGTTTCCTTGCAGTCCTGATTATGCGCACCTGTCCGTGCAGGTGATGTCAGTTATCGATAACGGAATCACTCCGCGGCGCAATCTACGTACCGCAATCTCCCCACGATTCGCAATCAATAGCACTCGTAGTTTCTCAATATTAGACATTGGATCGAAGTATTTTCAACGCAACTATCTCATCCAACACTCTCACGAGCATGCGACCTCTATGAAGCTCGTCGTTGGAGGCAATGCAGTAGCGTATCATGACCCCACACTTTCTGTACTTTCCGCCATTCCCCTTTCGCGCCGATATCTTACCTCCACCCGTTGGAGCGAAGGCGTTGTAATTGGTGATTCGGCATACACCACTCCTGCCGAAGTGTCCCCGAGTCTGAAGACGTCACCGCGGAGCTTCGAGAGGCGGGGTCGACTTCGATAACAAGCATTAGGGCATGACGCCGCGCGTGAAGTGCGTTTAATAACTATTGGGGGAGTGGGGAGTTGATAGACGGGTCGAATGGCTGTGTAAATTCGCCGAGTAGCTTGAGAGTGTGACCTCCGATCCGAGAAGGTTACTCCAACTACTCCAACCGTGCCGTTACTATTGGATGCGCATTTGATCACGCCTGCCTGGGCATACTCTAGGAACAGCACAAGGTATCTCACATCTCGACCGTAGTATATCGCGCCCATCTGCCGACGCGTTTTCACAGAAAGAGTTTTCCACAATGCCAGCTATCAAACATGCCGTAAAGATCAACGTAGATCTAGGAGAAGGCTACGGAAACTTCAAATGTGGTCCAGACGATGAGTTGATTCCGCTCATTGACCACGCGAACATAGCATGTGGTTTCCACGCCGGGTAAGGCAAAAACCTATGATCATACCATCGACTCAGTCTAACAATGCATCAGGGATCCGTTGATCATGCATCAAACGGTGCTCGCATGCAAAAAGCACAACATAGCCATCGGCGCCCATCCTGGCCTGCCCGATATTCAAGGGTTTGGTCGACGAGAGATCAAGATGTCGCCTGAAGAACTGACAGCGGCTGTTCGCTATCAAGTCGGCGCCCTGAAAGCATTCTTAGATGCAGAAGACGTACCACTACACCACGTGAAACCACACGGCGTGTTGTACGGGATGATGTATCGGGATAAAGAGGTGTGTCGAGCAGTTTATGCCGGAGTACCCAAAGGGACAACTGTGTTTGGTCTTGCGGGTACCTTGCATGAGGAGGTCGCGAAGGAGCTTGGATTGCCGTTCGTCGCCGAGTTGTATGGAGATGTCAAGTATAGCAAAGATGGAACGTTGGTCATTGATCGGAAGAAGAAGTACGTTGTGTCAACAACTACATTCACGCTAACATGCTCACCGCATACAGGCCGTGGCATCCAGACGAGACAAGGAAGCACGTTCAAAGTCAAGTCGAGAATGCGACTGTTACCGCCGTTACGGGTGAGGAGGTGAAACTCCCCATAGGCGACCACGAGGTCTCGTTGTGTTGTCATTCTGATTCACCTGGAGCTGTGGAGATTGTGAAGGCGGCGAGGGAGATCGTTGATCAATTCAACAACAAGCACTTTGGGAAGTCTTGAAGAAGTCTCGTATGGAAAATGTCTCTCCAATTTACGAATGTCATATGAGAGCTACAAAAGGTTTTTGCTTCAACATGAGTAGTCATAGTAGAATACCGATACGAGCATCGCCATGCAACTTGAACATTAAGTAGATCTCGAACTTAACTAACACGATAGCATTTGGAAATTGCAAGGCTCTTGGCACGCGTTGGTCATATTTGAGGAGTATTGATAAATCTATTCACACTGAACTCCACTACCTATTTCCTAACCCAAGTCATTCGAAGGCCCACGCTCCTATTTCATGCATACATTTTCAAAGAATTCAAATAAGATCCAAGCACCCTCGATTACATGCCGAACATGGGCCATGGATGCATCAAGACGCCCTATATGCAAGTCGGTCATCGATCTTCCTCTCGTTTTGCTTCCACATTACGCAACATATCTGCCCTCTCGTGTGCGTAAGCTTTCATGGGGTATAATCGAACAACAAAATCTGTCGGTCGAGTGCTATATTGGTGACCGCCAGTGGGCATATAATGAGCCCATAGTTACCGTTCGCCTCGGCTGTGGGTAGTCGACTGGGCAAATTGCGACTCGTAGAGTGCAGCCTATGCGACTCTCGCGGCATTTTCCAATACGATCGCACTCAGTCACAGCGTCGTCATGGCTGTGGTATCTGAAGGCCAGAATGGCACATGAAAGCCTTTACTGCACTAGTCGTGCTCCGCCATAGCTGGTCGTATCCTTATGAATCGCTTGCATCGGCCATGGTCACGTCACCTGCACCAGTATCCTGAACCAGTGGCGATGTTGCAGGAAGGATGGCTGATCGCGGTCGGTTGTATTCGACGTCCAGATGATCGGGCATGCTCGCTGGGGTGGAGGATCGCGAGTCGAAATCCTCTTCGGCAGGTGGTGAGAAGTCCCACACCTAACCACGTTAGCATGTCATTCTGGTGTGATTGTGCGCAATTAACTTACCTCCATAATGGTGCGACCGCCCCGGCTGGCCATGATAACAGCCTTTTCTTCCTCGAATACGACTCTCCAGACAGCCTCGGCAGGGCTACTCAACTCTCGTACGGGAACACCAGTCTTGAGATCCCAGACCTTGACGCGACCATCGCTGCCACCGCTGACTATCCTGGTGTTGTCAAACTGTAGACTCGTAACGCTGTTGTCATGGGCAGCTAATCGGTGAATAGCCTGATATGTTGCGAGGCTCCACACGCGGACCGAGCCGTCTGATCCACCAGTAACAAGGATATCGTCACGCATTTGAAGTTGTCCGACGAGCGAGGTGTGGCCTTGTAGCACAGCCAGGCATTTGCTACACGAGAGAGTTAGTTTTCGATAATATTGTGGTACGCAATCGGACTTACCCATCGTTGGGATCCCATATCCGGACGCTGGTGTCCAAACTACCTGTCGCAATCTTCTTTCCGTCGAAGGCGATCGCATAGATCTGACTAAAGTGACCAGTGAGTGTGCGCAGACACTTGCCCTCGGATATGCTCCAGATCTTCGCTGTGGTGTCGTAGCTGCCGGACACAACGATATCGCCGTGTATTTCGAGGCATCGGACGCTAGCCTGGTGACCAATGAGCACATGCTTGCATAGACCCTTCTTGAGGTCCCAGATGCGAAGTGTGGTATCCCTTGACCCAGATATAGCCGTGTTCGCATCGGACATCTTCAGACATCGGACTGTCGAGGTGTGGCCGCGGAGGGTAAACTGGGGAAACCTAGCAATATCTGTTAGCTATGATGATCGCGTAGTGTGTAGAAAAATCGTACCCAGTCGCAAGATTCCACACGCGCACGTCGCGATCGCATCCACCGCTGACCAGAAGATCACCCCAAGGCACCATGGCCCATACGCCCATGACGTGTCCCTGGAGCGTCTTCTGGTGATCGCCTACTGTGTCGAAAACATGTATCTTCGCATTGTCGAGCGCAACCACAATGTACTTGTTCGTCAGATGCAGACTGGTTACTACACCCTGATCTGGGGTAATCTGCCGCGCGTCGCATACTCCTCCATTCCGCCATGCCGTCTCAACCATGTATCGTTGCTTGAAATGCGATCGGTATGTGGTAGCCTGCTGTTTCCGCTGGGATGGCTTCCTCTTAGCGGCTCGATCGAGGCTCTGCGTCCGGAGACCCTCAGCGCCGCCAGTTGATGATGGGCCAACTTCGACGTGTTCTCTCTCGGTGACGTCTTCTATCCTGGGTGCGCGCTCGTCGTTCTGCCACCATGATTTTGCGTCGGTATCCTCCATCTCATCGTTTGCGTCATCCTCCTCGATCCTCTCTTCTCTCGACAGAGCCCTGAAGGAGTACTTCTGGCACAGCAACCGCCAGGCACTGTCATCGTTGACGAGTTCGCGCCACTTCTTGGACACTTGCGACGCCCGAGCGAGGGTGGTGGGGTCGTCGACGCATTCTAGAATCTGTACGATGTGTCAGCGATCTCGGCGATAGAAGTTTTCGGTACGGAACCCACCCTTAAGCATAGTTCGGTGGGGAGGACCATGAAGGGGTCCTTTTTTAACCTGGGGCTGACAAACTCGGCCACGAAGCTCAACTCCTGACTGTCGCATAAATTCAGCAGCTCTCCCAGCAATCGCATCCGCTCCGCCCTGTTCATATCGCCAAACTGCGCTCGTATGCTCTTGATGTCGCCATCTTCGTGTTCGGCTGCGGTGCTCCAGTCGGGCACTCGCTGGGTCGGCGTAGGACTGGGCGCCGGTGTAGGCGGTGAAGCAGGCGCCGAGGGAAGGAGATTGTGCGGTATGGTCGAACTCAAGGGACTCTGAGGTGTGATTATGGGCCGTGGTGCCCCCGATCGAGACATGCGGCCGGGCTTGCGCGGGTGTGGTGATGTGTACATGGTGGAGCGCGAAGAGGAGGCTGTAGCGGTGGCAGAGGCGGCCATGTCGGTATCCGAGTCTTCAGTCTGCGGCCCTGGAGCATCTCGGTCTTCCCGGACGGGTGTGAAGTAGTCGGACGAGTCCATGACGGAGGTCCTGCAGAGTTCGGATGCGGTATGGTGTTCCCTGTATGGCACGGCGCCCTCTGTGTAGTAGCAGGGGAGAAAGCGACGGGGGATTCAGGCGGGTGTATACGTCGTCCAACAGGGCGCAACTATGGAGAGGATCGCACTTGGAGAAAGGGAAGGAGGTCTGCGGAGGTTTCGAGTGGGTAGGCGCGACTGGGTGACGCCGGCGGCCGGCCAAGACATCACTCAGCCCTGGAACCTCAGACGTCCATTTCCAAGCTTCACATCACCATCCCTGCATATGCACTTGAGACGACTGAGCCTAGTTTGCCTGTAAAATCTCCTGTGCAGCATCTTGAGTGCAGGCCATAATTAGACGCCCGTCGTCAAACGCCCCAGGGGGTCAGGTGCAGGCCATGTTTCATGCATTGTATTGTCTCTGCGAACGCCAAACCGCCATGGTTCCCTCGACTCCAACAAGCGCAAAACAAATGGTTGAGACCCAATTCCTCGAGTACTCCGTAGTACCGAGCCGTCTAGCTGTCTGATAATCGATGTCCAGCTGCCGTCACCTGTCACCCAGAGAATTGCACCGTTGTACGCCTCAGGCGTAGTGCAACACCACCTAAGCACCCATTTGCACGGCGCTTAAAGTCACGACGGTCACGAGCAGGATTTCATAGTCACAAGAGACCCTTGTTCAGACTCAAGAACTCACATGTCATGGCGGTCACGGCTTGCACCTCCTTTTTGCTCAATGCTTAGCTAGCACAGTCTGAACACATTATAGGGTGTGCACGGTTCCCGTCGTAAAGGCTCGATCGATCGCCCTAAGTTCGCCATGATGTTTCCAGCTCTCAAACACCTTACTTTGGTACCTCTTCCAAGGTTCGGTCGGATGAGCCAAACTATCACCTCTACTCTTGAAGCTATGTCATGTTCGATGATGTATGGTATGCATCTCTAGATGATAACGCATTGTCAGGCTACATGTTCTCGGGGATCTCGGGTGACATGCTAGCACATTTCTTGTGTTCTCCAAGCTCTGTGCGGCAAAAGTACTGCAGACATTGATGAACACCCCAAATATAGGCACCATGTCGGCGAGGCCGTGATAGAGTGCCAGTGGTGTAGAAGCTCCAGCATTCTTTGAGCAGAGATCATCTGGTTGGGTTGAGGCAGAGTTTCAGGGTTGAGATGCGCAGGAGGCTGCGCGAAATCAAAATTGCACTATGAACTCGACATACATTTCCTCATCAGGTCATATTAAGCATGGTGTCGTTGTGTTCTCAGGTACCAGCCCTGGATGTGCCTGGGTAGAGGCGGCTTGCTTACCCGAAGCAGACTGGCAGGACGGGAAACGTGCGAGGGAAGCACGCAATTTCCCCGCGACGTCATTGGATCCGACATCGTCGCATTTCCATAAGTTTTCGCACGACGGTCCGGCAACGGTCCAGCCGTTTGTCATCGTGAACATCGCGTCATCATGGAGTCTCTCCGTCTCGTCTCCACTTTCGCATACCTCTGCCCTCGATCCGCGCGTGCTGTGGGCAACCGGTACAGCCATGAGCGTTCCCCGTAGCCTGTTCGCAGGCACGCGAACAGCACGATCCGCAACAACTACACAATGCTTCGCCAAAAGATCAGCTCAGACTTCGCTGCTATTTGCAAGACGGCAGTCGAACCAAGCCACCAGAAAGCTGCACCAGCAGACACCACGAAGAGCACAACATGCCGCCGCCGCTCGAGAAGTTGAATCGTCAAACCCCGCCCTCTCCTTCCCATGCCTCGACGCTCAAGAGGCTCGCTCTGTGTCTCTTTCGAGAAAGAGGGCATCTTCAGGACCCGAACCCTCATATACCTCTGGACACACCCTGAATTTCCATTCGACACAGCCCATACTCCTCGATTGGGGCGGCATACTGCCAGAGTTCAACATTGCATATGAGACATGGGGGCAACTCAGCCCGAACAAGAGTAATGCCATCCTACTCCATACTGGGCTATCCGCTTCTAGTCATGCCCACAGCACAGAAACGAACACAAAGCCGGGATGGTGGGAGAGGTTTATCGGGCCAGGAAAGCCTTTGGATACAGACAAATACTTCATCATCTGCACAAACGTAATCGGAGGATGCTATGGCTCGACTGGACCTTCCTCAATCGACCCTGCCAACGGCGAACGATACGCGACCCGATTTCCAATTCTTACAATGGAGGACATGGTACGCGCACAGTTCCGACTGCTGGACAACCTTGGCATTCAGAAGCTGTATGCGAGTGTAGGATCGAGTATGGGTGGTATGCAAAGTCTAGCCGCTGGGACACTGTTTCCTGACCGCGTGGGCCGTCTTGTCAGCATAAGTGGATGTGCACGCAGTCACCCATACAGCATTGCTATGAGACACACCCAACGTCAAGGTTAGTACATAGGAGGGGCATGGATCATGCGCAGTTATTAACCTATTCCTAGTGCTCATGATGGACCCCAACTGGAATCGCGGTTTCTATTATGACAGCATCCCTCCACATGGTGGTATGAAGCTTGCACGAGAAATTGCCACAGTCACATACCGAAGCGGCCCAGAATGGGAGCAACGATTTGGTCGACGGCGGGCAGACCCTTCGCGACCACCGGCGCTTTGCCCCGATTTTCTCATCGAAACCTACCTCGACCACGCGGGGGAAAAATGGTGTTTGGAGTATGATCCGAATAGCTTGCTCTACGTCTCCAAGGCCATGGACCTGTTTGATCTAGGACAAGAGCACCGCAATCGCATCAACGAGGTGCGGAAGGCGAACAGTGGCAAGATGCAGGCTTACCTGGATGGCCACGACATCACGTCTGACACGAGCAGCGATGTGTGCAACTTGACTTTGCCTGATCGACCATACGAGGAGAAAGAGCAGCCTGCTGATGTCGACTCTGTAGCGCAGACTGACGGCAATGAACCACCAGCCGATCTCGTGGCTGGCCTGAAGCCTCTCGCAAATACCCCGACTCTCGTTTTGGGTGTTGCTAGCGACATCCTGTTCCCTGCGTGGCAGCAGAAGGAAATAGCAACAACGCTCAAGCGTACTGGCAACAAAAATGTCACGCATATTGAACTCGGGGAAGAGAAGAGCTTGTTTGGCCATGATACTTTCCTTCTCGATCTTCAGAACGTCGGTGGCGCTGTGCAGAACTTCCTTGGATGAGCACGTTACTCCAAAGTACTATTGTTTTCTTTGTTCGGGTCTCTTCGTACTGGAAGAGTCGTTGGACTCCAAATGTATGCATTGCGGGCGTTTGTTGAAGCTTTACGATCAACCACATGTATTTACACTAAAACGATCGGTATCGAGATCCATCTTACAACATGTCTACTTTGCCCCAGGTATCTCATTCTTGACGTTCAGCCCCTTCCACTCTGCGCTCATGGCCTCATCAATCCACTTGCACTCTGTCAACCCAACATGTTCGCGGACGTACTCTTCCAGCGTCTTAGCTCCCGGGGCGCCTTCGTAGATGGCTATGGCCCCAACACGGGGGATGTGTAGGCTGGATGCGAGTCGGGAATCCGCTGATGTCTGGACCGGAACGAGTCGTGTGACTGTCTCGAATGTTTTCGGTGTAGCAAGTGTTGAAGATAGGGTGGCTAGGTGGATCAGTGTTGGAAGATGGGCGTGTGCGGGTGATAGAGAAGGTTTGGGGTGAGTTAGAATGACCATGCTTAAGGGCTTGAGGGTTGCTTCGGGATGTTTTTCTGGCATCTCTTTCTCCTCTGCGCCATTTCCGGCCTTCCCGGCGAGATTGAGCTGGACCAGGTCCTTGGTAAGCTTTTGATTCGCAACGAATGCGGTAGAAGGAGCGTTATTGGCAGCTAAAGCTTCCAGATGGCGCGTTACGCTATTGAGGCCGACGAGCAGATGCTCCCCAATATCTGGCACAGAAGGCGCAGTCTCGGTCATCGTGGGATTATCATTACTGGAATTCGTGTTGCGTCTTCTCTTCTTCCCTCTGGATGGATGGATGTGGTTTCTGCGATGGTCACCTAGCGGTGTGGTAAGACTACGACGTTGTTAGTGGCCAGGAAAGAAGAAGGCATCGTAGGATCTTGAGTGGTGAGAAAACTCCCGTTACGGAGATCCATCGAAACTCGAGCGCAAACTCCAGAAGAAGTGGTGGGAAGATGAAGTTTCGCTTTGCGTACCTACTTGCAAAGCAATTCTAGTATGACTTCTTCGTCCTCTCGTGAAACTTCAGGCCTGCGAAGATCAGCAGGGTGTATTGAGAGACCGCGTACGTGCCTACCACTTCGTCTCTGCGAATGGCGACGATGTTTTGAAGACGGGCTTCGCGTTCTGTTTGGCAGGTGCCATTGCCAAGATAGCTGTTCCAACTGGCTCGTTCCGCTTCTCAATACTAGCTGTCCGGATAGGTGTCTGCCGACGTCGAAGAGCAGAAGTACTTTTCAAGCTGGCCGAAGTGCGCCCGACACCCTGCCAGTGCTCAGTCTAGATAAGTGAGACTTGTAAGGTGGAGTAGACAGGCGTGCCTTGCATTAGATGGAGGATTTCTCGATCTTGGTCTGATGAGGCCTAGACTGCTCCCACTAGCGGCGCGCTAGCTCCACAGCGGGAACCAACTAGGATGACGATGGTGGGGTTTCTTAGCTACGCGTCGAATATCTGAAGCTCTGCCTACCAAGTTGAATCTGATTCTTTCTCATTGCATTACCCTAATTCCAGCTCATTCCTGTCGTTGACGCAGATGAGACCCAACCTCCCCGCGTTTACCCTGCCGCTGTGCAAGGCTGTTGGCCACTAAGGCTGGAAGGAGCTGCTGTTGCCTGTACTTGGGATTGCTTGCTCTCTGCCTGGCCTCACCTGCCTACACGCGTGCTGATAGTCGCTGGCCACGCCTAGTCCTCTCGCAGACAACCACACAGGCCTTCTACCGTCATGACCGCGCCAGACATAGATATAGTGCAGTCTGTCGCTGCAGACGAGCCAGCAATCACCGCCTCTGCCTCGCCGCCGCGTCGCGACCCCATTGAAGACGCCGACGCCAGCTACACACGCAAACGCCCCCGCCTGCACAGCGGGAGCAACAGCCTGTGCGCCATGCCTAGCGAGCCCCAAACCCCCGCGAATACTGCCGCATCACCCTCTGAGAAGCAGGTAGAGATGACCATACGCTCACACCCGCCCTTGTCCCCGAAGCGCGGTGGAGACGAGGACCACGGCAATGCTAACGACTTCCTCGAGGATCCCTCACCTACCCCCGGTCAGTCGCCTATACTCATAACTAGTAGCGAAGATGAGCGAGGAAGCCCGCCCATCATGATAATTGACGACGATGACGACGAAGCAGTCGGCTTTTCGGTACAGGTGGACGCAGAAGACTACTTTCGCCAATTTCCGTACTCCCAACATGGTAGCTACTCTACCGTTGTTCGCGACCTGACACAACACATGCAAAGGAGTACGTCAAGTTTGATGCCCACTCAGCGCCTACGATTCTAACAATATTAGTTGACAAAGAAATCGATTTCGACTTCTTTCCTAGCCTTTCGCGATGGCTGGCCGACCTACCCGAACCTTCCGCTAACTCACATGGCTTTTATGCGAGTAAGGCCATGTTCTGGGATGATTTCTCTTTACTGGTGAACAAAGTGCTATCACGCAAGGCGGCATTTGGCCACCAACTAGATGATCGTCGCACGGGCGACATGTTCTACAGTTTCTTGAGTGCATACATCAGGATATGCTCCTACCTTTTACTTGCCGACGTCCACCTCCTCTCCCGCCCGCGTCTCAGTGAGATGTATAATTTGCCTCTCCTTAGCCAGAAACATATGCGGAACTGGCATACCATTCTTCTCCCTGACAAGGCGCCAGTATTTTCTATGGTCAGCAAAGAATACTCCGCTGATATCCGGAAAATGGTCTCGCTACTACAGAAGGACTTTCTGGTCGCCAATGGTGCTCAAAATCTGCTACGACTGGCCAACGAAGCCTTCCACCACGTGCCTTTGAACACGCAAGCCCAGATCGCAGCATTTACCGCTCCTGTGCTATGCTCATTGGGTATATCGATGTCGCAGGGCCCTAAATCTTCGAACGACGACGATCGTTCCGAATTTTGTCGCAGAGTCCTACAGTTCTTGGAGCAGTACATGGACGATCTCTTCGATTTGAGCAGAACTACCGATTCTACCGTCGCTCGAGACTTGATTCAACACTTTCACTCGCTATTATTTGAACTATGTATCTGGGACAAGAAAATAGAGTCAGATCTGGTCGACAGATACTTAGACTTTCGGAGCGTCGATTCGCCGACAACATCATCCTCCATCGAAAGCAGTCTTGCCAGGAAACAGGACGATTATCTCAATGACCCTCAATACTTTCCAGTACTAGTCGCCAACGCCTGGAAGTTCAAGATTCTACGCAGATACCTCACTAAAGGCAAAATGGACTTGCGCGTCATGAGTATAGGTGTGATGGATATAAGCTTGGTCGAAATCTGGAAACAGTACAATGAGGCCAACGCAGCAGGAAAGCATCCTGTCATGCGGTACCTAGCGGACTTTCTTCTCGACGGGAAAGTGGTTGACTACCTCGTCAGCGTGGACTCACATCCCCAGCTCATCGCGCGCAGCGGAAACATTGTTGGGTTTCTCGTTGTGACTCAGCGTTGGACAGACTCCCAAGCGGACGCCATCTGGAACACGGTCGCCACAAATCCCGACCCTCGAGTGGTAACCGCAACTATGACCATGCTTAGGCCAATCATGCATCTGATGAAGCCCTCCGATCATCTGTACTTTTGCACTAAACTTCATGAGACGCCCATCAGTAGCTATACGATGGAAATATTCCGATTCCTGCAAGACCTGGGCCAAAAGATCGTTGAGAAGGCCTCGGCAGAAGACTTCGCTATAAGTGAAAGTACCGCAAGACCGTGGAATGTTTGTATCCGTCTTGTCCGCGACACAATGTCTCAGAAGGCGCCAGACAAAGACATGCTGGACCTGTATTGTGAGGCTGCCGAGCACCTCAAAACTTTCGCACATAGCGTGCCCATTGAAGAGCGGTATTCAATCTACAGGAATTGTGCGAGCTATATCGGCAGCAACTCAGCCGAGGCAACTGGAAGTGCAAGAGTCATCTTCTCGCTGGCTTCACCGATTCCCTCTGGGGACGGATCCTTCTTCCATGAGAATCAAGATGTCACATGCAAGATCTTAAGCGAGATTACATCGTATGTCGATATCGAGAAAAACCATGAACCATCCACCCACCAACAGCTAGCTCTCCGTTGTCGGTTGGAGCTCCTAGCACTCATGATATGTCGTGCTGGACCAGCCATACCTGTCGAGATGTACAATCAGCTATGGGAACACACCATCGGTCTTCGTGCGCTCTCAAACACAGCCCGAGACTGGGCATGGGTGCAATTACTTCAAACGCTGAAAGTTGCCCCAAACAACGATTACTGTAGGCAACTTGTCTCTTCTCACATGACACACATGGACCCCAGCATGTACACAAATGGCATGTTCGAATTTGTCGCCAACTACAACTTTCCTATGACGCGGCAGCCTGTTGTAACTGACCAAGGGGAAAAGACTGTATTGCAGATTCCCGGTGCCGATGTGCTATGGTCCATGGTTCTATCATCACCAGAAGGCACTATTGAAGATCGTGCTGCTCGTCTTCTTGCGAGTCGCTATGTGCAAATCAACGAAGCTGAGGGTGTTATGCTAGCAGATGTGGAAATTGCTCACACTGTCCTAGTCGAGAAGTGTATGCAGGAGATGCGTTCGGCCTGCAAGGTCATACGCAGTCAGTCCCCAGATAGTGGAGATCCAACAACCATGGATGTCACCGCATCTCACTTGGCTGTGCATGAGAATGAGGGGCGCTGTCGCAGAATCATCTTGTTCCAAAAGCTCCTACTGGAGATGATACGTCAAAAACCAGAATTCAATCGCAATCGAAGAGCAGATTCCAAAGTCGACGAAACGGATGTTTTCTACGGCGATTCGATCGCGATCCGAGTCCAGTGTGGTAACGATAGACAGGTCGTGATGATGGGTGCAGATCACACTGTGGAAGATCTCTACAGGCGACTATGTCATGTATCGAAATGCACCAAGGTCAACCTTTTCGCGAAAGGCAAGCGGCTCAACGTTTCCGATAGGTCGAACGAGAAACTGAGCCGTATCGACTTCGGAGGGCAGCTCCTCGTACAAAGGGCCCCAGATGCGGAAGTCACTCAACCTTTGTCGGGACAGAGCACAGGATCTTCGGTTTTCGAATCCACAGTGGGTAAATATCTGGATGAGCTATTCTCCTTAATGGAAACCGATGATAACCTAAGCCGAATGGTATTTATTTGCATGGGATCGCGCTGTACGTTGCTGATTCTCGCCAGGTGTTCGATTATTTGAGCTTCTTCCCAGCTCGACATACCTTTGCGGATAGTGTCATGGCAGGCGCAGCACGATCGGAAGATCTTTTTCCCCCAGGAAAGCTCTATCAGGCGAGATACGCGGCTATGGCTCTTCAGGCTAGACTGCGAGAGCAGATACGTAACGTAAAGTTACTGAATAATTCGTGTTGATATCCATGTGCTAACGAACTAGAAGTCAAACCTAGACGAGAAGTTCCTGGTCGGTGCTATACGCCAGTTGAACGAAGCTCTTCTCAATCCTCGTCTCATTAGTGATACAATCTCGAGCTTTCAAGAGCTGCAATTAGCGGCTGTCCTCGTGGCAGCTCTGTTGGAGTTTCTTAGAGGTAAGTGCCACGTTCTCATTTCTCATAACATGGCCAATGCCTTATGCAAAGTAGAGCGACCTTCCGCCGACGCCTCGGCCACCTATTTCTCCGACGGCACACGACTCGGAAACCGCCTTATCATGATCCTATCGGTTGCACTTGAAACGAACGAAGATGCTACCGTGGTTCGAGATTGTTATGCCACTATCTTAGAAGCATCACTTCACTCGCGCATCATCTGGGAAGCCTTCATTGAGCACCCCCAAGTTCCGCAATTGCACCGAGCGCTACTTCTGGAAGACCTCAGGGAGCCTTTGCGACAACATGTTGCTCAGAAAATTGATTCCGTCTGTGGTGGTGATCTTCCATCTACATGTCCACTGACCAAAGGCGAGATTGCCACCCAGTTCTGGGCGGTCATTTCTGCGATCATTCCAGATTCTGTGCGCCTTCCTACACAGTCTTTTCAACTACTCGACATTGCTGAGCGGGTTTTTCGGGCAAAGGACGAGTACGAACGCAACGAAGCTTCACTCCGACTGTACTTGACTAAATGGATTGACCTACTATTGAACCACAAGCACCAGGAGTTTGTAGGCCGAGACGAGATCGACCACGTGGTTTTTGGTCTCACAAAGCTTATATCATGCTGCATACTGTCATTGAAGTCGTTCAAGAAGCCTCTCAATACAGGCGACGTGATGGAGAAGATATTCAAGAAGTACATTTTCACCGAGAGGTACGTCGCGCAAACCGACCAAAAATCGAGCGACTCTGCTCTGATTTGCTACCTTTTTTCATACAGCAAGATACTGACTCAAACCAGTCGGTCTTCTGCAGAAGCTGGCCTAGCTACTGTACCGATACTAGAGTCACACACGAGGCACGAGATGTACGATCTCATGCTTGCCCTAGTCGACGACAGTAGCACGTACAATACCCTCATCAAGCTCGCAGGAGACGTAGAAAACGAGGAATACGAGCCAGCGTTGGCCACCGTCTCTGTCGATCGTTCCATGGAAATACGCTCTGGCACAGGCTATGTGGGTCTGTACAACCCGCGCGCCATCTGTTACGCAAACTCCCTTCTTACTCAGCTCTTCATGAATCTCAACTTCCGTGAATTCATCCTAGGTTTGGAACTGCAAGAAGGCAGTGGCTCTCAACAGCTTCTACTTGAAACACAGAGGCTATTTACAAACATGCAGCATTCCTTTCGCAGGTCTGCAGATCCACGCAGTTTCGCAGCATGTGTCAAGAATTCGGAGCTCATGCCTATCGACATCAGCGTTCAGATGGACGCAGATGAGTTCTACAATTCCCTGTTCGACCAATGGGAACGCCAACTTATTAAAGAAGAGCACAAACAGCATTTTCGCTCATTTTATGGGGGGCAAACCTTGAATCAGATCAAATCAAAAGAGTGCGAACACGTTTCTGAACGAACGGAGCCTTTCTTCGCGGTACAATGCGATGTCCAGGGCAAGTCCACACTTCAAGAGAGTCTCCAGGCTTTTGTTAGAGGCGATGTCATGGAAGGCGACAACAAGTACAAATGTGAAAGCTGTGGGGGTAGATATGTTGATGCAGTCAAGCGGTAAATTGAATTCAAATCTGGTATTGAGCGAAGCTAACTACATCAGCACCTGCTTCAAGGAGGTCCCTGACAACCTCATCTTCCACCTAAAGCGCTTCGAGTTCGACCTGGCCGATTTCAGTCGGAGAAAGGTCTACGATCACTTCGAATTCCCACCATCTATCGACATCAGCACGTACCATGTCGACCATCTTAGTGACCCAAGCAAGTCAAAGGAAGCGGACATATTCGACCTTGTTGGTGTACTTGTACACACAGGTACTTGCGAGCATGGTCATTACTATTCTTACATTCGTGAACGACCTTGTCCGACAGGAAATGCAGCACCAACCTGGGTTGAATTCGATGATAGCAATGTTGGACCTTTCGACCCAACAGACATTGGGTACCGGGCGTTTGGAGGCTTGACAGACGACACCTTCAACCGCGTACCGAAACAATATTCTGCATACATGCTGTTTTATCAACGCCGGACTGCGGTAGAAAACGATCAGCGCAATTGGGTCCCCTCTCCAGACGGGAAGACTCTAAAAGTTCCCATGCCCCCAGCCCTGGAGAATGAGGTTGATCTTAAGAACGAGGTGTTTATCCGAGAATACTGTCGCTTCGATCCAAACCATACAAAGTTTGTGCGACAGCTTCATGCCATGTCACGTACTATCAACCACGGGTCATGCTCAGAAGGCCATCTACAAGTACATGATATCGCGTTTGATTTATCCAGATTCAGGACACTAACGTCTTTGCAGGAAACTCGCTCTTTGAGGATAGTGCTTGCACACCTCGGCAACGTTGTCTGGCGTCACATGACTTCCGATATTTTTTCCGAGACCTTACTTCAGATACGACGCTCCGTCCTGCCCTGCTCAACATGCTGCAACATTGTCCTCAAGGCTCTTGCTACCGACGAATGGAATCTGCTCAATCTGCTGCTCCGTTGCACACACGCCAAAGTACGGTCTCAAACACGTAGCTTTCTCATTGACTGTCTCAAAGTCTCGCGCGAAAAGGACCCTGTTTCATACGGTCAGGAGGACGCTGAGAATGATATGGACTTCGATCTTTCTTCACTAACAGGTGGGATACTTGCGAGTTTCACGACCAGGTTACGTATCGTCACAACTGAAACCCACATGTCCATACGGGGCTGGGACGACTTCTATCTCACACTAACTCAGATGCTCGAACTGGGCCATGTGGAGATCGCTGTAGTACTGAATGGTGGCTTCCTGGATTTCTGCCTGAAAATGCTTTGTATGCACTCGTACAAGCGGTTCCAGGACGAGGACCCTGACCTATGGAGAATCGTGAGCAAGAAGTCGGGAATTTATAACAGGCTCATCGGATTCCTGTCGAATTTGCTCCTACGCATCGATACCGGTCTGCCAGCCATTGCCTCAGGTGCTGATCGCCTAGCTTCGCTCGACCGGGAGACTATGATGTTTCCATTGACCTATCAAGAACGGAACATGCTCTATTGGTGGGACTCTGATCTGAAAGCCATTGCGGTTCTGGACAAGGCGTTGGAAATATTCGATGAGTCGAAAATGGATTACTTCCATCCCGGTGACATGGTCAAATCGATGCTCGGTTGGCGAGACCCACAGGCTCAGTCCAGCCTCTTCAAGACTCTTCTTGAAGGCATCGTTACGCTCGACCCTCCCTTCTGCGATGCTTATATGAGAGCTTCACTATCGTATTGCGAAGGCTGTCCGGTGGTAGACAGTGTCAACAAAATTATTACAACGATTGCGAAGGCGGTTGCATCAAACAGTCGGATTGAAGAGGGCCGCGCACCTGGCGGCTCGGCTGCCCTCGATTTCTTTGGCGGTCTTTTGCAAATAAAGAACGAGGCTATCTTTCAGCAAAAGCACCAGTACATGTTCTACGCATGGGTTATAGGGAAAAGCCGCATTTGGGCACCCCCTTTACTCTTACACAAGCTGGAAGACGTACGGCAAGGTGCACAGATGCTTGTCTGCGAGCTTTACAGGACTTACGAGGGATGGCCTGTGGATCTGGTACAACTCAGATGGAAAACACTCCGTGAGACGATCACCGACATGATGAAGCGCATCGTATACGAAAAAGATCTAGGCATGCCGAAACATCATCTATCCCCACTCATCGACACTTGCCAATTCCTCGTTCAACAGCTCTACGACCTCAACCAGAGCGAGGATCTTGAGTTGGATCTGTATAGAGATGTTGTCAACGACACCACACGCATGCAACAGTGGGCTGAGGAGATCGAACCTAGATTGGAAGCTTGGCCACAGGACGATAGCCTATCAGCGGCTGATCTCTATGATAATTCTGGTAGTGAGTCAGATGGGGAAGAAGTATATGATAACGATGTATGATTATTGACACGATGCGTCGGTAGATGGCCCACTCAAGTCCGACTCACCGCTGTCTCCTTGTGATCCGGACGGCGCCAGCGATCGTTCTCCAGCCCGCTCTTCGAACGTCACGTACATCAGTGATGAAGAAATCACCATCTCAACGAATTTCTAGAGCAACCATAAACCCATGGCTTTGCTAAGAGCAGGCTGAATGGATTTGGACTTTCTGCGCATTGATTTTGCACGAAGTTATTGTTAGGAATTGCATGCCCTGTTTTCTGGGACACATCTGGTACACCATGGCATTTACTTTGGACTTCGGTTTTTGGGGACAGTCTTCACTTTATTGTTCTTGCTGGGGTGGCATAGCGTGGGTGCTTGGGGGTACTTAGATAAAATGACCTCTTCACGTTCGGAGTTAGGTATGACTATCACGCTTCATGACTATAGCATCCTCACGATAGAGAATTTATCTACGGAAATCTCATTCTGCTCAAAGCATCCTACGCATAACGCGTAAGTATTGCTGGGCAGCTGACTTCCCCCCGAGCACGATCTTGCACCGCGCTGAGACGACCCACTCTTATGCTAAATCCCTCACTATGATACTTGCAACTGTAACAGAGGGGCGGAGTTGCCCAATAGTCGAGAATGAAATCCGATCGCGCGCGGAGGGTCGGGGATGCGATATCGATAAGCATCAGGCTAAGCTTCGTCAGCCTGATCATCACGTCCCACCCGCAGAAACGACGTCATAGCGAGGTAACGCGGAAGCTGCGGACAAGCTTTCCGCTACCTAGAGCCGTGCCGTCATAACAAACAAGGCTACCCAGTCGGCTTTGCGATTGTTGTTGAATCCCTATTCCCTCTTCTAATCTATAATTCCTTATACCCCTCCTCCAGATCTTCCGGCTTTTGTTTTTTTGAGGCACCATCCTTGTGAAGCAGCACGCGACAAACCTCATCCCCGGTTCCAGCACCAAAACGACACCATACGGCGAGAACGACACAGCAATTGAGGTGACTCAACTACAATTACATTCACAATGTCGAACAAATTGGACGCGATGAAGCCGCAGAGGAAGATTGAGCTCTTTTCAGGCTCATACTTTGCGGCGTGTACAATGGGTGGTATTATCGCGTGCGGGCCTACACATACTATGGTTACCCCGCTGGATCTGGTGAGTTTATTCTCACGTGCCAATTACATTTTGAAGTCGCTGAAGTATTCAAAATGTTTCCGAGGACACACGCGCTGATTCTCATCTCACAGGTAAAATGCCGCCGTCAAGTCGACTCCAACCTCTACAAATCCAACTCGCAAGCGTGGAAAATGATCTATTCCAAAGAGGGTCTGCGCGGTGTATTCTTTGGTTGGACACCCACTTTCATCGGCTACTCCATGCAAGGGGCTGGCAAATACGGTTTCTACGAAGTCTTCAAGTACCTGTATGGTGAGAAGCTTGCTCCCGGCGCCCCGCAAACGGTTGTATATCTCGCTGCCTCCGCTTCCGCCGAATTCCTCGCCGATATTGCCCTGTGTCCTATGGAGGCAATCAAGGTCCGGATGCAAACGACCATGCCACCGTTCGCAAACACACTAAGGGAGGGCTGGTCGAAGGTGATCAAGGAAGAGGGCGTTGGCGGTCTTTACAAGGGCCTGTATCCTCTGTGGGCGCGTCAAATCCCATACACCATGGTCAAGTTCGCCACGTTTGAAGAGACTGTCAAGCAAATTTACGGCTTCTTGGGTAAGCCAAAAGAGTCGTACGGAAGTCTACAGCAAACTGGTGTGAGCTTCCTCGGTGGATACATCGCTGGTATTGGATGCGCGGTCGTCTCGCACCCCGCAGGTATGTCGGAAATGTTTCACGAATATCAGAGAGTAGTAAATGGTGGCTAACATGTGTTAGATGTCATGGTCTCGAAGCTCAACAGCGACCGGAAGGCTGGCGAGGGCGCTGGCCAAGCTATTGGCAGGATATACGGCAAGATCGGTTTCAGTGGTCTTTGGAACGGACTGCCTGTCCGTATCTTCATGATTGGTACTTTGACTGCGTTCCAATGGCTTATCTACGACTCCTTCAAGGTCTACCTTGGTGTAAGTTGTTCCCACCGCTGTGTATGTGGGCCTGAAGCTAACTTCCAAACAGCTACCTACTACCGGTGGCCACTAAGCCATCTACTACACGAAGAGAGTGCGATAGTCATGGCGTGTAAGGTGTTCTTGGAGTAAGACTAGCGGATGACTACTACCTAATGACGTTTAGTTGATGTAATTTACTTCCTGCTACTCGTGGTTGTCAATACTAACATTATCTGTTCCTACTCACAAGACTGCCCCCTCATCCTAGTCGATATGCATCATTCAATCTAGTATTTTGCGACATTTTATTATTGTTCGGAGCTGTACGAGGAGTAGCCTCGCAGCTGTCTGCATTTACTGTGTGAATCGTGAGCATAACGCGACTAAAATTCCTAGATTCTTATTCGGCATCGCAAGTCAGCATGCAAAGGCCCCTCCACTCGTTTGCATGGCGATACAAGATCGCCCCTCCGCAAATAAAGACGAATCTTTGTCTCTCATTTCACAAACCGCTTGATCATGTATTATCGCATCTATCACATAAGACTCACTTCTCTATTGCGCCCTCTGTAAGATCATCTTCGCAACCATCAAACACCAGACTTCTACCTACACCGAAAGCGAAGAGTACTTCTTCATCAAGTTAGGTATTTGTTATCTGATCACCGAGCATATTATTACCTTCAAGATCAAATTCCTACGAGAAGACCATATTGTCAATGTCGATATACCCATCAGACATGCACTTGTCGAAGGGGCGCTATGGAAGCAGGTGGATGTAAAGCTGACGAACACAAGGTTGAAGAAAGAATAATTCGAAGTAATTTGTAGATTCGAGGAAGTCGACAAGATGGAGGGAAGATAATAAGATGAGAAGATAAGCGCGGACAGGATGCCCAGAGAAAGAGGGACAACTTAGTGGAATGTTCATGGGCATGAGCTGGACTAGCGACAAGCTTGGAATTCTATGATGAAATATGGGAGAAATTAGAGAGACTGTCAATAGCAATGTTGCCTCTTGACTTGTGCTATTAGCAAGAGAGTGGGAAAAGAACGATAGGCTGGAGTCAGGTTGCAGGCCTTATGTCCAGCACCTTGCTGTATCAATTTTGTGGTGCATCGCAGACCAACTGTTGGCGCAGAAACGATAGTCCTCTATAGCTCGTAAAGGGTATTGTAAGTATCAACAAGCATGCGATAGCAGAGCCTGAAGGTCTTCGCAGAGTCGCGGGGGGTGGGGAGATGGCAACCCAAATATATAGTGCCTTCACTAAGCCGACGCTTGAGCGACGCTCGAGCACTAAGCCCACGCTTGAAGGGCGCCGCGTTCGCTGTCCGCCGCTCGGTGTAATGCGCGTTGCTCCGGACCCGTGAGTATGGTCCCCAATGGTGGAGAGGACGTGCGTAGCGGCTATGCAAGGCGAGAGCAGAGAGGGTAATAACACGGCACGTATACTCTGTACGAACTAAAACTCGTTTCGATGTTCTTGATACAGTAACAATGTCGGAAAATCTACCACGGGGTATGTCAACCGAGGAGTGACTTCAATCACTTGCGTACGAAGTAATATCTCGGCTCCATCTCGGTGTAACATTACACGCCTGCCCCACCCTCTACAGTCGCGCCGCTCAACTTACCGCTTTTGAACTCGTCGACAGTAACCCCAAAAGTAACCCACCCTACTCCTTGGTAGCCATTGATCCACTCGATGAGCCTCTCGTGCAGTAGGATGACTTGTGGCTTGCCGCTAACCTGCGGGTGAATACTAATGGGGAAAATGAAGCTTCCGTCGTCGGGGCATTCGCGATACAGGAATTCGAATTGTTCCTTCCATAGGCGTTCGATGACCGCGGTATCGACGAAGCCATGAGTACTTGGCTGCATGAGTGATAACTGGAAGGGCGGCCAGTCGTCCAGGTGCCAGTTTGCAGGTATCTCAACCACTGCAGACGGCTTCAACGTTGACATGGGTGTCATCCAGTGAGAAGTTGGCTTTGATAGATCGGTCTCCGTATATGTGACGTGATGTGGGGAAGGAACATAGTATGGCTGAGAGTCGTGGTGCATGAAAGAATGATCGTACTCCTGCAGCATTTTGTCAGTCCTTCGCCTGTACCAGAAATTGCGTGCAGGTTTCCGTACGATCCCGAAGTCTTCGAGCAGCTTAATGGTTTCTCTACTCGTACTCCAAGCCGGTGCAGTCCAACCGCGCGGCTTCTTGCCTACGATGTTTTCCAAGACTTGAATGCTCTTTTCTAGAACGTCTCGCTGCTGTTCTTCACTTAACAAAGACACGGACTCGTGTGTGTACCTGGGTAATCGATGTACGAAGTCAGCTTGTATGTCATATGCATTCCGTACATCAGAGCTCCTACCCATGCAGCCCTATCTCATGTCCTTTCTCAACGATCTTGCGTATTTGTTTTGGAAACGAATCTGCAGTATGCGCTGGTGTAAACCATGTCGCCTTGATATTGTACTTGTCGAAGAGCTTCAGGAGACGATCAATGCCTACTGTCGCGCCAAACACACCCGGTGATATATCAGTGGGATTCGCGGGAGCACCAGTCTTCGTGTTCAGCCTTAACATGCTGTTAGCCCACGATCCGGCAATGCACTAAACAGGACCATTGTACCATCCGCTCACCTGCATTGTACGAATCAGTGTCTGTCTAAATAAAAAGAGAGGGCAGACTTGTTACTCACGGCATCGATATCAATACCATACGAACAAAGTACGCGTTTCGGCATGATCTTGGGTAATACCTTCGAAGAAGAAAGGATTTCTTAGTCGTGAATTGATGTTAGAAAGTGACAACACTCGATAGTAAGGCCATAGCCCCATCTTATCATCAACTCCTTGCCTCATCAAACGTTATGGCCTGAAGCGCAGTTGTGCTTGCAACGTTGCGTCACATCTGTCCAGAATCATTTCAATGCCGTGTGAGTGGTTCACCATTTACTGATATACTCCGAAATACCAAACAATGGGTAGTAGCAGGGTTTCAATACCGGATGAACTAGCCTGGAGCGGCCCATGAACTGCTTTGGTGCTCTTGCAGCGCATTTCGTATGTACTTGCTCATCTACGGCCTTGTAGCGAGTTATAGACGAAGGAGCGCTTTACGATAGCTCGGAACGGAATTGAGCGCACGAAAGCGGGGCACGCGTGGGATTGCCGAAAGCGCTGCCGTGGAAGGAATGACAGAGATGGACTCTAACAACGCAGTTCAGGTAGACGAGAACCTGAACCAGTACTTTTTCTTGCTTTCGTCTGATCTTTATCGAGTTTTCAGTACAGTATGTTGTTCGTGGAGTGCAACGGAACCCCTTACGAAGTAAGTGCAACGCGTGACGTCATTGCTGCTCGTCACCGCCAATGAACGCAGCACCGAGAAGGCGCTCAACGGGATTGTGCTGACCATATTACATAGATCGGCTACCAACATGGTCAAGCTGCCAAGCTACAGATAGCCCGCTGCATCGAGTTCTATGCTTGTCTCTTCCTCAAGAACTGCAAGCAAAGATGGCCGCAGGTTCTCCAACACGCGTCAAAGTTTGAACAGCGAGCGAAAGCGCAATGGCCGAATTTCCATACAGAGATGCAAGGCATCGCCGACGGCTCGGGACGCGATTTGTTAGATATCGTGGCCATTAATGTCAGAACTGAGATTAACTTTGGTTTATTCAGCGATGGCTGCACTGCACTCGCATGGCATACCCAAAATCGGGCATGGCTGGCGCAGAATTGGGACGTCAGTTCTACTTGATTAAACATGCAGCATAGGATGATTGTGTGCTAATCGGACCTAGTGGATGACCGAGCAGCAACAGAATCTGATTGTCACCAAGATTACGCAAGCTACCAAACCCACTATAGTCCAGGTAACGGAAGCAGGGATAATCGGAAAAATCGGCTTCAATAGCAGTGGCGTAGGTACACTGTTCAATGCCATAAAAGTCCATGGCGTCGACTCTATCCGAATGCCTGCCCACTTCGGCCTAAGAATGGCATTGGAAAGCGAAAGCGTCGATGAGGCTGTCCACAAGCTTGAGAGTTTTGGCATGGCCTCTTCAGCCCACATCCTGATAGGTGACCCAAGCAAGTCTCTAGGTCTGGAGTTCACAAAGAGCACTTTCGCCCACGTACTACCAGACTCCGGTTCGAGAGTCATTCACACGAACCATTTGCTTCTAGAGCACCCTGGCGAGACCGATACTGTGTGGCTCAAAGATTCCTTGGACCGGGTTCGCACAATGACTGAGAATGCCGGAGCATTAGGTGAAGAACCGAGCTGGGAAAGTGTGAGTCGATTGTTCGAAGACGAACAAAATGCCCCAGGGGCAATATGTAGGGTCGAAACCGAGCAGAGTGGAAGTGGCACGTTGTTCAATATCGTGATAGATTTGAAAAGCAAGAAAGCCGTAGTGAAACTTGGCAGGCCTACAGAAGTACAGGAGATCGTCAACCTAGAGCTATGAAGTAAATACACTCCTTGTTCCCTTGGTTGTTATGGGGCTATACGAAGCTCGCGCACTGTGAGAAAGACGTCTAGTAACTATTTGCAGAGAAATCTATGATCAACCCAGGCAGTTTTCACTTTACTTTCAATTCCTGGGTAAAGACATGGCGCGATTTCGTAGTGAGCATAGAGTCTCCTGATCTTTATCACGTACCAAGTAATGCGACGGGTACGCCGGCCGCGGTTCCCCACTACAACGTGGGGGCTGGATGAGCGTGTTGGCAGTTCAGCGCTCTTGGCGACCTCGATTCAGACCCGGCACGTTGGTAAAAGTGGACGGGCAGTTCCTTGTCGGGAGACCCACGTACTGAATACGCGAGACTATTACACTAAGTTTTGGCGAGTGTAACTTCATAGCTAATCAGTCACATACTGAAAATGGGTTCAGTGACACATGGTGGTACGTACAATTGCAGAACCTAGGAACCAGCCAGGACTGTCGAACTTTGATAGTGACTTTCGAAAGCTTGAATGGAAGATTTGAATAAGGAAATACTAGAGGACAAGATATCGATCTGCGTTAACGCCAAGGGTATTACATTCCCACCAACCGAAAATGCGCACATTCATCAAATGCCAAGAGGTTACGACTATTACAACATGTTGCTGGCATGTAGTTGGGATACTCAAAAGCCGGTAAGAGAAAAGACCCTGTCGAGAAACGCCATAGAGAATTACATTTCCGGTATCATGTCCATGTTGTCATTCAAAGAAAACTCCGCGTTCCAGTCAGAAGGCGGCAGATTGTATGAAAGGACGCCAAGCGGGTCTGGAGTATCAGTGGTTGAGGTGGTGGGATTGAACACCGTCCAGAGTTGATAGGCTTCGTCGCCTTCCGTGAAAACGCAAGACGGAATTTGGTAATCATACATAGTGCTCGTATCAGATACGGTCTGATGAAGCGTTGGTGGCCGATAGCTCGCTCTCTGTTCCAGAAACTCGAGATATTCTTTTTTGACTGGGAGAAGTAGCCGTTCGTATTCTTCAAAACACCTTTTTGCGGCTGCCCATCGCTCAGAGATGGACAGAAAGCACTTTGAGAAAACATGCATCCACTCTTCTACTTGTTGCCACGAGTAGTTTTGTGCAACTTCTTTCTTGCAACGCTGCAACCCCTGCAGAAATATGAGTGCGCAATCAAAGACATGATGGCACGGATGGAAGACATATTTAATCTTTCCAGCCTCTGCTTCTGATTGTTGGAAATAGCCATCAGCAACCTTGACAGCATTGACCAGGGCGACCATCATCTTCTCCCTGCTTGGATTTGGTATTCGTTGAGAAGACCGATGTAACAATGATAAGATATAAGGGCATGCGATATCGGAGTACAAGCGCATTTCAGTCCATCGCGCGTTCAAGCTGCGATCCTTGTTAGCCTCTGAAGTGGCATATATATCTCGTTGCCAATCTGCCATGTTATCGATGCAGTGTTGTATCCATTGCTCCAACGAGGAGTATTCCTGAGATATCGGGTCGCCATGCCATAGAACAGAAATGATCTCGGCTTCAATAAGACGGAAGCGGCAGATTATACGCTGCGTGAATTTTGACACCCGTCCAGTAGGCGACATACTAGACTGTGTAATGGCGGTATCATCGATCTCCAACGGAAATGCGACATCTATACGTCCGACGGGGAGGCTTGTAGGGCGTAAGAATATGCAGCAGACTCCAACTTCCATCTCCCACGCGCACCAGAATATACGTCGTCGCATGTCGCGCTGATAGGCCGAAACCTTGGCGTCATTCGGCAATTCTTGGTGAAGTCCAAGGTCGATGACTGCTTGGCTGATGAGACCTGTCATGAGCCACAAATCTGCCATCTTAGGATTCAGAAAGATATACTGAGTCAGAAGCAATATAGCCTGCAGCCCAGCAATGTCGTTGGTCGCAACTTCTGGAATCCATTGCATGGCATGTCGAACCAGCTGGTAGGCGAGGTCGTTTGCCTTCTGCACGTTGTTCCGCGCGCTTGTAGTTAGCGAGATAGCCATGATAATGCAGACTATGTAGCGATTCCGGAAAGAGTCTTCGTTGGGGGTTGCCGCCTTTTTATGGTAGATAGAGTTGAAGGCCGTTGTCACATCGTTGCGATGATATATGGGGTATTGCGTAATGACGCGATCTAGATAATTTTGGAGTAGTTTGTTGGCGCCAACCTCATCAGGCATGAGGTCGTAAAAGAGGCCCCTAGTTTGTTGGGGATTCAAGATAGATCTAGGGTGGTTTTCGTTCAAATCATTTGAGAGAACGGGTCCCTTTTTCGAAGGCAACCTGGTGCCTTTGATGACGCACTGTAAAAACGGCCGGGCTTTGCAGACACCAAGGAATGAAGGTGTGATGTCTTCCATGACCTGGTTGACGAGGCTATCGGCGAAGGCACATTTTTCTGCACGCCACTGGCCAGGTCTGGAGTCGGGTGTATGAGAATCTGCTGGGGATGACAGAGTGGCACTTGACTGTCCCAACGATGGCAGCGTTGACGGCGTGCTGGTCTGGCCCTCTAGCCGAACAATGTGCGCTTCCAAGAAATCTGCAATGGATCGCGGAGCTTCTTGTTGAGTTGAAGAGTCGAAGCCAACACATTGGACGCTGGCATCAACACAACGAGTGCAGGCAGGAACTTTGCCATCGCACTTGGTGAAGTCAGTACATGTATGACGTGGGTAGAGAAAGCGTGTACCGAGAGTTTACGCTTCCGGCAGCGGGCACAGGCCAGGACGCGGCGACGGACTTTAGTTCGGTTCTGCATGGTAAACCTCGAGCGTCTGGCATCTATACCACGACGGCGCAGTTGTCATGGCGCAGATAAAGGACGGGCTGGCGGTGGTGGTTGGCGATGGTCAATATTCTCGAACGAAGAACAGGATGCTGGCATGTGAGGGCAGCGGGCACGCGGGATGCAGGCGGCCGGGGTGATCGCTTCTGCATCGGGTCGCCCTAGCAGATAAGATCATCCCTCACTCGCCATCTTCCCAGCCCAGGCGTCCCATTGCGTCTCAGACCATTGTCCCTGACAAGACGACGGCGCGCAATGAACTGTAGTACAGACTCGAGCAGCTGCTAGACTTTGATCCATAGCTGTCACGTCCTTGCAACTACCCGCTCCGATGGCCGCCGCCGCCAGCAGCTCAAACTCCCCCACGCTTGATCTAGATGCTCTGATTCAGGTAACGCCGGCCGTCTCCGCAATTTGACATCGCGCACTTATACTTCCCCAGAGTCTCCCCGCATGTAAGAGATGCCGAGAGTGTCGCCGCGGATGCGACACCTTATTACCGAAGTGCAGGTACATCGTTCCTCTGTCCCACCCTGGGCATCCTGCTAACGGGTCAGGCAATGCACAAAAGCCGGCGTGGAATGCATGTTTTACGACCATGGACGCAATGAGCTGCTGCCACGAAGGTGAGCTGACGTGCCTTGTTTTCAAATCCCAACTAAGCACACCGCCAGCTATATCAGCGAGCTGGTAGATCGTGTGCGTAGTCTGTCAAGCGGGAATCCTTCACCAGCAGCTTCGGGTAGCGCTTTAGATCATGGCGTATTCGGCACGCAGGTCAAGACTGAGTTCATCGCTTCTGAAATTCCTCGATACGAGCATCACTTTGCCGAAGCCGGAAATAGCTACCGATATCTCGGCGCGGAATCGTGCCTCCTCAAATCACCCAGACTGCACACTGCGCATGAGGTCCGCGGCGAGCAAGATGACGAAGAACTCGACGATTGGCACTACACTAACAAACATTCGCCCGAGAAGCAGTACGAGCTGATGCAGCTGTTCCTTGAGACAGTCCAGCCAATCTACCCCATTCTGGATCCATCTCTACGTTACCTTGGACCGGATCTGCCCAGCGACCTCACGTCGACTGAGATGTTCTCGCTGTACATGATATATTCTATAGCATGCTACATCATCCCCAATACTCGCAAAAAGCAACCGCCAGATCAAGACTGGAACCCCACAGGTAGGCTTGCATATCATCAGGCCAATTCTATCAGATACCGCTCTCTCGCGACTCAATACTTCGCAGATGCTATGGAGCACCTCGAGTTAGCAACAATGGACCCAAATATCGACACCATCCGTTCCGTCCTTCTACTTGCCATCAACAGCTCGTTCGACCCAATAGCGGGTAACATTGGTCAGCAGATAGCTCTTGCAGGCCGGCTTGCGTTCGATCTAGAGTCAAAAAGCACATTACAAGAGCTTGGTCCAGACGATGTCCAAATGCTCCGAGCCATGCACATGACTATATTCTGCCTTGAAAATCAGATTGCATCTACACTAGACAGGCCGGCATTGTTTCCAGAACCGGTAAGCCTACTCGTCGAGCACGAACCGCAGGACAAGACTCATGACTTGCAGGAAGAAGATTTGTGTTTCGACAAGGAAAAGCCCGCCGAATATCTTTGCTCCTTGTATCGTATGCAGAATCGTTTTCGCAAGGGTGACCACCTTGCGAAAGAGAAGGTCAAGAAGCTACTCCCACTCTTCGACGAGAAAGACGAGTTGCTTCCTGTCATACGCATAACCTTGCACATTACACATCTGTTGCTAAATCCTTGCTGGGGAAGTGCGTGGCATGTGCTGTATGTGAAGCCCACACGTGTTGAGGGATTTAATGCTGACTATCACAAATAGAGAAGCTGTAGTAAGCTTCGGTGGCATCCACGTCTTCGTCACACCACACTGGGTTTACCGAGCAGGCACGGTGCTCATCCAAAACATGCCTGCGATCTTTGGTGGTAACCTCATCCAACTGTATTCAAACGCGCTTCTCGTTCTCGAACTTTCTTCCTGGAGGTGGCCGAGCTCCGCTGCTCTCTCCGCGTCGCTGGTCGACCTCATGCAGCATATGAAAACGAAGTACCGGCCAGACTGGTCCGACAAGCTTCAACAAGGCGACGTAAGAATATGACCTCCGGCTAGTTGCGACGGCATGCGAATCCCATATTTCCTTTCTCATGGACCTAATGAAATCTTCAGATGTCCTCTTCGTCCGCTGCGGAAAATATACGAAAAACCCAATCTAAGGGTCCGGGAGATGTCGACATCGTCCATCGCGGTTCCCGAGAAATGCCTCCAACTCCAGATTCCTGACGCTAGGGGGCTCTTACCACTCTCTTTTGACGGAGTTTCTACACTTTTGGCGAGGAGTGTTCAAGCTGTCCTATACGAACTGAGAGAGTAACCAATAGGGCGGTTGGATACATGTGCCATTGCAGATATGGGTACCTGCCTGCAACACACGTCTCTGCGCATCGCACAATGAAGCCTCAGATGGCGGAACAACTGTTGAGAGGATACCCTTGATTTATGATATGACACAAGGCGTGTAACTTTGACATCTATGACATTGGAGCCCTATAACTACGCGGCTACGAAGTGAAGATACTTCGATTCACGTTGAGGATTGAAAAGACACTTTACAGCATAGGAATGGAGAGAGAGGCTCGTGTGTATAGCTGGTGTTGACTTTGAGTTCTCATATGTTAGATTGGGCCCAGTGAATATAACGAGATTACTGGGCATTGTGCTACAGAAAACGTTACAACAACCAAGTTAGTTGCGAGGCTCAAACTCAATCACCAAATAGTCTTTTGACAACGGTATCAATGAGGCCAACCCTTAATGCTCATCCAGTGACTCATAGGATTGTTCAGTGTGGTGCTGTGACGAGAATTTGGAGAGTGAATGAATATATGTTTGGCGGCTGAATATCTCCATGTCATGAGCTGTAACTACATCTCCTTCAACCTCACTTCTCTGAACGCCAGTCTTTTGATCTCTCGTCTAGGTTGGTAGGCATATCGGGTAACATGCCAATTGCCCTGATGTTCTCGTACAGACTCAATGCAGCTAGAGTTTTCGCATCCCGAGCACCTTCTCGCCAGAGCATGTGCAACGGAACTAACTTGAGCTTGATTTTCTCTCCCTCTTCCGCGAGACCCGTTGCCTTACCTTTAAGATCTTCCAGATGCTCACGCTTGAGACGCTTCTGACAGAGGTAGAGTGTGATGAACTCGTCGCAAGCACCAGGACTGGGGTACATGGCCTCTTCTAGTGATTCGGCTGCAGGGGGATATTCGGACGATGCTCCTTCTAGCGCAAGCTTCGTCATGTCTAGTAGCTCGCTTTCTTTCAACTCAAGTCCCGTTTCTTCTTTGATCTCCTTCGCGGCTTTTCCAGCGAACGAATCTTGCTGATCATCTAACATTCCTGCAGGTATCTCTGTGAAGGCCAAAGATGAGGCTGCTACCCGAGGCTGAACGGTTAGTATGACTTGTTTCTCATCTTCTCCTTCTGCACCTTCAGGTTGTACAATGAGCTTCCGACCAGTTAGTTGAATTCAAGTGCTTCGGATGACACTAGACTCACGAAGACAGCCACACTACCACCTCGTAAGAACACCGCCCCAGGTGTCCAATTCTTTTCATCATCCGGGTCGTCATTTCTGATCTCACTTTGGAGTTTTACAAACCCCAACTTCCCTTCCTTGAACCAGTCGGCGGCCTCTATATCCAGCTTTCTTAGTCGGTAAGGATTTGAATGGAACGGATGCAGTTCGTCTTCTTGAGCATCAAGGGCATGGAGAAGTTTGACAAACCAGTTTCTCAGGGCTGGGAAGCCAAAGCCTGGCTCTCCGTCCTCGGGAGTGTCAGGAAGAAGCTTTTTGAACTGGTCTGTCGAAAGGTTCCATGGCAGGTAGACTGATACTGGTGGAGTCAGGGTCTTGCCGTTGAACTCATTGATGGTCAGAGCCTTTTCGCGTTCCTTCGCAGGTCGCAGGTTCCTGTGGCAATCGTCTACTTTCATA
Organism: Alternaria postmessia; assembly: GCF_024291825.1. NCBI lineage: Eukaryota > Fungi > Ascomycota > Dothideomycetes > Pleosporales > Pleosporaceae > Alternaria > Alternaria postmessia. The sequence continues at coordinate 166,778 of NW_026260104.1, forward strand.
GTGCTAGACTTGGTCTTTAGTTGAAGTGTGAGGAATTATGTTGGACGGGTGTAAGAAAGACAACGGTGACAGAGTGTTTGTATATTTGAAGCTGAGAGTCATTGACAGCTCTGAGCCATGAGCTGTTGGCACTAGCATTCAACTGATCAAGTACAACGTATTGTGTAACCAGTAAAGACTGTATTACCAAGCATCACAACGAATAAGCGGACAGTCGAGCTTTGCACTCAGAGAAGCTGTCAGTCGAAGTCAATCCTGATCTTAAGGTAAGTCTCACCGCGGGGATGGCTTCGCGCTAGGTCCACTTGCCCCGTTCAGCCCCACCACAGCATCATGCACCTGCAAGGGCCGACCGCGGAACGTGGAGTAGATGCGCGCCACCACCAAACTTCGCGCCACTGTTTACTCTTTCACCACGTCTCAAGCATTGGGCCTTTCTTAGTCTTTGATCCTTACTCTCTGCTTTGGATCTCACATCTTCATCCCAGCTCGGCTCTACACTCCCTAAACATCAGGCCCGCTCATAATGGGGACTTTGACCGCAGACTGCCCACGTCTGGAGACACACTGTCCACACAAGCTTGCCACAAGCTGCCGGTTGACATCAACGCCGAATTGCTGCGCTTGTGCCGACGAGAGAGTGCATTCCAGGACATATCGCGTGTATATTGACGGAGTGGGCTTCGTGAACCAAGGGACAAGATGGCAAGGCTATTGCTGGTTCTGTAAAGGTACGACGCTACGCAATACCACTTCGAATGGCAACATCGTAGACTGATATCGAACCAGAGTTCTGGACCAACCGCCTTGCAGCTACCGACCCTCCCCTCGACATCTCCCAGACACGCATACCAGAGATACCTGACCAGACCGAGTTCCTAGAACGATGGTGGGAGTTTCACCAGGGATATCGCATCGCAAAACTACCGGATGGTACTGAGCAGCGTATGCCTGTAATCGGGGAACCGTTCAGGGAGGTCAGCCCCGGCTTTCTTCCGCGTACGCTAGATCAGTTGAGGGCAGGAGTAGAGAACGATGCCAGTAGACTAGAAAACAGGCTCCAGAGAAGACGATTGTCGTCGGAGGAAGAGCGACCAGAGCAGCCACATCAGAGTCTCGAAGATGCGCTAGACAGTCTTCTACAAGAGGTGGTGGAAGAAGTCTCCAACACGGAGCCCACGGCACCAACGGAACCACGAGCTTCGATAACACCTCAGATACAAGAAGACCCGTCAGAGCCCCCGCGACCAATGACACGACGACAAGCGCAACAACAACGTCGACGAGAGCACTTTGCACGCGTTTTCGGCTCTCGCGAGGACGTAGAGCAGGACGACTACGAGTCACCGCTTACACAGATGTACACACGAGCCTTCGACCGCCAACGTCAGGCCGATCAACGAAGAGCAGACGGCACTGATACCGCGCCTCCGCTCGACGGGCTGTCACCACAAGATCGACGAGAAATTGAAGAACAGTTGTTATGGGGAGTAATGCGAGAGTCACAGTCACTATCAGAGAGTCTAGAGCCAGCGAGTCAAGTCTGGAGTTATGCACCCCGGTGGCAGAGTCTTGGAGAGGACAACTATGCTGAATTGGAAGCGCACGAAGCTCACAGAGCGCAAAACGACCATCTTGCACAGCCCTTGTTAGCCAACCCTGAGCTTGGCTCCAACATCACAACGGCTATCCCTGGATTACTCTCTCAGTTGAACTCCATGGACGTGGCTGACGCACCGAATCCTGAACTAGTGATGAACCAAATGCGTACTCTGCGTCTTGAAAGTCGCTTCGCAGAGGCGCGTGCATTCTTGCGCGCTGCCCGTCCGCCTTCACCTCCGCCCATGTCGCTGGACAACCAGCCCGATCGGCCGGCACCCAAGACAGAAGAAGAGATGACCAAAACCCTCGCGTGCCAGGTGTGCTATCAGCAGATTGCTGATATAGCTGTGCTGCCTTGCGGCCACATGGTTATGTGCCAGTGGTGCGCTGACGTAGTTGTTCCCATCAAGCATGGCCATATTCCTGCGCGGCCGACCAAGTGCCCTATGTGTAGGAAACAGGTGAAGCAGAGGTTCAAGATACATACCGGTTAAAGTGGTTGTACGAACATTATGATATGACGAAAGCAATGATACCGGTATACATTTAGACGTCAGCTGCATAGACAATAGGCAGAAAATATGCCAAATCTAAATTCTAGTCTCTGCCTCGAGGTGTCTACAAAAGCTTGCCTTGACCGCCATTCCCTTGTTCTCTTTTCTTCTAAATCGCGTCTACTCCTCGTTCAACTGACGCCAGTATGGCTTTCAGAGCAGAAGTACTACAGAGTGGTACATTTCGATCTTACTGGACATCGAAGTGCATTACGAGCCAGAGAACGTACGTCACCTACTGCATTACGCGAGCTCTGTTTATGCTGATAACGCCAATGTCTTGTTGGACATCAATCTCACGTCTCTAAGCGTGTTGGCACGGAAGCATCTCCGATTTGTCATCTTCTGGAGTGAGGTTGGATCGGGCGATTCCTAGGATTGGCTTTGTCCGCCCGTTCCTCTGAACAATGTATGTAACGCGCCACTCCAGCGTTCAGAGTGACCTTGATATCAGGGCTGATGAGCAGCGGGTTATGGGGGCTTGAAGAACGAGGCGATGGAGGCGTTGCATGCTTTGCCTGAGAGGTTTTGGGGCCTGTGAGTCTGCGGTCTCACGCTCGTACACATGCTGATAGTCGATATGGAGTGTATGTTGGACCGAGGCATAACGTCAGAGACCGCCGTAGATGGCAAAGGAAGACAATATGAGCACCAGGGTGTTGATGACGGCCCAGACAAAAGGTATCCAGGTAGACATTTCGAAGTATCCCGCCTGATATACACCTCCTAGCCTGATTGCAGTCAGTATGCGACGCGATAGACATGGCAGCAGACCTCGACTCACAGCCCGCCAACGATAGCACCCGCAACAAGTGCTTCAACGCCTCCAACAAAACTGAAGACGGGCAGGGCGATCCATATTAATTTCCAGTTGCGCCATTGGACTACACATGCCCATAGTGCGGTGATGAAGTGTATACCGCCAACCAAGAGCAGTGTCCAGTACACGGTAAAGCGGAGGATATCGTCGGGGCGGTAGAGGTAGAAGGACTGGGTGGTGCCAGCGGGAAGAGGCCAGTAGAGGGATGGGAAGGGCGGCGTGGTGTAGCCGAGCGGGACCGCCGAGTCGACGCGTTGAATGAAGCTGGGAAAGATATCGTTAACTACCATGGCCGAATTGTGGGGAAGAATCGTCTTCAGTCCCATGTGAAGTCTGAGGCCATGGCCAGGGGACGCGAGAAGGATGGATGCAGGGTCCAGCGAGGGCTTACCTCATCTATACGGCATAGCTATAATGCGCTCTGTATACTTCTGCGCGTTACACTAGGGGTCGTAGGATCGTACGATACTAAAGGCCGTTGTTTTGGAAGTTAATGCTTGTGACGTCGATCCCCGAGTGAATGTCAACGGCCAAAGCCCGAGCTTAGCTCAACCTCGGCTGGACGCGAGCCGCAATCAACACCAGCCATCGCATCTCCAACATCTCCATGCGCATCTTCTGGTAGCCTGTCGCGGGCTTTTCGGGTTCAACATGGTCGTCGATCGCCTCTTGTCCACGCTGCTGCGCTCGCTGCAGACATACACAGATCAACAGGACACGCCGCGGTACGCATCGCGAGTCCCTATTCGCATTGCGCCTACTAACTACCACAGCCTACTGGGAACCGCGTCCTCGCTCCTCACCACGCTCGGCAATCCTCACAACCTCAGTCTTCTGACTTCACATCTCCTCACCGCGCCGGCATTATGGGACCGCCCCGATGGTGTCCGAACGCCCCTCCGTATGCTGTCCGTCTTTCACGCGGCCGTCACGACCATCGTCAACCACCACAACGACGTGCGACATAACAAAGCAGCCAAACTCGCGCCAGGGCAGACGCCAATAGGAGGAGGCTTGTCGCTGGACGAATGGGTACGCGCCGTCGTCGCAGGAGCCGACGACCGGAGCCGACGATGGAAGCACTTGGTCGTTCTTACGGGCCTGTTGATAGGTATAGGGAGCCTGGAAGAGCAGGGAATGGACCTCTATTGGGCATCTGCCATGCGAAAGAGAGTGGAAGCGGCATTGGTCCGCGCGACAAACCTCGCTTTGGTCGAAGTCAGAGAACGCTCCGAGGCAGATGGATTAGGAGGCCAGACAATAACACTGACCCTCAACCACGCCTTCGGATGCATCGGCCATGTAGAAAGGACACAGATTGATTACGATCTGCTACTTCCGGTGCTTATCGGGACGGCATTCTACTCCAACGAAGGCTTCCAATCCGCCTATTTCCTCGGGGGCTTGGACCTCGACGTGCGGACAACACAATCAGGGAAGCTAGACTGGAGTGTAAGTGGCCATAGATCATGATACGGACGTCTGCTAACCATGTATAGCCGCATTCGAGTTCCTACAGACAGGTCGAAGTCATCATGAATAGGCCACTGGTATCGTCTATGGGCCCCCTTTCACGCCTCATCGCACACTCTGTCGAGAATGTCAAGAATCCATGGATCATCCAGACGATGATGGACGACCTCGCTAGCTTTTCTCGCGCTCTTACCACGCAATGGCGGCAGACCAAGTTGTCGGATATCGAGCCCTCCGAAGAGGCAGCCAATCTGGAACAAGAGGCGCTTCACAAGACGACTCCGCAACTGTGGAATTTGCTCAAGGCGGCTCTGTTTGCTACTACCATCATACTGCGAGGCGTCTTCACACGAACATTAGCTGATAAAGCATTGGCTGGTGATGCCATCGCCCCTATGCTAGCTTCGCAGGCCTTGCAAACCTTACGGCATCTCTACTTCATCACGTCCCGGCTCGGCCCTGCATCCTTCTCCCAACATACCTTTGTCTACCTTACAGCGATAGACATCCTTTCTGCGTACCCCAGTCACGCCGACAAGCTTCTCAAAACTATCGCGCCTCAACATCTTGGGCAGATACCAAGCCACCCTCTTGACCGTATACTGGACCTCTACTTTCTCAATACAGCAGAACACTTCACTCTCGTACTATCGCCAGCCACAAACGAGGACTTGCTGGTCGCGTCAGCTGTGCCATACCTCGCAGCTGGCGAGAATCGTCATATGTTGCCAGTATTCGAAGCCGCTCACAGCGTCATGCTCGCTGTCTTGTCTGCTCCACAATCTGCTGAGATCACCGCGAAGCACCTCCCTTTCTATATCGATGCGCTGTTCAGTGTCTTTCCACATAACTTGTCACCGCGTCAGTTCCGCCTAGCTTTCAAAACCTTGATGCGTGTCACAGCTCCTCCCTCTACTCTGTCCGCAACCCACCCAGATCTTCCAGCTACTTTATTGGAACTAGTCTTTCACCGTGCGCTCAACGCTCCTACTCAGCCACTGCCGCCTGATTCTGTTGCATTGGCCCTGCAAGGCTCGGACGCACCACCCCCTGCCCTCTCGGAACAGGCAGTGCTCGCGTTAACCCTTATCGATGCCTTGCCCTTTCTCCCTATATATCTGCTTGAAGAGTGGCTGCCTCTATGCGCAGAACTCCTCAACCAAATCAACGACGATGAGATGCGAGAAAACGTCAAAGCGCGGTACTGGGAAGTGCTAATCAGTGGCGAGATGGATGCAGAGCGTAGCGGCGTTGCTGTAAATTGGTGGACAACGAGAGGTGGCAGAGAGCGAGTACTCTATGGAAGAGAAGAGGACTACAACATGATGAGTGGAGCGCTACCTGTTGAAGAACGACATGTGCGGGAGAGTAAGCTGTAGGACTATGATACCCCAGATCCAAATTATGAAAGCCAATCCCACAAACGCCTCTGGAAGCTTCTAAACGTGCCAATGGACAAACTGGTGTATTGCTTCAGACGAAACGACAGGTCGAATCGTATGCAAGCGCCCGTCAAGGTCAGTGCTCTGCTGCATGGCAACAAACAAACGGATGATACCAACCACCTGAGTTGAGCTCTCTCTCCTCCTCGTTCCTTTGTCTGAACACAAACATTGATATGTACTCAATCGAGCAAGATGCATAGCGGCACAAAGGATCGTTACGTATCCAACCACGAGGGCATGCACCAACGCAAGTCTGGTGCACCGAGTCGACCTTCAACTTTTAGTAGCATACCCATTCGAAACGCTGCATCATCTTCAAAATCCTATAATGGCAGTCGAAAACCAAGCCGAAGCTCGTCATCCAATAACACGCCCGCCGAACTTGACACCTCGCTCCCCAAGAACTTTCCAAAGCCATTGACCTGCCACTTTTGGCACCAGAACGGACGGTGCAGCAAGCGAGATGTCGATTGTGCGTACGCTCACTATGACACGGGCTTCATATCTAGCGCGTCTGTCACTCCGCTCGGAGGTATGCATAAGCTTACCCAAACTCCCATAAAGCAACACCTGACTAAGCAAAATAACAGCTTCCGAAGCCTTCGCTGGCAGGAACATCGACAAGTACGCCAAGAAACTAGACATGCCCATGCCATTGCTGGTCGATCTACAGAAGCGGGAGAATATTGTGGCTGGAGGTGAAGCAGAACTGGAAGAGCGCCAGCAGACCCTCGGGCGACAAGAGGACGAGGTTAAAGATTGGGAGAGTACGGTCTTACGACGGGAGATTGAAGTAGATGAGAAGGAGAGGAACGTCGAGAGGACGACGGCGAGCTTGGTGCGTAAGAGGAGAGAACTCAAGATATTGGAGAAGAGCATCAAGAGGAGGGAAGAGGCTTTGAGAGAGAAGATGACTTGAAAAGTGGGTGTAGGTCGAGGTTGAGGCTGGAAGAAGGGATGTGCAGTGTTTCTATAACGAACCTCGTGATGTCACTCTCGGGTCCACGTTTTCTTTATTATACAAGATGATCTACTCTAAAGCTGTTTATATTTATACGGAATCGTGGCGTTTGTGTCATTCAGCGTCTGGCGTGATTGTCTTTAGTCATGCAACTCGACGTTAAGCAGCACGCCCGTTACAGTGTTCTCGCTCTAATGCGCCTCATACCACACAGCTCCATCATCTAGTGTTCGTTTTTCCTTTAACCATGTCCAAAGAGACGATGTGATAGAGTTACGGGTTTAGCCAATCCACTTCATACGCCTGAGAACCAACTATGAAGTCTGGACGAGCGAGAGTATTGTGGAGGTCTTGACCAACAGAACAGGCTAGGATACCATCTTATACTTCGTGACATGTCGTAATTTGTCCTTTTTAGTGAACTCGGGGAGACCATCCATGACACTTTCGTTCTGCATCGAGGTGGTTATTTGTCGAATAGGTTCTTCTCATACCCTATCTCAAGTAAAGATGAAGGTTTCGATACTTTCCGTCCTACCATCAAACCTGTTACTCTCTGTCCGTCCGTCATGTCTTTGGTTCTCAGTCCATCCATCATATCTATCAGCTCCTGTCCGCCCATCAAATTTCTTTCCCTCCTGTAGCACAATCCCCCCTTCCTCATCCACAATATGGCCTGCTCCCAGTTCCCTAAGATACCCTTCCTGTTCCGGCTTCGACACCATGGTTGCCATACTCGCCGAGCCCGTACCCGTCGATCTCCACCATGAACCGTCTTTCTTAACACTGGATGCCGTACCGCGGCTGGATCCATACATACTCGCGGCCACCTTGAAGTAATGCGTAAAGAATACTTTGAGAGCCGGCGCACTAGCACAAATAGCCCCCAATTGAATCTCCAACATGCAGAGAAGCCACGCAGGCCATGACTCCCAGGTTGAATCGTACAATGGGTTGTTGAAGATGCGGTAGACATAGTAGGAACGAACACCCGCGACGATGCAGACTAGGTAGCCGAGAGCGAAGATGGCACCTAAAGCAATCTTCTGGCGACGAGGGATTTGCAGGTTCCAGTATAGGATTGTAGGAAGAAAAGCGGCAACGGCATCCTGCACTGCGCTAATTATGCTCGCTGATAGCAGATCTGCATATTCGTTGACCCAACAGTGGTATGAGTATCCTGCGATTTGCTTGGCGATGTCGAACTGATACCAGAAGGCTTCAAAAGGTGTGCAAGCTGTGAAGAGCACGACGACGAATGCAATGCAGAAGATACCGATGGCGATGATGTTAATCCAGGTCGCGATCCGGAAACTTCGGGTTATAGAGCGCGAGTCGAGGCGGCGGTAGAAAAGGAGGATGGAGATCTTGATCATTCCACCGGACACAATGTACAAGAGGTAGAGGATGAAGGTTATCTTGCGCTCAGGGACGTACATGTTTGGATGGACGTCCCATATGTGGCGATTGAAGTCGTACTTTTCGGTCGCTGGATATCACTATTAGGAAGCTTGTTGAATGAGTTTGTACGTTATTTTTAACGCACCTAGACATACTACGACAGTAAGTCCAACTGTTGGTATCTTTACACCATGTGTTAGTCCATGTATGTATGGATTTCGTCCCTGCGAGAAATACATACCATTGCAGCCGTTATAATCCAGTCATCGAGCCCTGCGTTCTTTTGTATGATAGCTCTTGCCCACATTCTGGCTCCCACTGTGACAAGCATGACGGATCCCAGAGCACACGATGTAATGAGGACGGCTTTGGAACGAGTAACGGGATCATCGTAATTCGGAACCGGCCACTTGGCAAGCACCGAGATAGGAGGAAGGAGACCACTCGATCCGCTTCCATTGGGACTGTATGCCATATCGATTTCTTTTGTAGAGAATCCTCAATAGGATTACCCCAGCTTAGGAGGCCTGGTGGCGAAATGTATTTAAACGTTCGTGATGCTTCCAGATATTTGGCGTTTAGCGTGACAACGCCATATAGAGAGCGAGAAGACCCCGGAACCCAGACACTCACGAGAAATAAAGAAAAGGTAGACGGGCGTAGTTGATGAACAATCCCCAGCCATCGCGCGACAGGGAAAGACCCTATACTAGCTCATGTAAGACCAAAACCCTTCCTATTCTCCACGTGAGCCAGACCATGCCGATTTTCTGTACAAAGTTTGGCCACCTCTTCCAAAGGCCGTCAACAACATGCAGTGGCGGCTGAGGAAACCGAAACAGAGTCAGGCACCAAACAGTAGGTCGCTGCACCTCTGTAGACCATGCAGCCGTTCGTTAACGGTTGCGGATCTGGAGCATCGTCTAGCTCGAGAGCTACCATCGGAGCCATGACTTGTTCGGGGAACCGATGGCCGCGACTGTCAAAGTACCGTGCCGCAGATTAACCAAAGTTTGGGGTCATCCAAGGAGGGGACGGACGCATCGCTCGGCCGAATCTGTGTGGCGCGGATCCGCGACATAGGCGACAAGAGATGACATTGGAAGAGCGGGTGAGATATTGCGGGAGATGAGAGGGTTGGGCTGCAGCTAGATTGATTGTGGGTAGCTGAGTCATGGATGATGTGAGCGATGGAGACTGCACTTGGCTTGGAGGTGGGTTGATCAACGGCAGGATGGTCGGTTAGGCTAGGCACAGCTTCAAAGCATCAGCGTTACCTCACGTGGCGGTAAGGTTTATTTGGGAACCATACATCTTGCTGAATTGCTTTCTCTTCAAAGCTGTTGATAATACTTCGTGGGCCGATCCGTCGGATGTGATTTCTACAGTTCCGCACCCGGGCAAGGATATCTCTATTCAAAGCTGGATGTTCAGTATAAACCCATGCAAGATCTGGGTGATGAGTGATCAGATGGATCGTGCAGCAGATCTCCGAGGCCGTGCTAACGCACGCGCCGACGATCACCGCCCGCTGCAGGTCACCAAACCTTAAAGCCGTACGAAGCACACCGGCGAGATCTAGTCTACAAGATACGCAACCTTATATTTCTCGTACGGGTGGTGTACCCAGAGGGCAACATGTAGCAAGATTTTGTAGCAGCTGAAGTTGGATTACGAACCAAGTTTTTAAATACCTTGTTGCCAGTGGGACGCACTGTAATTGTAGTCTGTGAGGAAGTAAAGAGATATCTGTGCGAAGACAATAGAGTGTGTAACTTCTCCTTTCCCCAACAACAGTCCGAAACACAAACGAAACAATGTGGCTGATAAGCCATGGTATGACAGGTGTGCGCCATACAAGCCCAGCCGGGCCCCGATGCACCAAACACCTAGCTAATCACAAAGGGAAAGAATAGACGCCATCGCCATGCAAGTCTTGCGTATGTTTACAGTTCAGGCTTCCCGAGTCATGGATTTCCACGGGGCTGTGGAGTGATTTTCCTCCGCATCACCGTCCGAAAGCCGCTTTCATATGTCCGCGTCTTCGTGTTACGTTTGTTCCTCCTTCGGGCTCTTAGTACGGGACTTGGAGCGTTCGCGAGTTACTGCGTCTTTCAGCGCCTTCAGTCGTTCTTCGGTCACACGAATCGCTTCGTCCATCTCCCGCGCCTGCATATCATGGGGCGCTAGGGGCTTCTGCGTTCCGTCTTCCGGCTTGATCCGCGATCCAGCGATAGAGCTTTGCACTCTGTCTAGGGCAACTCTCTCTTCAAGCCAGTTCCATAGATCCGACTCTTCATGACGCCAAATCTCTTCGTACGCAACTTGACGTTGAACAGTGGACCACTGGTTTGGGCCGGTGACTGCAGATCCACCACGGAAGAACCATGTGTACATAAGGAGGGCTCCCATAAGGAAGATAATAATCTGCGGTGTGAAAATGGACTCCAGGATATCGGCGAGTGGGCCGAGGAGACTGCGCAAAGGTTCCAATAATCCCCAATTGCTTTGCTTCGCTTGACTAGTGGGAGCGGGAGCGGCGGCAGGCATTGGGGCCTCTTCCAAAAGATTGCCCTTTGAGCGCCTCTTTCCTTTTCCGCCCTTTCCGGGTAACCGAGATGGGCCGGCTTTCGCTGCGCTCACGGCAGTGCGGAGAGCGGCAGTAAGGGAAGTAGCATACGACATTTGACCGTCGTTCGCACCCTTCTCGATGGGACCTAGAGAGTGTCAATATATCTCTCGACTTAGAACAAGCACCACTACTTACCCTTCAGCCAACTCTTTCCGCTCCATTCTACTGTGAAGGTCATGATAAGTCGTGTACTGTTTCCCGGTCCCCACATCAAGCAGTATCTCGTCTTTGTAAGAAATATACTGCCGTTGGGTACATCAGGTGTCGCTGTGCTGCACTGCACACTCACAGCCTTATCCAGATCGTATTGCTCGAGATTCATGGCAATATTGCATTTTGTCTGGCGCGGTCCAACAGGTGCATTTAGCGGTTTGATGTAGGAATAGTTGAACGTTTTCACGTCTTCACCCAAGCCCTTTTTGTCATCTTCCATCTGGAGGTCCATCGACTTTTGGTCCTCAACCAGCCATTTGCGCATGAACACGCCAGAAGCGGGGCCGAACATTAAGCTGTAAACCTTGCCCAAAGGTGCTGGGATAGTTGTGTCAATGAGTAGTTTGTCGTAATGCTGATCGTTATCGCCACACTCAGTAGGTGCGTGTGTTGCTGAACCAGGAAAGTCTTGTCCTGCAGCCGCAGCGCCACTCGTGGCTGCTTTGGCGGCTTCAGTCGTCTCGCCACCACCACCAAAGGCTTGTGATACTGCACCGCTCACTTTCCGGGTGGTCTCGCCTGCTACGGAACCAACTTCACTACCAGCTATACTACCTTCACCGGGTTCGGTGAAGCTGCCAGTGCCCTCATCATCGTCCGCATCTTCGTCGTACACCTCATCATCTGAATCTTGAAGGGAACCGTCATCACTGCCAATAGATTCTGCCTTCTCAGTCTTGTCGCCAGTACCACCGGAACCATCCAGAGTTACACCATTCAGAGATGACTTGAGGTTGGGATGGGATATTTTCCAGATGCCGATGATCAAGTCGTAGGTAGAGTCTCGCGACAGGAATGACGCAAAAACATTGCGAGCATGAAGCGTCTGAATAACGATGGCATTCGGGAACAGCACGGCTGTGGACTTCTTCTCGACAGACACAACCTCGTCAAAGCTGATGACCAAGTTCGTGACCCATCCGAGAATGTTACTGGAGAAGCAAAGATGGCCCTCGGAAACGTACAAACGTCCGTGAAGCAGGATCTCTTTCTGAAGGGCTGCACTATAGTCCTCGATCAGATAATCGTCCTCGGGAACGCTTTTGAACAAGGCATGGAAATCCTTATTTCGCCTAGGGGGTGCAACCGCGAATCCAGTTCCGTTTAGACGGTGGCTGTTCAATGCTGCGCTTGGAGCCAATGTACTTGTGCTCGCAGTGATGACCCCGCCTAAAGTATTTCCGGTTGTAGCGGAGCTGCCTCTATGCCGTCTCCGTCTGCCACCGCTTATACGGCTGCGTATGCTACCTTGGCGTCCGATGGATGCCGGTGAGTCTGTTATTTCAGGTTGTCGTGGAGGAGACGCTGCACCCGCTCCTGACTGACCAGAAACAGCTGTCAGTGATCGTGGACGCTCACTAGCAATCGATGGAGGCTTTTCCCCTGCGTAAGCGGCAGATACGGCTTGTGCAGCGGCTCTATCCTCGACCTTGGCCGAAGCTTCATCCGCCTTCATCGTGACGTTGGTCGCGGATGACATGGGGCTGACCTCGTTGCTCTCAGCAATGCCAAGTTGGGCTAAGCTCAAGTTTCCAGATCCAAGTGTTTCAATGGCAGGTCGGCGCTTCTCAGTACCTTCGTTTGTGGTGGTGTCGACGTTCTCGGGTCCAATAACTTCTTCGCCGCCGTCAGCAGTATTGTCCTCGTCTTTCTGCTGTTGCTGGCTGGGTTTATTCTTCGGATTTGCGCTGTTCGCAATGGTGTCGCCTAAGTTGTTCGCTGCGTTCTGAGCTGCGGAAAAGATGGAAGCGAAGAATCCACCAGGCCCGCCAGGAGATGACGGAGGTACAGCAGTCCCTCCGGGGGTTTTTGCTTCCTCAAGATGAGGGGTGAGGGGCGGTATTGACGAATGCGATAGCTTACTTGGAGGATTGGTGGCTGATCGTACGCGTCTGTGCGATATCATATTCCCCGAGGGGGATACGACTACGTTGGGGTTTGTCTCAGTATTGGTGCGTTTCACAGTGTTTTTTGAGCTATTCAATTCTGTCGGAGAAGAAGCCTTCCCGTCTGTCGGCGTGGGTGGAGTTATGAAGGTCGTGGGGGCATCAGATAAATTGGGAGGAGTCGCGGGGAGCGAGGTGATGATGCGCTTTGGGGCGACAGATCTCAACGACGGGGTGGACTTTGTCTCCTCCTCTGTGTGTATCTGTATCTGTGGTGGTGAGGCTTGAATCGGATCATCCAACACCCTTGTCTCGCGCTTCTTCCCTCCAAACAGCGCTCCTAGTCCACCTCCGCTCGTGCTCGGTCTTGCGGGCTCAGGGCTAGCACCAGGCTTAGGAGCCGGAGACGTGGATCTGCGATTAGGAGTAAAAGCTTCCTTGAGCTTGCCAACAGGAGATACGCCCCGCTTGTTCACAGCGACGTCGCTGGTATTATTTAAATTCCGGGTGGTGGGCTCCTCGATGGAGGTTTCGGAGTTTACGAGAGTGACATCGGTGGAGTCTGCAGAATCGAGGGTCTCGGAAGCGATCAGGGGCGACGACAACGTCAAGAGGCCGGCATGCGACTGATGTGGTGATATGCCAGGGCGTTTGAGTGGTGGAGGGCTGCAGCCGGTTAGTCGGAAGGCAGGAGCCGAGTGGGTACGTATGCGACAAAAGACTGGAAAGAGGGGTGAGGTGGGTAGTAAAAACAAATAGAACAGCGAAGGCCAAGAGTGCGTATTGCAATACGGATGCGATGATGCACGAGGTGTGGTGTGCTAGTGGGGGAGCTGAGGCCAGAACGTATGCTTGTTCGCGGTGGAGTCCATGCTGAACGGCGCCAATGCCACGAGGCAAACCTTCCACTCCAATGGACGCGTCGCAGCTGCAAATGGAACTGTACCTGAGACACAGGAATAAGGGGCGGAGAAAAAAAGTACAGCGTGCAACTTACGATTCCGTGTCTGAGTCGTCGGTGAGCAGACTGCTTGCGACGCTCTTTGCGAGGCCGAGCGAGTCGTCGCTCTGGTACGGGTGACCCATGCTCGGACGTCTAATTGTAGGAACGGGAGGGACCACCTCATTGGGGTCGAATTGCGAGACGTCGTCCTGGCTGAGGAAGCCTTTGCTCTTCTTGCGTCCCTTGAAGAGCTTCGACATGCGCCGCCGATGTGACGACGACACGTCGCTGCGGCCGTCGTCGGAGTTCTGGCGACTCTTGAGGCGGTCCATGACCCCGTCACTTGACTTGCGCAACAAGTCATCGTTGCCGTCACTGCTCGCAATTGAGACGGTGGATGAGTCCGGGCCCTTTGATTGTGCCCGTGGTGCCGCCAGCGTGTTGTCCCTGTCCTTGGAGCCGAACATGGAGCCTATGCTCCTCCGCCGCTCAGAGGCCATTGTGGAATATATAGGGTACGAGAGTGTGCAGAGCACTGAGAAGAGGTCGAGGGTCTCGCTATAGTCTCAGACACGCATATCGATGTTGCGACGCTTTGTGGTGCCGTGTTTGCTACGTAGGTTTGGGGGGGTCGATTACGTAGGGAGCATGTGTTCAGGGCTCGCGATGCGCTTGGAACTACCGCAGGGTCGCGGCTGCAATCGGATACATGACAAACGAGGGGTGACGGGGGACGGGGAGAAGCTTGCGAGTTATGGCAGAGGGGAGAGAACAAGCAAGTAGGCGCAGGCTGCAGAGATGAAACCAGGCGGGCGCGTTCCTCGTGTTCTGGTTCCAACGTCTCCAGCTGCGGGTCTTTAGCCTAGTGATCTACTCCGCAGTTACATGGGGGGGGTGGCCAGCCTTGCTATCCCTGTCAACGTGACCGAGACCCTTCACGCGCACCTGCTGCTGCCTCTGCACACACTCGTACAGAAACTCGTCGAACATGTTCAAACCTCACTGCTGCCACCACCATGGAGTCGGCACATCTTATCCAGGCTCATGATCACGCCCGCACTGCCGCGACCGCGACCAGCACCAACAGCGTCGCGACTGCGGGGCAGGAGCATGACCTTGCCGCGACCGCCTTCCACAATGCCCAACAAGATACCCATGATGCTGAGGTATGTAGCCTGGGATGCCTTATCCTGCCCGTCTAAGTAGTCCTAGGCCCGTCGCATCCTCAGTCTCCTCGAAGACCACCATCGCAAGCTCGCCGGCCTGATCAAAGAGGCGCCGCGCAAGGAGAAGAAGACAGCAGATGCCAGCAAACACCATTCCGAGTCCTCCACCCTCTCCCCGTTAGCGAATGCCTCGTCATCACGAGTATCCGCATCCAAAGCATCTTCTCCGACTCCTCCAACATCTCGCCGCAGACTCCCCCAGTCCTCGATAGCCACCAATCTCGCCGAAAAGCGCGGCATACCCAGCGCAAAGAGAGCCGCCAGTGGCGCCTCGCCCAACGTACCAGGCGCTGCAGCTGGTCGGAATGAGCAACCGTCTACGCCGGTACGGGATCTCTTGGCCCAACAGTCGCGCAAGACAGAAGTGAGCGCTGGCAGAGACGCGGCCAAGCAGCTGAAAGATGCCTCGCCACGCCCTGCATCACCGCCCGCCGAAGACAACTTCAGCCGCTTCTATTCGGCTTTTGGGGGCGTCATATCCGCAATCAGCGCCCCACTGGCTTTCACCTCCCTTCCACTCAACCCATCTGCACCAACGCCAGTGTCTGAGACGCCCAGGGAAGAGACGTCATCCAAGACCAGGTCACGACCACACTCTCCAGAAGCTTCCAGGACCGTCAAATCCTCAGTTCCCGACCTCGCTGCCCTGATAAGCAAGCCTGCACTGCGCGCTCTGCGAGAGGATGGCGCGCCTGGACCTAACGAAAGCTTCTACTTGGTGCCAACATCAAGTGGCGGGGTTACATACGCCAGTGTCCTTCGCGATCCGAATGCAACGAATGTGTCACCCAACACACAGCTTAACGCGATCGACGAGGGCTCCGGCTCGTTGCGAGGGAGTTCACATGAAGAATTTGTCGATGCGCGAGAGAACGTAGGCCCGCCGTCACCCACCAAAGCACGTCGTCCTCCTTCTCGCGGAAACCCAAGCACCGCCGTAACACCCCAACGCTCCATACCAGCCGGCAGAGGCTCAGGTCTCAAGACCATGGAAGAGCTGGCTCTAGAGAACGATACCCTCAAGACCGTCATCGACAAACAAGCCAAACGCATCCAGATGTGGGAACTAAACTCCCAGAACTCTTTTAACGCCCTCGCACAGTCGTTCCGTGCTCGAGGCCCCGGACGAGGCTCCAGCGACCCTAATGCACTCGCTCAAGCCCTCGCTGCTCAAGGCATCAACCACCTCCCAGCTCTTCCTTCCCCTCCTATACCAGGCCAGACACAACAACAACGACAACCTACTTCTCCCGGTCAAGCCCCAACTTCAGCTCCCGACGCTGACGCCGCAAAACGTATCGCAGATCTCGAAGCCATGCTTGCTTCTCAAAACGCCAAAGTCAACGACTTGATGAGCAACAATGAGAAGCTGGCCAAGCAAAATGAGAGGAACACACAGGTCTTGAGTCGATACAGAGAGCAGTGGGAGAAGCTCAAAGCTGGTGCGAGGAAGAAGGAACAGGAAAGACGAGAGAGAAAGGTCGGCGATGTTAGGGTTGGGGAGTCGACCAAAGACAGCGAGGTTGTTGAAGCGCAAGGGGAGGGTGAAGAAGAGCTGGACGAGGAACCTGGGTTTGGAAAGGCTTGAACGAGAGAGGGCGATATGGACATGATCAAGTACTGAGTAGAGATGGAAAGATACCCCATGTTATTAACCCAAACAAGGGTACAATATACATGCAACAATCCATTATTTCTTACGTCGCAACTGGAAGATACTCGGATTGGGATGAGCACAACTAAAGCATGTTTCAACACTGTTTGTATTACTACTGAAATGTCCAAAGCGCTGTCAAAGCTCGCCTTCCTAACCAAAAGTCACCTTTGACAATTTATCATCCGTGTCCCGTAACGCCGCCAAATCCATTCCGCTGATGTTCCCAATACACACAACCGAACCCAACCAATCTAAGCAGCAGAGGCAACGGGCTTCTGAGTAATGGGCTGGTAGGACGGCGCGACGGGTCCACCGACTGTGATCTCCTCATTGGCCATACCCGCTGCGTGACCCTCAAAGTCCGGTGCATCAGGGTGGCAGCCAACACGCTCCTTGCTCAGCAAGTCGACGAGGAGAGGGCTGGGCTTGTTGCTCTTCTCCGAGAAGCTGTTTTGGTGGCTCTTGTACTGCTGGACGTTCTCCATGTACTTATCGAAGAGGTATGCAGAGTCTAGAGGACCACCCTTAGCCTCGGGATGGAACTGGGCGCTGAAGATGGGACGGGAGTTGTGGATCAGACCCTCGTTGGACTGGTCGTTGAGGTTGGTGAAGTATTCCCTCCATTCGCTGGACAGGGTAGTGGGGTCAACCGCGTATCCGTGGTTCTGCGAGGTGATATGGCACTTGCCCGTGGTAAGGTCAAGAGCCGGGATGTTATGCGCACGGTTGCCGTACTTGAGCTTGATAGTCTTCGCACCAGCAGCAAGGGCGATGAGCTGATGACCCATGCAGATACCCATGACGGGAACCTGGGAAGTCTCGAACAGCTTGCGGAGGTTGTGGACGGTGGTCGTGCAATGAGTTGGATCACCGGGGCCGTTGGAGATGAACACACCGTCGAAGTGGTGGGCAACCTTGTGGATGGGGTAGTCGAAGGGGAAGCAGGTGACGCTGGCACCGCGAGAGACGAGACTGCGGAGAATGTTCTCCTTGACACCGCAGTCGATCAAAGCTACGTGCATATCGCCCAAAGAAGAGCTGACATGGAAGGGAGCCTTGGTGGATACACGGCGCACGAGGTTGATAGCCTCAGGGTCAATGTATGCCTCGTCCTCATCGGCATCGTACTCCTCACCAATTGAGATACGAGCAAGAGAGGAACCTTGCTCACGGAGGTATGTCACAACCTCACGGGTGTCAACGCCAGAGATGGCGGGAACTCCCTCACGAGCACACCATGCTGCGAGTGACTCGACAGCTGTCCAATGGCTGTGCTTCAAGGCATAGTCCTGAACGACGATGCCAGAAGCTTGAATGTGCGGGGATTCGAAGTATCGGAGCAAGCCATGCTCGTCACGGGCGTTGGAAGGAACACCGTAGTTGCCAATCAATGGTTGTGTGAAGACGAGGATTTGGCCACGGTAGGATGGGTCGGTCATAGATTCGGGGTAACCGACAAGTGAAGTGGTAAAGACGGCTTCTCCGGAGATGTTGGTCTTGGCTCCGAAAGACTTGCCTTCGAAGATGGGTCCATTCTAAACAGCTGTCAGTGACGCGCCAAGACGTGCAGGATGACTCTACGCACTTTGATTGTGAAAGTAGCAGGTTCATTGGAAACAGCCGTGGCCCTGCGCATGCTAGGAGTAGGAATGGCACGCTGAGTGTTTCCTTCAACAGTAGCAAGGGAGCGTGTCTGTACACGGTTCTTTGTCATTCGTCCCAGGAACCCTGCGGACCGCATGGTGGAAGGCTTGATCATTTGCGACAACATGATGAGCGGAGATGTGAGGTGATGTAGTGATTCGTTTGATAGCAGCTTGTTGGGTAGGCGTTCAGTTTACTGATGCCTTCCACAGGTGGTCTGCGGATAGAGTCAGTTGGACGCTCATGACGCGTCTGTCTGTGGGCGACAGCATACCTGAGATGTAATCCTGTAGCACTCAATTAGCCATGGTCAGAAAAGAAGAAAGGAATGAAAAATTCTAGAGGAGAATGCATCGATCGTCAAGCCACCAAGAGGCAGAAAGAGGCCGGCGGTGAATTGACGGTGTGCGATGCATGTCCAGATAAGGCTTCATCAAGCATCACAATCGTGACATACCTGGGAAGTAAAGAGTGTCGGGGCAGCACTCATAAGCGCGGTAGTAGAGCCAGTCGAGGTCAGGAGGGGTGCCTATCTGAGGCGAAGCTTGCTGATGCTAGTTTGAGAGTGTTGAGTTTGCGTGAGGTGAGGATACAAAGTAATCGGGGAGGGGCTTTTCTGCAGCACCGGATGACGCTAGGCGCAATGACACACACACGCGCCAATGATGGCCTTTACAATAAAATATCGGTCACGATAACGATTGGACTTGCAAAGTTTCTTCAGTTCTGACCCTTGTTTTATGACAAACGTCCGGGGAAGCTGGATGATAAGTGTGCGGCCCCGCTATCAGGTCCCTTTGGGCAATGCTGTATAGCATACCCTGCAGCTGCTTGACGCCTTCAGTTTTGCGTCATGACACTTGGAGACTGCGCGGCGCACGTAGCAAAAATGGTGTCCATCAGACTCCACGCCTTATCTATGTCGATCGCAAATTGGCCCTCTCCGAGGAGCTTTACCGGGTATCCGCACGCAAATGACGAGTGACAGTCACAATTTTTGTTTTCTCCCGACATCGGCATCATGACGATCCGAAGCTTCCTCTAATTAGCCGAACATGTCCCCGTACATCAACAGAATCGGCGCATAAGCATGCCCTATGAGCTTCGTCTCGGCACCCGTCCAGCAACCCTTATACTAGGCCACTAAACAGTGATCTTACCCGTCAATCTCACATCCCTGGAACTCGATCCCACGAAGATCTGATACTCTCCAGTAGCAACACTCCATTTCCTACTGCTCTCATCCCAAAAGCTCATATCTCGTCTCCTCAGCTTGAATGTAGCCGTCGCACTGGCACCGGCTTCAATCTTGAGTTTCGCGAAACCCCTCAATTGCTTCGGTGGTGAGTTGATCGATGAAGGGTAGCCTAGATACAGCTGTGGCACCTCCGCACCCGCAACACCACCGGAGTTGCTGATCTTGGCGGTAACGGTAGCTACGGTTTCGAAGAGATCAACAGGGCCTCCAGGACCCTTGGCACCGGTTGCAGGACCCGCAGAGGGTTTGCCGGAGACACTGAGGTCGGAGTAAGTAAAGTTAGTGTAGGAGAGACCGTAGCCGAATTCGAATCTGGGCTCGATCTTCTGCTGGTCGAAACGGCGGTAATCGATGAAGAGGTCCCAGTTCTTGTCGTCACCGCTGGCAATCGTGGTACCGTAGTCTGATTCCTTCTTTGCGATGGTGTAGGGTAACTTGCCGCTTGGTGAAGCTGCACCGTAGAGGATGTCGACAAGGCCATTTCCGGATTCTTGACCTGGGAGACCTGCCCAAACAACAGCAACTACATTCGGGTTCTCGATCCACTGCTCCATAATGACTGGACCGACGCTATGGACTACAACAATGGTCTTCTTGTTGACAGCAGCAACTGCCTTGACCAATTCGTTTCCGTTGTGCCATGGGTCCAGGTTCTTCCTGTCACCAGCATTGCCTTCGACGGTTATGTAACCTTCGCCAGCATCGCTGTTGATGCAGACCACCGCAATATCAGCGTTTTGTGCTGCGCTAGCACCTTGCTGCGCGTTGTCGTTGGGCGAAGAAGTGATGGAAGTTCCGTCCTTCTGGGCTTGTGTCTTGATAGCATCAAGAGGAGCAACAAGATAAGGAAACTCAACTGATCCGGAACCCCAACCCATGGCCAATGTTCCATCGTTACATCCGCGATCAACGCACGCATTGGCTCCTTTAGGCGCAACGATGCTGTCGCTTCCGATGACAGCGATGCTTTTAGGCTTCTTGAAGGGCAACGCGGCGTTTGTGTTCTTTAGCAAGACAATACCATCGCGAGCCGTAGCGCGGACGTTTGTCTTGTGGCTTCCGCCTACTTCATGTTTGCCAATCGTCCAGGAGCTAAATGAGGTGCTTGGATAGCCCTTGTCTTGACCAACGAGATACCAGGCGGCTAACACGCGCTTGACCATGTCATCAAGGCGAGATTGCTGCACTTGTTTGTTGTTTATGGCGGTCTGAAGTTGCGGGCCCCAAAAGATGTTGCCGTTGCTGAAGTCGGTGCCGGGCATGGTCATGTCCATGCCACCGTTCGCACTCCCAGTGGTAGTGTGTTGCGCTAAGTTGACGTCAGGTATTGTACCAGAAGTACAAGCAGACCAAATGCTTACCATTCCAATCGCTCATGATGTATCCACGATGACCGAGCTCGTCTTTAAGGAGCTTGTTCATCACACCGTCGCTTTCGCAAGCCCATGTTCCATTGATCTTGTTATAACTGCAGCAACTTAGTAAATCCCGAAGTCGTACACGTCTTCGCTTGATGATTTCTCACCTGCACATGAATGCTGCGACATTGCTGTGCACAGCATCCATGAAGGGCCACACGTAAAGTTCGCGAAGTACCCTATCCGGCACATCTGAGCTCATAGTCTCTCGGTTCAATTCCTGTTCATTTACAAGCCAATGCTTCGCCGTAGCTTGGACACCTGCCTCTTGCATACCCTCGATGGTTTCCGCCATCATGATGCCTTGGAGATAAGGATCTGAGCCAAATCCTTCCCAGTTTCGACCACCGTTTGCATGCTTGCCAAGAGGACCGGCGGAAGGCCCAAGCTGGACGTGAACACCTAGCTGCTTTGCTTCCGCACCCAGGAAGGCACCTCTTTCACGGATAAGGTCAATGTCCCAGGTGCTAGCGGCATGGATAGCCGCACTGAAGGCAGTTACACCTTGGACGTAGCGAACACCAAGGGGTCCATCTAGAGGCTGTTAGTAAGAAGTTCATCTTGATACAACCATGCGTTGGACAGCGTTTGGTGATTCTGTTCGGTGTGTCCCAGGCTTCAGGCTCCAGGCTCCAAGCATCGAAGTCGTTGATCACAACGTGCTCATCAAGGCCACAGCATGTCCTGATTGCGTCGGACAACATCCTCCACCTTTGGCGTTCGCGAAGCATGGTCGGCTCGGAAGTAATGAATCACAACTGCTCACCTTGCAGACAAAGTGACGGATATCCAATCGAGCCAGCCGCCTTGGTGTTGCCAACGCAAGGACCTTTCTGCCAGCCAACACCCGTGACGATTCCGATCTTCTCACTCTGCGATAGCTTGGCGAGCGCAGCTGTTGCTTTTGTGTAGGCATCGTCCCAGTTTCCAACTGCACGTTTTGAAACAGACTGATCAGATGGAATGACTGCATTGGTTAGCGAATATTTTGTTGTTGCGTGTGAGTTGGTTGCACCTGAAGCCTGCGACAACACGGCCGTAGCCAACAACGGGAAGAGACAAGATCGCATCGTCAAACACAAGACGCCTCAACTTCCAAGACTTGTACTGGGGAGCGAATGAAAGCCACCACCTGGGCATCTCTCCTATTAAGTACCAGCGGATTATCCATGCTGTGCAACGCACAAGCCCGAGGCAGTTGTTTTTATCAAGATTGACCCTTGGCAGAATCGGAGCATGCACCATGTTGAACCCATAACCCAAGAAAACCACAAGCCGTATGACGTGTGATGTAGAGTGGTGATCGCTGAATTTGATGAGGCGGTGGGAAGGGATATATGGAGGCGGGCCGTTAACCCAGGGTTAACAGCCGGTTACTAGGGCTCGCGGCGAATTAAACCTCGGGACGCTGCATCACGAGTGGAGTTGGAATGGACGTGGCCCGGAAATACAATTACTGAACTGCTAAATGTGCGCAATGAACGATGTGGAGAACATGCGGCTCAGTCGTGTGATGGTTATGAATTCGACTAGTGTGATCAGATGACGACCTTTGCTATTCGCTGACAGACCTTGGCTGCACGGGACGCTGCATTGCGCCCAGTATCTTAGCATATACTTACTTTGACAGGGTAAACATTTCCTGTTTGCAAACATTGTCGCTTGTGACGGCCGTCTACGTAACCGTCCTCCTAAAAGATATTTGCGCATCGTTTTACGGACTTCCCGACCCCCTCCTGCAACCTCTGCCGATATGATGTATGGTCCACCTCTCTTGTTAGAGGAACGCTACTCCCATGCATGTCTCGGACACTATCCTGACCACACTGATGGCATTATGTCAAGACTTTCATCTGCTGTAGCACCTGCTTATCGTCACGAGACACTGCATTTCACACCAAGTCAATGTCTGGACGAGGCTGAAATGGGCTACTGCATAATGTGGAATGTTCAACAGACCCAAGGAACATCAATATTAGTCGGCGTATTCGCAGTCATCGTCTAACTGTAAGCAGTGCGCACACGATGGCCTCATTTCTGTGCACTGCCGTCTCCTTTGCTTGCAGTTGAGACACCCATTCTTCGAGCGTTTCTTGCTGATTATCACTTCGTATTGACACGTCCATAGACCCCTTCGGCACTGGTTGCATGAGGGTTTGGATTCGTTACATTTGATCTTCTTCTCGCGACAGCGGATGCAGGCTTTACCACGGATATGTGTCGGCAGTGGAGGTTCTTCGAAGACAGGCGCTTTTTTCCTCGATCCGGTGGGTGAAGCCGGTAACCTAGCCTTAGTCTTCTTGGTAGATGTTTTTCGCGATGTTGTGGAAGAGGCCACAGCACTACCTTTCTTGCTCTTCCTCTTTGCAGATGGATTTGGACCTTCTGGAGATGTTGACATGTCAAGGTCCGGGCCTCTGAATTCGCTCTGTGCCTCGGTCTCATCCTTTTTACTACGTTTCCTTTTGCGTGGTTGCTTTTCTTACGTAGCGTCGGCTGTGGCGGCGACGCCGTTATCAGTGACCATCAGAGCAGGTAGACTATCGGAAAAATCAGTTATAACTTTTGGACGAAGTGCTATGGCACATAGCCATTTTCAGTTGTGGCGAATGGCAAAACGTACCCGTTGTCAGCCTCGCGCGTAGTGTGTATAGGATTATGCTTGTACACCACATTGACAGCGTTTCTTTTGAGGGAAAACTTGATGTGTATTGCGCCTCCACAGTCGTAGGTCGGCAACGCAACAGGTCCCTGCTTCTTAACCTCAGGCTTCCCATCGTCGCTATCAGGGGACTTCCCTTTCCTCGTGTTGCTTTTACGGTCCCTATTCTGGAAGCTGTCTTGGCAAACATATTTGAACCTGGCACCGTCACCGCCTTCTTTGTTCTGCGCAGAGCGCTCGGAGTACTTGAAGCCATCAGTGTCCTGAATAGCTTTGATAATAGATCTAGGTTGCATAAGTAGTAGTTGTGCAGACAGGGTAGGTTCAGGTACCTTGCAATTGCTCGTTGTACCTTGAGCCTGTCTTTGCCGTCAATATCTCGACATAGCGCATATTCAGCGGCGATGCTTTGAGGGTGATCGGCTGGTTGTATAAGCGCATAAAGATTGAGTTGCTGCGTCACGGGGATGGTGATGGTAGAGGCTGTTGCAAAGATGAACTCTGTGACAACGTCTGTGGGGATGAAGCTGGCTGCATTCTTATCCAGTTCATTGCGCAGAGCTCCCTCAAGTGACTATTACATAACGACTTAGCTACGCTTATACGGGTTGTGAAGATCATATTACTTCAGATGTAGGACAGCGATAGTAGACATCGGGATTTAGGCCCTTGTGAAATCGAAGATCCAATTCATCTTCGAGGTCATCCATGGCAACTCTGTCATAGATTGGGGCACGACTGTTGAGTGATGCGTGGTGCCGCTCTCGTGCGTGATCCAGTCGTGAGACGAGACGGATGGAGCCAGATGGAGAGGACGCGTCCAAGCTTCCGGGATGGGAGTTGTTCCGCGCCGGGACTAGGCTGTGATTGGGCACATGTATTCTGCTAACAGTGCTAAGGCTGCCCTGCAGCATTCTAAAATTCGATTCAATCGGCAATGGGTCAAGCTGCACATGCCTCGCATATCCAGTAAATGAGCTCTCTCCTGGGCGAGTACATATGGCTCTGCGCGCTTATGGCTCAATGTACAAGCTTTGGCTGAAGACAGCTGAGGGAGCGGTGCAGATCATGCTAAATAGCAGCACTGTCTCCTCCTGTGAATGACGGAAGCCGGCTTCTTGCGCAAACACTAGCCGGTGATACTGTTAGAGGACGATCAGCCACGTTGTTCATGTGCACGTTCCTCCCTGAATCTGGGGCTCACTGAGCTTGTCAGGGATTGTTCGGGGCCATGTACGAAGCGTTTGAACCCAGAGAAGGTGTATCTTCAGCGTCGTGCCTTGGCTGTTGCGTCTATCAAGCCAATGTCAGCGTGCAGGTGGTGGGGTGTCGGCGGCACTGCAGCAATGGGTCTGCCACGCGTTGGATTAATATGCGGCCCCCATCGCGGTCTGGCCAGCGACCGCGCAGTAAAATAAGGCTTCAAATTGTGCAGACCCTACATAATGAGCCGTTTCCGAGCTACGGGCGGGAGCCGATGCAGCTGGGCAAGGTTGTGATAACAGCCCTAGGCCGCTTTGATTGATTGGCGTCCTCGCAGCTCAAGGGCCTCCGCTACCGTAGCTAGATCGCAACCTCACTCAGGCCCTCTCAAACCTCTCCACGCCCTCCCGTGATACTCGCATCTTCGCTGGCCGCTGCTGCGCCTGTGCTGTCTTTGTCCAGTCGCGTGCCTCGTCGCTAGCACTGCCTCAATCGCTCGCGCATTGTTCGCCCACCGGCCGCTTAGAACCTGGACTCAAGTCTAACGGGTGGTGTTTCACGCTCCAAACCACGTAGCACACGCCGCCGCCTTCTGCACGAGGACTCATAGGTATGCCTGCCCGAGTCTATCAATTTTGCCAGAGCCAAAAATCCCGAGACTGATCCGTCTGCCAGACTGTCCCCGCTCATTGGAACCCCTCGTTTGAGCCCATAGCTCCCATCTCCGCACTACCAACGACCCTGGGTCTGCGTAACTCCATCTCCGCCTCATCTTCGCTCCATCTACTTGAATTCTGGCCTCGGATCTGTCTCTCCAAACAAACATCCATATCTGCGAAACAAGTCCCAGTCTACCTTCACCATGGTCGTTGCGACAATCAAGTATGCGATACGCCTGTTGCGACCGCAATTCTCTGTACACTAATACTTACTGCCCTACAGGTGCGTCGTCGTCGGCGACGGTGCGGTCGGAAAGACATGTCTTCTTATCAGTTATACCACCAACAAGTTTCCCTCGGAATACGTTCCTACTGTCTTCGACAACTACGCCGTGACCGTCATGTGAGCTTCCCTTTGCTCTCCCTAGATTTGGAGTAGTGGCGTATCCTCGGTGGATACAAGGTCGGAATAGTGATTGGTGGAGCAGCTGCTGACTGCTTCCAAGGATCGGTGATGAGCCATACACCCTCGGTCTTTTCGATACTGCCGGACAGGAAGATTACGACCGCCTGCGACCTCTGTCATACCCCCAAACCGACGTCTTTCTCGTCTGCTTCTCCGTAACTTCGCCCGCTTCCTTTGAGAACGTCCGCGAGAAATGGTTTCCCGAAGTACATCACCACTGCCCGGGCGTGCCCTGCCTTATTGTCGGCACACAAGTAGATCTTAGGGA
Source organism: Alternaria postmessia (assembly GCF_024291825.1). Classification (NCBI taxonomy): domain Eukaryota; kingdom Fungi; phylum Ascomycota; class Dothideomycetes; order Pleosporales; family Pleosporaceae; genus Alternaria; species Alternaria postmessia. The sequence goes on from NW_026260104.1 coordinate 193,169, forward strand.
GGACGCTGCAGTAAAAGACAAGCTCTCAAAACAGAGGATGGCACCCGTGAAGAAGGAGGATGGTGAAAAGATGGCGCGAGAGCTGGGCGCGGTCAAGTACGTCGAGTGTTCGGCGTTGACTCAATATAAGCTCAAGGATGTATTTGATGAGGTACGCAGATTTGTTCGACATGGACTCACGTAGATGCTAACATCTTCACAGGCTATCGTGGCAGCACTTGAACCACCAGCAGCGAAGAAAGAGGGCGGCGAGAGGAAGAAGGGCAAAAAATGTATTGTCCTCTGAGATGCTTGACCAGCTGTTGCGTTCGTACGATCGCATGCTGGGAGCATTGGTTTGCAGATATTCTTTGATTAGGCGTGAATCTTTTGGATACCTCTCGAACTCCGGCGCCATTGTGGGTAGCGTTCTCTTTCATCAACTATCAACTTGTTCATTTCTACTATACGTCTTTTCTCTCGGCCTCGGCCAATTGCAACATAACGTTCAGCACACAGCAGGCAGACACGTCGTGGTTGTTGACGAGAGATAGCGAACGGTGCGGAAGCTAGAACGGGGCATTGTGCGTTCGGTATCGACACTAACTACAGCGGATACTGTGTCTTGCTCTATTTTCTGTACGCTGCTTGCAAATCTGCTTCCCCACATGGATTACCCCTCTTCCAAGATGTGGTGAACAAGAAGCGCGTTTGTTGTCATTACTGTTGTCGTTGCCTATGGCTATCACGACCGTCCCTTGCTGCACAATGAGATTTATGGACGTAGACGACTCTCTTCCCCAACAGCTTCCCAACGCCGAGACCTCCTCTGTTTTCTGGATCTGAGGCTCACTTTGCGTGACTCTTGCAAGTTGCAGTTTTCGAATGCTAACACTCCTGTGTCGAGATAGGCGATTCGAGCATTTCACACTGTTGAGCTACTACCAACCCGGTTGGTCACCTCTAAGCCCTTTCACCCGCTCAACTTCTGACGATTTGGAGCACATCACACACTTGGACGACGTATCGAAAGTATGTCACACCGAAACGTCGACGATAGGAAGCGCCCGCCGCCAATTGCCATCCCAAGCTCGTTGCCGCCTCCTCGGCCTCCTCCAGACGCCGCGCCTAGCAACCAGCAGAGGCAGCAACATACCAGGAACGCGTCCAATTCAACCAAAAGCCAGCGCTCGACCGGTACCACCCCACTACTTTCGCCTGTAGAGTCGCATCATCCAGCTTCGGGTTCAAGCCGGAGCCGCAACGCCATGGCCACGTTCACCAACTTGATTGATCAGGCACGTGTCTCGTCTCCCCGCAAGTCGGAACATGGATCCTGGGCAGGTAGCAATGTTGGTTCTGCGGCACGCTCGAGGCAGTCCGGGCGCAGCCAGTACGACGCTGCGGCTGCGCAGGCCCGGCTTGAAGCTCTCGACGAAGAAACAGCTAGGGGAAAGATGGAATCTCGCGCTGAGAAGAGTTTGTTCAAGTTGACAGGCCAAATTCCGCCTACACCGACAGCTGGTAAGTACACATCATCATGTTCATTTTCTGGTACTGAATATTGCAGATTCTGTAGACGAGGATGACGTCTATATCAGGACGCAAGACCTGCGACAACAGTGCCGAATTGCAAATGGGGAGCAGCAGCCAGACCGTGACGAGCCACCCAAGAGTCCCAAGAAAAAGCTATTCCAGAACCTCCGCAACACTTTCTCCAAATCTTCCAGTGCTGCACCGCCACCAGCGATGCCAAATAAAGCTGCGCAGATTCTTGGAACAGCAGCACGACAGGCTCGCGTCATCCCAGTTCGGCCCATCAAGCCAGCGCGCCTCAAAGAGACAACGCCAACGAGGGCTTCGCGCTCAGACACGGCAAATTCGCTGCCCCCAAAGATAGCTGATCCGGATAGCTATGCCCATCGCCATCACAATGGATCATCGCGCCGTAATCGCTCGAGTGGTCGTGGCTCGTCTGGCAAGGGTGGTCCGAAGAAGCAGTCCTCTGACATAGAAAATGCTCCTCGAGCACCTGAAGTCAATGACTCACTTGAATCACTCAATCCACCTCCTCCACCCGCAAAGGACACTCCTCCAGCAGGTCAGAGGCCCGCCAGCCCACTTCGCAGGGCTGTGCCATTGCGCGATCTTCGTGAGAGCTACTCTACCTTCACCGATGGAATTGGAGTTGTGCAATTTCCAGATTTTGACCTGTCACCGTCTCCTACAACTGGTATTCTGCCGGAAGATGGTGGCACGAGCCCTACAAAGTTCCTACCGTATACCGCAGAGGAGTACTCTAAGCTTATAGGAGGTGAAGCCATGCAATGGCCCTACCCTGACTGTAATGGTTCGCCTAGTAAGATAGGTGTTAAGTACCTAACTCCGTTGACAAGCGCGAATCTTGTGTTGCAGCTTCCTCATCCGGACCGCAGGAGTGAAGAGCGTACGACTGCAACGCAAGACGACGACAACAATAACAACATAGATGCATACAGCCCTCTACATCCGCGCTTTTACTCTCCAACTCACATCTCTGCTCGTGGCTTCGCTGAAGGTGAAACTCCTTCAAAGAATGTATGTCGCATCCCGCTCTTTCCCTCTCACTTTTGACAACAGAGTGGCGCTCACCTAGCTCTTTGTTATGTTCCACTCACGCGTTTGCTCGCATTCACCTCCATCACTCTGCTTTTACCGATATTGTACTAGTAACACTTGCTAACAACTTTGTCAGTCCGATACCACCCGTCTTCTCTACTCACTTCCCGGAAGGTCGCTATCAGTCCTCCATCTTCGCGAAGAATCAAACGACGGCTCAATCAAGATGATTTTTCAAGGAGATCGCCAGGATATTGATCCGCACTCCCCAACTGCGCACGAGATAGACGAGAACGAGCAGCACGGCCAGACGGGTGATAGGCGGTCTGACGTTAGCATTACCACTCGCGTCATGCAAGAGCTGCGCATTGGAGAGAAGAACGGGAACTTAGCTCAGAAGAATGGCGACTCTAGCCAGATTCAGCCTGATCAGTCTTCCTCGAGGCTTACCGATATGCTCAATACTGTCAGTCCAGGTCGGAGCGAGTCCCACGGCGAGTTCCAGCCTTACTGCCCCAGCGCCGTTCCCAGTCCGCTCCACAAGGTTCCTGGTCCCCAAATCTCAGCGCAGTTGATGATACCTTCTGGCGGATCATGCAATGCTTTCCCTCCGCTGTTTCCGCCCAAGACCATCGATGACCACTTCTTCATGACTAATGAGCACCTCGACGTGGTGGGCAAGACCACTTGGGATCTTCTCGAGACATTCAACGAGAAGCAGAAGAGCACGTCGAATGCAAGACAGGAGGAGATGTTGGCGCTGGTCAGTACGCGCTTTGAGCAGATATCATCCCAACTGGTAGCCGTCAAGGACAGTGCCAAACGCATCGACGATTGTATAGTAGACAACCAGCAGAACATCCATGCTAGTATTAACAGCATATCCGACTGTGTCAAGGAGACCATACCGAAGGCCTTTGCAGAACAAGACAAAAAGATGACAAGCATGGAGGCGGACATGAGGGAGATGAAGCAGATCATTCAGGCTTTGCAGAAGTCGGTAGAGCAAAAGGCGACAGAGGCCAAGGCTCTTCAACAGTACACTCCCACTGGTCAGGGCAACGCTGCGAGCATCTCTCAGGCCCCATTCCCTTCACATAATCCACGCTCTCAGCATTCCGTCCAGAGCTACTATGGTGGCAATTCTGAAGTTATCCGCGATGGACATTCGGTGTTGCCGCATAACATGGTATCTCCTCAAGACAATCACAACGACCCTCGTTTTGGTTATCAGGCCAATAACCAGTGGACTACGCGTCCTGCCTATTCTAACCGCAACACCAAGGAAGATCGTACATCTTACCCTACAAACCCCTACCACAACATGGGAGGTCAATACAACAACGGCTACGATGGCAGCTACTCTTCTTACGCCTATTCCCCTCATTCTCTCACCCCTCCCGACCAGCACTTCACTTTCAACAACCAGGGTAATCAGGGACAGGCCAAGTGAAGTCAGCCAATAGATGAAAATGCATTCCAGACTCACCTTGGAAGGGAAATGATTACGAGGAACTCGAATGGCCTGCTGTGCTTGCAGGGAGACAGCATTACGAACACACGACATTCTGCTTGAGCAGTTTCACATGGAAGCATCTTGTATGATAATCACCCGGAGGGTATCTAGTTGGGGCGGATTGGAAGTTTTGTACGATATCACGAGATGCCTTCATTTGACGTTTGCTTTACAATACTCTGTCTAGTGCCAGGCACCAGCTCTCGTAGCTCTGCCGACATCCGCGGATGGGGCGAAGAAACACGTCACAAATGACATCTACACACAGGCTCGGCTGTATGTTGCTGGATGATGTTTCACAGAGACTTTTGCGTATGTTGATTCAGCCGTATAGTCGCACGTGCCCCAAGGACCCCAGAGCCGTATCCGGTGTTGATGGATGCAGTACCTAGACTGTCGGTTCTTGTTTTACGGTACCGGAGGTAGGGAAAGCAAGCGCATGCGTCTAGACCTAGCGATAGCGTGTGCTTCCACGGGCCATGCTCATAGGCCAAACGTCGATACTGCCTTCCCATGACTGGTCGTGGTTGCGGATGACAGTCGAAAGAGGATGGGCCTTCTCAACAAGGACACGGCGGTGATGCTCAGCTAGCCATGACGGCGAACTATTGCTTGTAAACGTTATCAGGTCGGGCGACGGGTCACATCCTAATTGCACGCTTGCTTGTTTTAGTCGCAAGGCTGGTTGTGGCTTGTGTCCAGGCATGCGCTAATGATACCGGAAAGGCGCACGTCCATGTTTAGCATCACCCGCAGACAGCAGACCGACGACTACTGGATAGCCACACGATCGTGTCCCGCCCAAGCAGTGATACAACACCATGGAGGACCCAGAGTCATCCTCTACGGGTCTTGCGTCCTCCAACCCTCGAGCCGAAAGGGCGGCCGCGTACAACGACGCGCCGGAAAAGACGCATGCCACGCTAAACACTACTGCCCTCCAGCCCCCCGCGAACCTAAATGCGACGTCGACCCTGACCAACTCGGACCTGTCGATTGGAAGGGGATTCACGGATCCCTCGCTGCCGCTGCCCAGATACCACGTCCGCGCCCCGTCCACCGCGTTGAAGCTTGACACGGACCTCGCCATCGCCTCGTCCAACCCAAACTCTGCACGCTCTCTCCACCCCGCCAATCTGGAGGCCAACGGGAGCGACGCGCTGCGGCAGTCGGCCACTGCGCCGATTGCGATACAAGACAGTGGCTATCTGAGGACTGCCTGGTCTACTGCTAGTCTCGGTTCGCTGTCGCCCTCGTCTGCCATCTCGTCGCCAGCACTGGCCGCCCTGGGAGACATAACCCCACTTCCATCACCACTGGTGATGGGCGACTCACCGGGGCCATGGCAGCGAGCCGACCATCGCCCGCGCTCACGAGGCATATCAGGCGCTTCTCGCGACGACTCCTTCGCCATGTTCACCAAGGGCACCCTCTCTCCTTCGCCCTCGCTCAAGAAGAAAGGATACTCGGGACTGAAAGCGGCCGCCATCGAAGCGGCCGCTGCAAACTCTCAGCAGAGGAACGAGGCAGCCCGCGAGCGCAACAGAAGCATCAGCGAGTACACTCCAGATGCAATGCGTAACGCTCGTCCCCGACAAGTCTCGGTGGTAGAAACGGACCCCAACATGCAGCAACGCATGAACCGCGAGACATATCTTGCCATGCAGAGGGGCCTTGTCCCCGCTAAGGTGCCAGCCGGGCTTCCCACTCCACCCGCTAGCAACGCAAGCAACCGCAGTGTTACCGACACCGAGGAAGAGGACGTGACAGATGATGACAAGACTCAATACATAGTGGTGCGCTGTGGACCCCAGAAGACGAAGAAGCTCTGGCGCCCTGTCCGGCAGCTTGGCCAGGGCACCTTCAGCAAAGTCTACCTGGCAACCTGCGAGAAGACCAAGGCCAAGGACCCTCTCGATGAGAACGTTTTGGATCCGCGGAAATTGGTCGCCATCAAAGTCGTCGAGCATGGCCCGGCCGGGGGTGCCGATGAAGAACGCGTAGAATTAAGCCTCAAGCGAGAGGTTGAGATGCTCCGATCAGTATCACATCCGTCTCTCGTACATCTCCAAGCCTTCGATCACGATGACGCCCAAGCTCTTATTGTCCTTACGTACTGTCCCGGTGGTGATCTGTTTGATGTAGCCAGTGACCATCGCGACAAGCTGACTGTCGATATCGTCCATCGTATCTTCGCCGAAATGGTCAGCGCCGTGCGTTATTTGCATACCCAACTTATCGTGCACCGCGACATCAAGCTAGAAAGTACTGCTTCCATTCTCTTTATCTTGCTGCGCCTCAAGTGGTACGTTTCTTCGATTCTACTCTGTACTAATGATATCCAGACGTTCTTCTCAACATCCCTGTGTCTACTGTGCCTCTACTCAAGAATCCACAGAGCCATCCGCATGCCATAGCGACACTTACGGATCTTGGTCTTTCTCGACGTATTCCAGCTCCACCCGAATCGCCCCTTTTGACAACACGATGCGGTAGTGAAGATTATGCAGCCCCGGAGATTCTACTAGGTCAGCCATATGACGGTCGTTCAACGGATGCCTGGGCGCTTGGTGTCCTTCTCTATGCTCTCATGGAGGGACGACTACCCTTTGATCCCCTACCGGGCAAGGCTGCGTCTCGTAGCAGAGCTGCTCACCGTATCGCCAGATGCGACTGGTCTTGGGTCAAGTTTGGTGACGAAGACGGTGAGTGGGATGCTGAGAAGGGCAAGGAGTGGGGAGGAGCTCGCGAGTGTGTCGAAGGGCTGCTGAAGAAGGTCTCACGCGGTCGGAAGAGCTTGGAAGATATTGAGAAACTGGAGTGGGTCCAGCAAGGCATTCAGGTCGAGGGTGGCCTAAGAATGAGGCCAGAAGACGAGGTCGCGGAGGTAGCTGCGGCCCAGACCCCGCTGAGGTGATCGTTAATGAGGAGCTGAGATGCGCGGTTTGCTGAACTCGAATGATAGGTCGTCTCCGCTTCGAGACGCTACCAAACGACTTTCTCGTGTGTCGTTCAGTCCGCCCAAGCTTCCCGTACTCCATGAGCGCGAAAGCTCTAAATGAGGGGGACAGACTATCAAATCACACTCTTCGTGGTAAACCTGCACACGCAGCTCTTTCCGGAACTACCCAGGTTTCCTACTTTTCCTTTCTACTCACGACTATTTACTCTCACGTTCGTTGTTCTATTGATATCCCTCCCATATCCCATACCTGTTCGCTTCTATTGTCTGGTTATACTTGCTTTCAATGTCGTTCAATCGGCTATCCTTTCCGTTGTGGCGCCTGCGCCTACGCGTTTGCTTCAGCGGGTTCATGCTTTCCTTTTCCTTCTTTCAATCATGTGGCATTAGAAAAAACAGGGTCAATAGTTGACTCTTGATAGCTTTGGCACTTCAGCAGGCATGCTTTCTTCTCTTTGTTTTTGGACAACACTGAATCGAGCTGGCTTGGATAGAAAATCAATAAAGCGATACTTTCGCCATCATTTGTGCTTGTGTCATTTACATTCATGCTGTGCCTTGATACTTGTAACGGTGCCGTCATCGGTTCTATAGAAAGTCTCATCTAGCTAGTCTACAAGTACTGAAATGCCAAGGCCAAAAAAAACACCCCTCTTTTGACAATCTCTAGTAGGAAGCCTTTCCTTCGACATGGATATTCTAGGGATCAAAAAAAAAGACCTTAGCTTAAACAGTACCTTATCTTGTAGTAGCCTATCTTCCAGGTGGTGGTGGGCAAGACGAGCCATCCGAGATATCGACTAAGCGTTCACCACCGCAGTTCTGAATGCTGACAACGCGGTATTGGGCGCAGTTGGGGTAGTTAACCTCAACCCCAATCTCGCAGTTGGGAAACTCCGCAGTCCGAACAAAAAAACCGGTGATAAGGCCAGGGCGGACTCCAATACATCCACGGAACGAAGGCTGAGACGGAGGACCGAGTCCACTACGCTTCTGTCAGCCTTGCACATTGAACAATAAGGGGTTACTTACACCGTGGCGATGCAGGCAATAGGACCGCCCTGGCGTGCCTCTAGCCCGGCCGGTTCAGCATTTCGTGCTTCAAGCGAGGTTGAGTACGACTCCCATTCGGGCAGATCGTGGAGGATAGCGAGTGCTGCTGCTTCAGCATTAGCGATCGGATTAGCCATAGAGACCGCACCGAAGGCAGTGGTGAAGAAAATGATTGGGTGAGATAGAAGCATTTTGAGGATAAGAGGTATCTGCGACAGACTTGAGTGTGAAAAGATGGCTGGCGTTTAGCCTTTGATCTTTTGATGGTTGACGGCGGATGAAGAGGAATGAATGGCCATTTCCTCAGCTTATATACTTCTCTGTGTTGACTGCATCTCTCTCGACCAAGTCGGCTCCGCAATCTCTCTTGTCCGCCTAGCATAAGCACCAAGGTTTCCATATTGTGATGACACGTCTGTGGTTCGTAGCCCTCACACCCTCGACCTTGGAGGTTTGGCATACCTGCACTCCGACTCCGACAGACCGGCGGAAGAGGAGCATATTGCAGGTAGAAAACCCACTAGTATCATAATCGTCATCATGCTACGTCTATAGACCGACCAAGTGTAGTCGAACCATTTTTCAAAGCAGTGAACAAGACCGTAACCACGCCAAGAACCGAGGGGATTTGAGATAATCGGTTCTGTCTTGTGTGAGACCAGACCATAATGTGCTGCTTTAGAATGTACTTACTTGACCAGGTGTATTTTTTGAAACTGTGCGGCACTGAGATGTATCGCTTTTGGAACGACACCTCCATTCTGGATATGCGCTTTTGGAAATACACACACAGCAAGAAAGAGTTCTGTCTTAGTAATTCGGTGAGAACAAACTGCCCATCCAAGCCGATTAGGTCAGTCAAGTCTTATTCCATCGCATCCAGCCCAAGCCGATCATATTAATGACGACGATTTCACCTCATCAAAGGCAGGGAAGTCCCGGATCATTGTGTAGTGAATACCTAGGTACCTAGAGGCTAGTTACTGCTTACCGGCTCCTCAAACCCGTATCATATCTGGTATAGGTGGTACGTATTGATCTGTAAGCTTGTTCATGGGTCGTACGATTTCCTGCTCTTGCCTCAAGCCAAGCTTTTGTTGATTCATTACCTTAGTTATCGGCGCTTCTGTAGTGGCGCACGGTGTCTCTGCATCACCAGAGTAGCGTGGGGCGTGAAACACTGTACTTGTTGACTGCTTCAGCCCAAGCATCTCGTTCAACACTCACGAACATGACTTTCTGCAAGACGATGCTTCGATATTGCGTTGCTGTGGAGCTGTAGTGATAGGAATGATCGCCATGTTACCAGGTACGCGTGTCGGCACGTCTGCCGATGGTCTGCACTGACCATCAGAACAAGGTACCTACCTAGGTACAGTAGCGGGCTCACGTAATTCCAAGATCCCAGCTCTCTTTCCAGACTTCCGGTACATTCGGTTGAGCGACTTAGTGTAGTAGCCGAACAGTGTCTACCTAACAAGCAGTCTTAAGAGGGAAATGACTACCTACTTAGGTTAGGTAGTCTCGTCCGAGACACTACATTCGCCAAGACGTTTTTTGGACTGGAATAAGTGCAGTAGTGATAGCCAAGGCTTATTAGAAATGACGCATTATGCTAGTGGTAGCATTAAGGTGCGCAGAGAATGTTCGCTGTGAACAAGCACGGACACATTTACAAGAGGTTGATGGTACCTAGGTACTACCTGGGTAATGATAGGCCAATTTACTGAATGTTCAATATTACACTCTTCTTCGTCAGAGACTAGCACACCTCTACTTCGGTAGCTATAGAACTGATGCGAGTCGAGCTTGACTTCTCGCACTCATGCCAGTCTGATGCCAAGGATCTGGGCAAAAAGTTGTCCTATGGGACGTCTCCATACACAGGAACAATTCGCAAGATCCATAATCGCGAATCTCGTGGTCTTCTATCTTGCAGATCAGACGCCCCACAAAACCCTTGGTTATACGCTATATAACGATCATATCCAGCGCAGCCATCCCTTGACCCCACATAGCTTCGCGGGTCTAGAAGTTTGGACTCAGATCGAAGCTAGAAGTGAGCTAGACCGCTGGGTCCAGGCAGTCAATAGAGGCACATGCTAGCTCTTGAGATTCTCTCCATATTATATAAGCACGTCATCCTTGCTCACCCTTCTCTCTCCATATCACCTGTCAAGTAAAGAACGCGACGACAAGCACTAGCGGACCTTCAATCGACAAACACTCCTCGCTTAAAGGATTGGACGGGCCAGAGTTCAAGTATGCACAACTACAGGGGCCAATACGACTTGGGGACAAAGAGCTACCTAGGTAAACGTTCGCTTTCTCCGTGGCTTTGGATGAGCGATCGGAACAGTTCCCTCTTTATATTAACATCTTTCGCTTTACGAAGTATGTTGAAGAAGAAGATCCTATACTCTTTCTTTGTCGAATAGAGGACATGGTGCGCGTGCGCCCGCTCTACAGTAGTGGTCTAGTCACTGACGCGGGACGCTACGGTGATAAGCTGTAGCAAGGCGAGACTCCTGCTCATCACATCGCTCGCAAAGGCGAGATAGCGTCGAATTGATTATGAGATTTCTGACTATAGTTTAGTGATGAGCATAGGGACGCGAAAATGTCACGTCATTGAAGTGCATTGACGCGTTCGGCCGTTTGCTTACCTAACTTCGACAGTCACCACCTCCTCAGCTAGATTGTGAACGTAACCAGCACAGGTATCCTTGGCTCTACCCACCCTCGCACGTCTACATGATTCTTTGTTAGATGTTCATTGAAGTCACACTGCAACAGCTCCTCGACTACGCCTCTACGGCTTTCCTAGCGTTATCGACGCGGTTGTGACGCTGAAGTCTCTAGTAACATCAAATAGCGCGTCGGATGCCATACCATCCGCGAAAACTGGGTGGAATCGAAACAGTTCAAGGAGAATATGACGGTATGGCGTCCGTTATCCACTAGCGACATCGTCAGCCTCGTTCAGGTGGCCGACAGAGTCCACCCCGGTCTTCCAGAAAGCAACGAAGTCTTCGCAGAGCGCGCCAGACTGTTCTCGCAAGGCTGTCAGGGCCTCTTCGATGAGACAGGTGAGCTTCGCGGATATATCATCTCGCATCCTATCTTGTTTCGCGAACCACCAGCTCTAGACAGGCTTCTTGGACAAATCGCTCTAGACGCAAACCAATATTACATTCATGATTTGGCGATTCTTCCTGAATTCCGTGGGTCTGGTTCAGCGCACGAATGCCTTATAAACATTCTGGAGACTGTCGCAGAGCAATACCCGACTACTAGTCTTGTTTCTGTCTATGGAACAGCGGAATTCTGGGGGCGGTATGGGTTCAAGGCTCCAGAAACAATCGATGACGAACTAAAGAAGAAGATTTTGGGCTACGGTGATGACGCCTTGTATCTCGAACGCAAGAACGAGGCACATCCATCTGATTCAAGGGTGTAAAGGATGTGTTCTCTAAGTCGGGGAGACTTTTGTTATTCATCAAAGTTGATTGAACAAATGTATAATACATTCCAAGAAAGAACACATCCTTAATTCCTTGGTTCCACCACGATATGCATATGCGCATTTTCGGAGCTGGAATTAGCGAGCACATTTACTGAAAGACTAGACCGCGTTCCTAGCCCTTTTCTCAGATCATGCAGTAACCTATCAACTTCTTTTGTCTTCTCAATAGATCTTACTCATGATCTAACACGTTGATATCTTTCTGCATCCTTGACTGGTACCAAGATTAGGCCTTCCAAGTATCATTAAGTAATTTTAGACCGTGATTCGATTGCGGAGATAGGAAAGAGCGGTCCCTATTCAAGAGTGTCGTCTTCGGCATCGAACGACACATGAGAATTCGAGCCCAGAGCAAGGTCCGGGATGTAGAGGCTGAACACCGCTGATATCGTTCTGGAATTTAAGGTCGGAAAACCCATTGAAGCCTTCTTTTTAGGACCACGAAGTTATACGGACATCAGCTGTCCAAGTGATGTATGAGTTGCGATACACGTCCTGCATAGTACCAGCTTCTACCTTCCACCCTTGGTCGGAGCCTTGAAATACCTGGGTACGTGAAAGCTGTCTGAGACATGAAATCAGCGCTTGTCATCTTTACCTGTCCAAACATGCTCTATGTCCAACTTCAGCGTCACCTGTATGGCATCACGAAACGTCTTCGCAAGAGTATTGACCAATTTTTCCTAGCATAGTTCTTCATGTGTGGACCGTAGAAGCCGTAGCTAGGTTTGGAGAGGATCAATGATCCACATATAGGATAGTGCGACATTAAAAGATGCAGTCCAGCAGACGAAAGATGGACGAAAGATAGAGGAAATTTATGGCAAGTAAGGTCATGCGAGCTTAAGGCAATGTCTACTAGTCACTGTATGATTGTACGCCTGACCCGTACCACATAATGTAACGACAGCTTCCGGTTGTCTCGAAAACAATGCAAACGATGCAGGATAAGCAAGATGAACTGCGTGTTAAATAGTTAAGCAAACGAGATTGATCTTGTAAAGCCCATCGATGATAATTCAACAAAGGTGTATCTCACTTATAACAGTCGCATCAATACAAGCCTCAACTTCCAGACATCTCATCCATCCTACAACTAACAACTAGCACGGCCATGATCAGGATGACTAGCATAGTCTTGTGCCTTTCAACAACCCTTGGCGTCTCTATCAACAATGAATGGGTGGCATTCTCAACCTCAATCAGAACACGATCAGTGCCTGTAGGCTTTAGTCCAATCGCTGAATTGATTGTGGAATTGGCGAAGAAACATCAGCATAACCACCTAGAGAATTGTTTGAGCCGTAGAGATTTGCGATGTCTTCATCACCTTGTAAAATCCGGAACTGTGCAGCTGAGTTCTATACTTGTGAGTGAGATTATCTCGATCACTCTTGTTGAGCAGACATTTCTGCTTCTTCATCAGGGAGAAATGTACCATGGGGTCGAAGACAATGCAGGGGATACGGAGGACGGTGAGGAACTGAAGAGAGCAACAGAGGTGAGTATGATACAGCACTGGCGTATGTTCAATGACATAGTCCGTGCAAAGACATTAGCTTTGTAAGATCATGGAATCGCATGTGAAAGGCCAAGATATAGCTAGTCTAGATCTTGCAGAGTGTCTGCATTGCCTCCTTTGTGCTCTGCGACGTCTCTTTGACCACCTTGATGATCTCCTTGAACCTGTCGGATGTTAGCGCACGAACATGAACAACAGCATGCCCGCTTTGCTTACTCAGGCGTTCCTGCATCTCCAACAAATTCATACATGAAGCTCTCGCTCGTAGTGACCACGGCACCTTCATGCCTCAACCTCGCCAAAGCGACGGGCACCTCCTCCTTGTTGCAGGAGCTTACGCCATCAGCAATGACATATACTTTGTGTCCGGATCGGAGGAGATCGAGTGTGGTCTGGGTGACGCAAATGTGGCTTTCGATGCCGACGATGATACAGGAGAGTGGACCGGAGGCATTGAGTGAGTCGAGGGCTTGCTTGACTTCTGGTGTTCTAACAACAGTCAGCAGATGACTTGGGACACACATCATCCATGTTGTAGCTCACATCATAGAAAAGAGTGTCTTGTCAAGATGACAGACTGTCTTGATGCCATCGGGCTGATCCAACTTCAGCTCCGGACATGTCTCGCCCAATCGCGCTCTGTTCTGGGTTGTTGCGAATACGGGAATGTTCAGTAATTTGCCTGACGGTGTTGGTCAGCAATAAGCGCGTGGGGCGAAATGTGTAGCGACAGAAAATGGGCAAGCCAGCCTGAGACCTCTGGGCTGACAATCCGGGGGTTCAAGAGACTGGAGATGCCATGTTGGGTGTCTTATTTGGACTTTGAAAGACGGTGTTGGTATGGGATGAGCAACGCACTTGCTTTGAGCAGCTTCTGTGCAGTCGAAACGACTTTGGGGAATTCATATATAGCAGGACGGAACTTCTCTTGAAGATCGCAGATACTGCGATGGTATTAGTAGGGGAAATAATAGTCGCCGCGGGAAGGCATACAAGAGGGCGGGGTTCGCTATGGTCCATCAGCCCACTGTCGCACGAGATGTTGCTGAGCCGCCTACCAATGCGTCGCTGAGCCATGGCTGAAGAGAATGTTCGATGAGCAGTTCTACGGCAGGTGAAGGACACACTTGGCTGTGCAACGCGTAGGAGGAGAGATGCCATGATAGTCGATGCGCGTATGCAAGCCGCATGCGAACGTGCCTCGGCTAGAAGGAACGACATGGTCGCTTCCCCATCTGTCCAATACGCCTGCCGTACCAATGTCATCATGTGACCAGGCAGAATGCCGGGCATCTGAAACAAGTCCGCCCGTAGACAATTGCCTGCATATTGAGCCCCAATTTACCGCGTCGAAACAAAACCATTCCAAACGCGAGAATGTCCGGCCTCTGACATCAGTACTCAGGAGGCTATACTTGGGACCAGAGGCGCGGGTACCCTGTCCATTACGAGATACCGCCGTTGGTGCTGTCCCTGCGTCTGCTCACGCGGTGATATACCGGCCAGATACAGATCTGACAAGACGGGAAATAGACGTTTGCAGCATGGCTGGTGGTAGACAAAGTCGGAGCAAGAAGGCATGGCGGGCGGTCTGGTCTGACTGCGATGCAACAGACGCCCCTACAATCTCACGAGCGGCCGTCATCCCCTACGACATGGACTGCACGAGACAGGAGACGCCCATGCTTAGCTGGACATGAGTTCTCCAGCTACCAGGAGTTCGTCGGCTAGTCAGTCAGCAAGTCGACTCTCCTGTCTCTGCAGCGTAGTAAGCTGCCATGTCTATAGCGTACTGCGCACGACGGAGTGGCCCGTTGCATACAACCGTCTCCGCACGGTCAGCATGGTCAGGGCTGATGACGGCTGACGGTGTGGCGTGGGCAGTGCTTTTTCCCTTACTCTGTGTTCTGGGCGCGGGGAACGTCACAGGCGCGGTGGGTGGTGATGGTGGTGGAAGAAGGAAGGTAGTCGTGTCTTGTCCGCTGGGCTCGAGGAAGCCAGGTGCAGCAAATACGGCCGCACCCCGCCATGCTGCAGCGCTGAATCTATTGAATTGCGTGTTATATTGTCCATGGAGAAGGCGCCCCTGTCGCAGTCACACGTCCCAAAGCGCCTTAGAGGCAGCCCTGTGCGTTCATCCCTCCTTAGGACCTGCTAGGCGTGGCCCAAATGCTCGAGCCCATGCATGCCGCTGCACTGCAACTAACCGCACATAACCTCTTGCTGTCGAGTTCCTCTTCTTTTGCTGTCCGCAGAGCCTCGATTCCCGACTGCCTCTAGCCATTGTTTAGCGCTGACGGGCGGAACCACAGTCGACGCCGGAGACACTTAGCAGCGACGAGTGCAGACCAGGCTCTCACAGCAGGGGTTCACGCACCAGCATCTCACGACGCCGAATTCCCCGATACTCCTTCACCGTGTGCTTTCACGCATTCCACCAACTGCCTTCACTTGCTCTGGAAGCATCTCCCCATTGCCGACTCCCCCAGGCGCTCTGCACTAGCCCTACGCCGGCCGCAGCCCCTCCCCGAGTACCGCCATTGCCATAGCCAGCGAGCGCCCACTAAAGTTTATGAGCGACCGCCGCCACAACAACCCACAATATCTCTACATACAACACCCCCAGCCCATTCATTCGGACCCTCGCCGGACCAAAGTGCCCTCGCCCGCCCTATATTCTCCCGCCTACTCACCCCTACCGCTCCCTCCGCAGCACCCTCTGCACCACCACCACCACCACTACCTACAGTACGCCCACGTGCCGCCGTACCTGCTGCTGCATCCCTTTCTGCAGCTCGCGCGCATCGACGAAGTGCATCAGCCCGCCTCGCACACGCCCTTCCCCGCCGTAATTGTGTCTCCCCACTCGCTGAGCCCGCCTCCCCAGCGGGACTCAGGCCGCACCCTCTCCAAGAAGCCTCCCGTCAAGACGGCACAGGCGCACACAGATGACACAGATGGGAATAAGGATACACAGCGTAGCGTGCCCACCAGCGCGCCCACGATGACATCAAACCGTCTGCCAAATATGTCGAGCAAACGGGAAGACGCGGGCGCCCAGACGCGCGCCCAGCGCCCGTCTATCGTCTCGCAACACTCGAATTCCGTTCCCTCGACGCCCCTGCAGGTCGCCCGCAAGTACAGCACGCGCTCGCGCTCCCCCTCGCCCAACGGCGGACTGGGCAGCCATTCGCCACGCTCCGTCTCGTCCGAAGCCAACGGCACCATGCCTACGCTGAGACCTGCGCGCCCCTTCAAGTGCAGATTCGAGACCAATGTTGGTATGCTGGGTCGGAGACGCATGCCCTACCAATCAGACGAGATACTGGAAAAGGCCAAGGAGGAGCCAAAGAAGAGCTTGGATCCCAACGAGGACGACAAGTTGAGTGGAGACATGCGGGAGCTGTACGATCGGTTAGTGCCGAAACAGGAAGACGAAGATACTCGAGCGCGCTTTATAAGAAAGGTGGAGCGCATACTCCAGACTGAGTTTCCTGGTACCAAAATCATGGTCCATGTATTCGGTTCTTCTGGCAACATGTTATGGACATCTGAGAGCGATGGTAAGTACCACGCAGCATCTCGAGGTCCACACTAACAGAAACAGTCGATATTTGCATACAGACGCCCATGAAAAGGCTCGAAGAGATGCACCCAATAGCTGAGGCTTTGGACAAACGTATGAAACACCACAAATCAGATTGATTGAGACTGACCTCCTTAGATGGCATGGAGCGCGTGGTATGCATACCAGCAGCCAAGGTCCGGATAGTAAAAGTCTGGGACCCTGAGCTGCAACTCGCCTGCGACATCAACGTGAACAACGTCGCCGCAATCGAGAATACGCGCATGATTAAGACCTATATACAGCTCGACGATCGTGTTCGACCGCTCGCCATGATCATCAAGCACTGGACAAAGAGGCGTATCCTGAACGATGCTGGTCAGTCTGCTACATACTTACCCTCCTTCCCGACTAACATCGCCCAGGTATTGGTGGCACAATCAGCTCGTACACATGGATATGCCTGATTATCAACTTTCTCCAGACACGGGATCCGCCGGTCCTTCCTACCCTGCATGATCTTCCCGATCGAGCGCTAGACGAGACGACCGGCCAGCCTTCGTTATCGAGTTTCGCCGACGATATAGACAAGCTGAGGGGTTATGGTGACAAGAACAAAGAAAGTCTGGGCCACTTGCTGTTTCATTTCTTTCGTCTCTACGGACACGAAATCGATTATGAGAAAGACACGATATCGGTACGACAGGGTAAGCGAATACCGCGAGAAGAAAAGGGCTGGCATCCTGGCGGTGGCCAGAAAGAGGGGGTTAATCGCCTCTGTGTGGAAGAGCCTTTCAACACGGAGCGTAATCTTGGAAATTCTGCAGACGATTATGCTTGGCGTGGTATACACCTGGAGATTCGTCGCGCTTTCGACCTCCTTGCAGACGGTCAGCAGCTCGATAAAGCATGCGAGCAATTCGACTATCCACCGGAGGAAAAGTCGAATGCGATTTTCAAGAAACCTCAGTCGCAGAAAGCTATTATTACCTCTAGTGTACCAAACCGGAATGGACGAGGAGGTCCGAATACGCGTGGAGGCAGAGGAGGCTTTAACCTGAAGGGTCAGCATGGAGGTAGCAGGCGATCTTCCGGTAGCTCCAACTACGGTCAGGGTCGACCACCCTTCCTACATAGCCCGCCGATCCCAGCGAGCGCTGGCCCGGAGTATTTCAGCTTCCCAAGAGGCATCCACGATCAGCTACACGACCAGCTGTATCAGCAATACCAAATGCTGGAGATGCAGTCGAACTCTCTACGTGCGCAGTTGGCTGCTCAACAACACGCTCAGCAAGCACATCAAGTACGGGCCGCGCAGATGCATGCCCACGCCGTTGCCCAGGCACAGGCGCAAGGTAGAGCGTCTAACAGTACAAATGGGTCGCCGCAAAAGTCGCCATACATCAACGGTCGACAGAGCCCTCGTTTGGCTGAACGTGGAATACCTCCAAACTCGCTTCCTCAGGGCTTTCTATATCACTACCCTGGCTTCTTCACTTCGCCTCAGTCTGATCCCAACGGCTCACAAGATGGATCACGAACCAACCCTTCGTCTCCTTCTTTGAGCAGTAGTATACCCGGCGTACATGGAGTGCATCGCGCATCCAATGCAAGCGAAACAAGCTCTCTTCGTTCGCACTCACAGCCTCCTCGCAGTGCGGGACAACAGCCTGTCATTGTGGGATACCCACCTGTACCTCACCTCGTTGATCCTGCACAATTTGCTGGTTATCCAATCGCACGATCATCGAAAGATTCTTTGCGACCACAGATGACGTCGGACATCCCGGTGAAGCCCAACACGTCCCAGCCAGAGTCGGGTCTATCTTCTGACAACAGTTCGCCCAAGGAATATGTTGGCTACTACGTCGCAGAACAACCGCAGGCACGCCCGCTACAAGAATACGCTGTTGGATCGATTCCATCCTTTAGCGAACTGGCTCAGCGTCGTCGACGCGTCTCGCCAGAGATCACCCAGCCTCTTCTGAACACTGCTTTACGACGAGTGACGCGATCTCCTTCGCCACTTGGGCATATGCGTAGTTACTCTACAAGTGTTACTCAGCCGAATGATGTGCCACCTACTGAACAGCGCAAGTCACGCATTGACTCTGTCCGTCCACCTGTCGACAACGGTCCAGTCATTGTTAATGGCTCGTTTCCAAGCCAACCTCGTCCTAGAAGTGATACGGTAGAGATTGTACCGCAAGAGATGCCACCTCAAGTTTCACTTGGGGCATACGCCAATGATCAGGCTATCCATCAGATCCAGCAGCTTCAAGCGCGGCAGCAGTTGGTTCTTCAGGAGATGGAAAGACAAAAAGCAGTGCAAAACATGGGTCCCCCCATTGTGAATGGCTCAATGAACGGTGCCCTACCAGTGGAGACAAATGGCTTGACGCGCGTGCCAAGCGAGGGCCAGCAAGCATTTCCTACATTCGGGGATGGCTGGGTAAACTACGATGCCACTAACGGTCACCAAAGCGACCGAAGCGATGACATTTCACCAACTCGCTCGGTTCCCCATCAGTGGGGCGCACCAGCGTACAATAACGGCCTACCTCCTCTGGAAACTTCAAATGTGCAGCGAGCACATCCTCAAGAGGTCAAATCTGCGACAATTCCACTGCTATCGCCTGTGTTCGAGACGCGCACGCCTTCGCCTACTGCCGGCAGATCTGCAGATCTTAACAAGCTCGTCAATGGTAACAATAGTCACAAGTCGCAGGTGAAGCCAAGCAACCAACAACATCGTCGCGCATCGCTTACAGGTGGATCGAATGGTAACGCCAAAGAAAATCGTAATGGTCAACAGCAAAAGAACAACACGAACAATGAGAGGACGAACAAGCCGAGCGCGACAGGCAGTAGTCCCAATTCTTGGCAACAGCAGCCTCCTCGTAAGAAGGGGAAGAACAAGAAGCCGAGAGCTCCAGACCAGAAGTCAATGGGTGAGCCATTGCCCGTCAATGCCGCTGATCGCAAGGGTGGCTAGATATTTGTCGTTGCCGTCGATTTGAAAACTACAGAGATCGCTATTCGGTCGCTCGCTTGGTTCGCTTTTGAATAGCGGAGACACGTCACAAAATTGCATTTTGAAGTTGAGCAGCCTGGGGCCCATTTGCACGCCGGATTCCAACTGGTGGGGCAGGCCAATTCATACGATGCCATCACGAGACAGAAACGGTGAGATGCCACTGAAAAGAGAGAAAAAGAAGGGAAATCACCCGTCGGACGTCACACACACCGACAATATGTCGTTGACTCTGCTGTTACACTCGGCGGCGCGAATCACGCGCTCGCGCAGAGCGCTTTGTGTTTCTTTCACTTGGTCGGCGTTATTGTTTTGCTACGCGCGACATGCATGTTATCGCATCATCTTGGAGTTTAATTTCCCTATTGTTTTCTTCCGGGGTGCGGTCTTTCGGTTCACAAACATCTCGGTACACGACAGCATTGTTTTCTCTGGTCTCTCTTGGGTCGCAGGCTGCGGAACTCTGTCATGGGCTGGCTCATTTTGATGTTTATTACTGGTTGCGAACACGGACATGGAAAGTATTGAGGCATGTATAGATAAAAGATGAGCGAACGTGCCTGTCGGTTTGTACGAGGTTCGGGCTCTCTGGGACGAGATAGAGGAATGAGAAATTGTTAAAAGTCATTGTCAAGATTCTTTGAATGACGGTGTGTAGGAATCACATTGGCTCGTGACGATGTTTGCTGTAGCGTGCGTCTACACTTCATTTGCATGATGGGGAGCGATGATCAGTGACTGCCTCTTCACACTTGATGCTTTCCCCCGGCCTATGTAGCTTTGATACGCCCTCATCTAAGTCCCACAACCTCAAAATTACGTGACTTCCAACAAACAGATTGAATTCACCCAACGCTTCATCCGCACACAGCACGACGATGCGACAATACACTTACGCAGAACTCCTTGTCCACTCTATCATGGTGCCTTGCCTCGCTATGTTAGTTGTATTTCTCAGCATACTATCATGCTATGACGGGCAGCGGGAAAAGCGAGTTCGTAGACATGGAACAAAGCGCAATTGAAGTGTATGAGAGAATATGGTAAGAGGCAAAGAAGACTCCAAAAATACAGGATTGCTTCGTTACTCCAACCCATAATGCAATTTCCTTCCTCTTTCCTTGAGCAAGTCACAACATCTCCCACTCTCCTCATCCAAATATTCTGCACCTTCCCTCACTGTCCAACCCTTCGCACCACATTCATACACTACTGCACTCTTTGCTCTCGCCAACATGACATCAAAAGCTTCCATCAACACATCCATCGGTGTTAACAAACTCTCCTTCTCCAGACTATGATAGAATTCCTCCGCACTAATCCCCGTCCTGACAACATTCGGCGCCACGGCATTGACAGCGATACCCTCTTCCCAGAGCAATGCGCCGTAAGATCGCGTTAAGCCGATCAAAGCGTGTTTTGCTGCTGTATATATGGGTAGACTGGGTACACAGTAAAACCCACATACACTTGCTACCAGACCAATTGTGCCGCGCAGGAGATACGAGTCTTCAGATCCCCTATCCCCCCAAACAACAAGATCCTGACGTCGGAAATGCTGTATCGCTAACGCGATAGTATAGAGAACACCAGTGAGATCTACGTCGATAACTGAGAGATCGGGTTTCGTAAATGAATCGGTGGGCTGCTTGCAGCTCTCAGAAGGAAAGGGAAGCCATTTCTTCTCGCCAATGCCTGCAATAGGGAATATACAGGAGATGCGTCCACCGAGAGCTTTGAGTGCGGCTTGAAAGACAGAGAGCTGAGATTCCCAACTTGACGTGTCGCAGGTAGCATAGTAGAGGACGGTGTTGTTGGGCGTGTTGTGCTGGTCGGCGAGGTGTGTAGCGCCAGCCGTGTTGCGGTCGGCTATGAACACTTTGTAGTTTTTGGATAGGAGGTGGGTTGATAGGGCAAGACCTATGCCACTTGCGCCACCTGTGAACGTTGGTTAAGATCTGTTAGATTTAAGGTGGAGCAGCATGGAGTACCTGTTATGTATGCCGTCTTGGGCTGATCACCCATATCCCTGTGTAGCTCTTCTTTATGATTATTAGTTGACTGTGAGAGAATAGGAGCGTATGTAGGTGCAAGATTAGCATGCTGTTCATATATGCGATTTGTAGGTCATTTTAAGCTTCCCCGCAGTTGGGAGGCACATAGAGGATGCGGGGTTGTGCCAGAGACTTTAGACCCAATCGAAAGCATATCCAACATACTCTCTGCTTGTTTGGTGCGTTTGACATGATGGCTGTGAGTGTAGCATTTGAGATTACTTCTAGAAAGTATGCCTGCGATGTTTGTGTCAAGCTAGCCTCAGGAGCGTCAATCATATGTTTGCCCCCCAGAAATTAAAGCCCAATTAATATACGAGCATATGTTTTGGCTTCTTCAGCCACCAAAAATACTCTATAGCTAGGCTAGAGATGTTGAGAGATGTTGACATAGGCTGGGATCTCGGGAGGGTCGATGACAGTGACGTCATATCATCT
This sequence comes from Alternaria postmessia, assembly GCF_024291825.1. Taxonomy (NCBI): domain Eukaryota; kingdom Fungi; phylum Ascomycota; class Dothideomycetes; order Pleosporales; family Pleosporaceae; genus Alternaria; species Alternaria postmessia. The sequence continues at coordinate 215,416 of NW_026260104.1, forward strand.
GTTCACTTGAGCTCGCATACTGGCACATCGCGAGATACACACACGCAGTCACGGGAAGCCGTGACAGGATGTTGACCTATCAGAGGAGGCTAACAGAAGACTAACGTATGCATGACGAGGACGTAGATGTGCAAGTTTCAACGAAGAAAAGAAAATGTTGGGTCTGGAGCTCCGCGACTTCCGATCGTTCGAGCTTGATGTTACCTACACGTGGAAGCTGAAACTCATGACATCTATTGAGCATATATATTTAGCACAATAAACTGACCACAGTAACCACTTTGTACCCCCGAATCTGTTCCAAAGGGTTGTTACTTCTCAAGCTTCCCGTCAGGTTTCTGACGACGTCATTGTTACTCCACATCGAAACTACCTAGCTGGGCTGGACATCCGGACAAGCATTGAAGCTTGAGTTGGTACATTTAGCATCCATCAGAGCAAAGATATCTTGGCCAGATCCCCCGACAACCACCCTTACGAGTCGCAACCATGCCTGAGATCATCCTCTCGATCAACGCAGGATCCTCTAGCGTTAAGATCTCCGTCTACAAAACCCCGGAGGATGGTGCCTCGGTACCGAAACAACTTGCTGAAGCAACTGTCGAAGGCCTAACTGCGCCGCCTGCAAAGCTCAAGTATGAGCGTGGAGACGAAAAGATCAAGGGAAAGGAGCTAGAGAATGTTACCTCACAAGAAGACGGATTCCGCTACATCCTAGATCACCTGACCAACGATGAAGGCCTTCCTGAACTCAACCACAAAGAAGACATCCGCTTCACGTGCCATCGCGTCGTTCATGGCGGTGACTACCCCAGAAGCCAGGTCATCGATAAGGAAACATACCACCACATAGAAGAGCTTTCGGATCTAGCCCCCCTACACAACGCGCCTGCGCTCACCATCGTTCGAGCCGTAGCAGACATCCTGCCACACGCAAAGAACATCGCTTATTTCGACTCCTCGTACCACAACACACTGCCAGAGTATATATGCACCTACCCAATCGACCAAACGGTCGCACAGAAAAACAAACTGCGCAAATACGGTTTCCATGGCATAAGCTACTCGTTCATCGCAAACGCCGTATCAAAGCACCTGAACAAGCCGCTCGATCAGATCAATATCATCGCTCTACATCTAGGCTCCGGCGCTTCCGCATGCTGTATCAAGGGCGGCAAGTCGCTCGATACGACCATGGGTCTAACCCCCCTCGCAGGTTTACCAGGTGCCACACGCTCTGGCTCCATCGATCCATCTCTCATGTTCCACTATACACACAGCGCAGAAAAACCCTCGCATAGTTCTAGCGAGAAACTGCACATTACGCAGGCTGAAGAGATCTTGAACAAGAATAGTGGCTGGAAGAGTCTGACCGGGACTACTGATTTTGGGCAAATCAGCTCTTCCGAGAGAAAGGAGGATAAATTGGCGTTTGACATCTTCGTCGACCGTATTCTGAATTATGTGGCTCCCTACTTTACCAAGTTGGATGGTGAGGTCGATGCTCTTGTTTTCGCGGGGGGTATTGGTGAAAAGGGAGGAAAGCTGAGACAGGCTGTCGTCCAAGGAGTTAGGTGTTTGGGTTTCAAGATTGATGAAGACAAGAATGCGAAGCAGGTTGAGGATGTGGTTACCGACATTAGTGCCGGGGATGCGAGGTACAAAACGTTGGTCGTCCAGACAGACGAGCAATTGGAGATGGCACGGGGAATCCTGGAGGATAAAGATAGGTTTGTGGGGAAGAAGTGATTAAGTAGTTTGATGCTTAACGAGACATGAAAGCACGCGTTGGTAAGAGATTGTAATGGTATTCTTCTATTTTTGACGCTAGGCCGGTAGTCTATGGCCTGCGGTGAATACCACGATGCACTGCACGAGTGCATGTCATTGGGTATCGCTCCCGGGTGATGTAATGTCTTTGGTGAAATTCAAACGCCATGTCATGATCCAACCCAATCCGTTCTAAAACGCCCTTTGAATGCACTAGATGAAGCCAAACTCTGGGGAAATGTCCCTCGGAGTCTGAGCCAGGCTGCTCTTATGAGGTGACGGGGCAGTTGCCCCGGGCTCTGAAGAACTCCCTTTTCGGGACTGTGATTGCGACGTAGTCTATACTTGTCCAATGGGTACTCCAAAATTGAGCGGAGGACTCTTGAGCCTGACTCCGTCGACTTCGGTGGCGCATGAATTGCGAGATTCGGCAGATCCCTTGCGACTCAGTGGCAAGCCTTCTTCAGCATTGTCTGCGGTGGCCGGGGGAGCGGCGGGTTCGGGGGCATCTTTTAGTTTGCTGAACCTGTCCTGGTCCTTGGCAACCTTCTCGAGCACATCATCGAGCACGTCCAGTGCTATGTGGTCACTAGCGCCATCGACGGGATTGGTCGGTAGCATGAGCGGACCTATCAAGGGCTGATCTTCTGGTGGTGTACCGAACCGTGCTTCTTCCTCGTGAGCAGGCGGCTCTTGAACCGTGGGTTGCTCGTCCTGGACCGGAGACAGGGCGCGTGGAATCAACGGGGTGTGACCGGCGAAGCGCTTATTGGCTTCGGGTAGCGGGGAGAGCAGAGCATGGGTCGGAGGAGGGGATGGGAAGACTTCGTCGTCAAGATCGGACGTGGGCAGGGAGATGCGCGTGGGCATGTCAGGGCGCTTGTGTCGCCTCGCAAGCAGGGTCTGGAACGAGGAGCTGTTGGGATCGAGGGTACCCAGCTGGGCGCCGGTGATGACATTGTCCAGGCCCTGCAGCTTGTCTGTTATCATCTCGGCGGGCGGAGTAGTCGTGTCGGCGGGCGGAGTAGTCGTGTCGGGGGCAGTGAAGAGGATGTCAGGACGAACATCCATCCTGGTGAGGCCAGCCCAGACAGTCTGCGTCTCAGCGTCGGCGTATGGCATCATGAAGTTGCATCAACGCTAGAAGGCGGTTAGTCGACTTCTACGCCTTCTAGAGGCAGCACACGCACCTAATGCAGGCTGCGGGAAGACAAAGTGCGCCGTGGCTTCGGGATCGAGGGCAGAGTGTCGCGTGGTGAATGTATGCCGGGGGAGTAGGATGCTACAGCGAAGGACACCGGGCGGCGACGGTCAATGCAATGCGTGTGTGGGAGTCGAGGACGTAAGACTGCGGTGGGGGAGAGAGAGGGACTGGCAAAGGCGGCGCGGGTAAGTTGCTCTCATATGAAGGGCACGAGTCTAGCGGGTGGATACAAGTGCACAAACAACGCAGAACGCGGGTGCGGTGAAAGCGAAGCAGCGACCTGCATCACCACAAACACGTCACACGTCATAGCCGCGGAGCCACGAGGGTTCCTGGCTGCCCACGTCCGCCCCCACCATCATCCCCGGCCACACATCCCCCCAGCGCCATCATTCCCGACTGCACAGTCCAGCTAGACGCTATGTTTTTTGTTTTCTTGATGTTGCTGCCCTCGCTTCTGGTTTCACGCTTCATTAGGCCTGCAGAATCCTTCAAGCCACCCGCCGTCGCGCTTGGGGTGTGGATCGGCGTGTCATGATGAGAAGCCCCTCTTGGCCGCCATGAAGCGCCTGGCCCTGACCGGCGTCATCTCGCGACATCATTATCTCGAGAAACACCGCGTGCTCTCCATTTCCGTCGACCTGGTAACCACTTTGAACATCGCTGCCCTTGGCGGCGTGCAATACGCCTACACACGTGAGAGCTCATTGGCAGCATAGGCCTGGTTCCGGTCGAGACCTAGCACCTGCCATCCTCTCCCGCCTTGGTTGTGAAGAGGGGTAACGCGCTCGCAGCTTCGAGTACACACTCGAATTAACCTTCAAGGACGCATAAGCTGCATATACGTTCCTGAATCTTCTAGCCCTCTTCATTCCCCCAACATACCCCATTCCGACGTCTTCCGCTCCAGATTGCAGATCGCCCCTTCTCAATCTGGAAGACTAGTAACCGCTGCCTGTCTAACAAAGGTCCCCACTGCGCCAGATCATGGAAGCCTTTCCCTATATCTCTCCACAACTCAAATATTCGGGCCTGACCAAGCAAGAAAGAGAGGGTCTGCCAGCAAAGGAGAAGCCCGTCACCATGAACAAGGCTAATTCTCCACGTACCAAGTCGGCGCAGACAGACCCTACCAAGGCGGCCAGGAAACATGAATCCATGAACAATCGCAGCTATGCGATTCCATTTCCTGGAAGCATGAACTCATCTGAAGATGACACACCACCCTTTCCCGACGCCGAGGTGTCTTCACTGGCGCTCGACAACAAGCCTGGTGCCCAAATACACTACACGTACTACCCTGCATCCAAGCCCCACGGGGGTCACCCAAACCCATTCTCACAAACGCTGATCGTCTTCCTAAACGGACTCATGATGCCAAGAAGTTCGTGGGATCCGGCAATGCGCAGTTTCTTAGAGAAACGGATAGCTGGACGTCTACCGTATCCTGCTCTATTGAGTTACGATAGATACGGCCAAGGAGACTCAGATCCCGATCCAGACGACGAGCATCCACCACCATCGCACGGACATGACGCAATATCTGCAGTCAAAGCACTCAAGCAATTCACACTTCAAATATGGAGGGATCACCTTGACATCAATAAACCTACCCACTATCCATGTCTCATCTTCGTCTGCAACAGCATCGGATGCGCACTCGCAAGACTTTTCGCCCAGTGCTACCCAGGGACTGTGTCTGGCTTATTGTTTCTAGACAGCATCATGGCCAACTCAGACTATCAAGATATATGGCCGAACCCAGATGCGCCAGACTTCAATCCACACACACTACCCGAAGGCGTAACTGAGGATGAAGTACGCTCGACAAGAGAAAAATATAGAAGAATGTTCCATCCCGATGTCCCCAGTCAAGAGGGCTTATCAAGAAGAAATCTCCCGCAATTATTACCGTACGCGGATGCACCGAAGCTCGAAGGCTATCTGGGCAGAGGTCCGTATCTCACAGTTGTGGGTCATGACTGGGAGACCTTTGCTGAGCAGTCGTGTACGTACATGTCTCTTTCCAAGTCGACTCTTGGACTTCAGAGACTAACTCGGCAAATAGACACGGGCACAATGAAGACTCCAAAGGTGCTCACTATGACCTATGCCAACCCCGCTTGGCGCCGCTACAATGAAGGTCTCTGCCAAATCACAGATGAAGGCAAGGCTATCGGTCCCATAACAGCTGTCCGGTGTGGCCACTTTATCCAGCAGGACGACCCCAGATTCGTGAGCGACGAAATGGTGAGTCTGCTGGATCGGGTAGTGAATCGCGTTCAGCAGGTTAGCCAAAGAGACTGACATGTACGATTACCATTCAATAGAGGAGAATGTGAGTTGGGTCGGGTCGAGGTTTAATATTTGAAGGTCATGTGGCATGATATACAAGAAATCTTCAGTATCTAATAATCCAGAACCGCGTAATGATAAGAGAAAAAAAGGCCGCCCATATATACAGAGTTTCTTAACAAAAGAAAGCTATAAGCATTCCTGTATGCGGTATCCAAAGCTCGGTCGAAACGTGTCTGATCGTTCGTCCTATTGTCGTCGTGATGTGCTGAGTCTCTGTAGACCTACAAATTTCTGACATATGATCAATGTTCATATGCGAATTTGATTGCTCGTGCACATCGAGTAGTCGTGGTCTAATCGTCGTTGTAGCGTAATGAGCCTGAAAGCTTCCGCCATGCCCAGCGTCTCTGCTCCAGTGATCATCTATATCCAAGATGACTCATTGAGAGCGATTTGGAGTCGATGATCCAGTATCCAACTCCAATTTCAATTCCCTGACCCATAACGAATCTCAAAAATCATCCATATCTCCCATGAAGTTATCATCACCCGTATCCACCGCCTTGTTGTTCCTCAAACTCCCACTATGCTTGAAATCATCATCCAAGTCGTCATCTTCTGCAGCCTCGTCTTCATCTTTCTCCTCGAGCAACTTCCTCTTTTCTTCTTCACCCAACCCTGCTTTATTCGCAGCCTGCATCCTCACGCTCAATGGCCGATTCTGCATATAGCTCTCCATGTAGCTGGCGCCCAGACTACTGGGGTAGCCATAGCTCCCCGCCTGGTCCACGTCATCTACACCACTACCATGTAACCCGCCGACGTAGGTATCGAAGTTGGTGTCGTCGTCTGCGAGGTCGTCGATTTCAAGTTCGGCGCTTGTAGCGGCGGCGGTCGAATAGATAGGATCTGGACCAGCAGTTTCGGGGATAGAATGCACGGCTTGTAAAGGGAGTGAGGGGGACGGGTCGAGAAACGTGCGCGTTGCGGTTTGGGCAGAGCCGAAAGGTATGCTGGGGGAGCGTGGGGAGGTGAGCGGTGGAGAGTGTTCGGCGGCAATGGATATGGTATTTGGTGCTTCGGACAGGGGTTTTGCAGCCGAGTTGATAGCGTTGGTCATGGGAAGGGGCAGGCTGTGATGTACGGCGTCGCGGTGTTCGAGGTAGACTGGTGGCTCTGGGGTGGTGAGTCGCGGATCTATCATGTCGTCGAGCGATGCCGTTGAGTTTGAGGCGGACGTTGCTTCGCTGCTGGGCGATGTGAGGGGTGGTTCCTCGACGGTATCTGCGGGCAGGACGGTTTGGCCGTCAATGACCAGACTGACTCGCTTCCGCTGCGATCGAGGCTTGTCCTTGTGTCGCAGCGCAGACTTCTTCATGGTGGTGCGCTTGGCCTTTTTGACTGTCTCGGCTGGGTGATTCTCCTTGGCTGGCTCCTCCGGGGCAGCGCATTCCATGTTCGTATTGTCCTTGCTAGACTTCCGGCCGTCTTTGCTCTGCTCAGCATCTCTTGACGCTCCTGGCTGGGCTGATTTGGGCGTGGTGTTTGCGCCGTGCGCGACTTCAGTCTTGGGCTTCTTCTTCTTCTTTTCCGGCGACGTGTCGCGTGCGTCGAGCAAGGGAAGGAAGACAGGCGTAACTAGGCCATAGAGCTCCTTCTCCCGCTTGTGGACTCTGGTGTGCTTCTTCTGCTTGATCCTCTCTTCGGGCTCTGGGTCGAGCGGTGACGCAATGCTTTGAGCATTACTGGTAATGGTTTGTTCTGCAGAGGCGGATTGCTGGTCGCATGCCATTGAGCGGTACCGGTCTACAAGCTAGGCCCAAATCAGTCTCGCACAAGAGTCGATGCAGCGGGCGCAGAATCCTACCTCGTCGCCATATCTGCGCAGCTCGTCCTGCTTGGCCTTTATGTAGTCGTTGATGTCGTCCTCGAGCTGCTGCCTCCTCAGCTCGACGCTGCGGGCCAAGGCGTCCAATTGCTCTTTTCTGAAGCCTGGGACCTCGGCCAGGCTCGGGTCGGCGTGAAGAAGCATGGACTGCGCTGGAATGTGAGTCTTCTGATCGGCCGGATGATTCCGCTTTGGGCGAGGGCCGGAGCAGGCCTCTGCGGCCTTCAGGTGGTTATATATGGCGGAAAAAGATACTTGGCGGCACCTGAGCAGCGTCAGTCGTCGCACTCATGGCGGGCGGTTATATGCAGCACAGGCTGCGATGGTCGGATTGCCCGTCGCGTACCTGGTATCGGGGAGTGACGCATTCGGAGGCTGACGGGCGATTGGCCGGCGTCGAGGTCACAGGACGGCTTTGCTGTGGCTTCCGCGCTGCGCTGTACCAGAGTCAATCTCACCGAGCCAACGAGACTGCAACTGCAGCCTTTGCAGCTTCTCACGCGGGCAACGGGCGCGGCAAGCACAATCGCGTGCTCGAGAGGCGTCAGGACGGTGATTGCAAAATCTCTGCCTCCGCTGGTCAGAGGGGCACGCTCAAGGTTGTGATCTGACGGTTTCTATCCGGCTGCTCTTCGGATACACGCCTTGCCTAACTCGGCCAGGCCGCGGTGGGGGCTTCTCAGGCGTTGCAGAGATCAACGGTTCTAGAAGGGTTCGCGTCGACCTGCTATCCCACCACCAGCCGCCCTACTGCCACACCACGCGTCCACGCCTGCTTCTGCTGCAACTGCCACCACACCACCATCGCTCCCTCGAACTGCTCGTCATCGGTCAGCCGCCAAGCAGCCCGCGATCCTGCAGTTGACATGCTGTGGGACCCAAACAAGTATATAAGCAGACATAGGCTAATCCAACGTCTGCGTCTCACCCTCGACACGTGCCCACGCTGCTGAGCTTGCTCTCTAGCCTACCACAGCCACCACAGCCCCCACAACAATCTCCCAAGGCCTCCACACTTCGCTACGAAAGCCATGTAGGATGCAATCCTTCCAAGAAGTCGGCATCCACATTAACAAAGCTTCGCCAAAAGTCTATCTCGCACCGGCTGGGCTTCTTCTGGACGGCCCACGTGACACCTTCACTTAATCTCCGACAATCGTCTGCATTCTTACCCATCACCAGGAACAGATCTCGGGCAACTACCACTTGACCTTTCCAGATGTCTTCGTAATGACCCAGCGTCATAGTCATTGATTTGTGTATGCTCCATTCGCTCATTGGCATATCCTTGGGAATGTACTTCCATTCCCAGAATCTGCCTCTGTCGTCCAAGAACCTGTCTCCCTCCCTGGCGTTCATTGGGTAGAAGTGCGGAGCAGACCACATACGCAGCGCTGAAAACCTTGCTGAAGCGTGTTGAGCTCGAAATTGTTTTGCCGTCTTGACCATGTAATCGCGGTCCAAGGGTGTCGGGTCTACCATTTCCCCGATCATTTTCGTTGAATGGTTCTGGTGCCGGCAATCAATGTAGAGGTCGAGCGGGCGGCCGGGTTCGGCCGCGGCTGTTACAACACCACTGACCCGCGGGTGATACGAAAGTCGAATGACGCCCGCTTTGAACAAAGGAATGATCACGGAACGTATCGCTTTGCGCCATTCCATTGGGTAAATGTCCTCTACAAACTCAAGAGCCCCTCGATTGTTGTCTTTCAGAAGCTTGTCCCGATCGGCCCAAAGCTTCGCTGGCATATACATGTTGCTATGATGCGTTCTCCGGTCTGGAATCCGCTTGGCTCTTTCTTCTTGGTCAAATAGTAGGGACGACCTGAATGGTGTGCCATATTCAGAAGCGACAAAGTCTTTTGTTTCATAGAACATGGCGATGGCAGCATAGGCTTGGAAAGCATCGTCAACGTTTCGACGTTCTTTGCGGAAGAGAGGTGCCATCCCCATAAACTTGCAGAGCTCGAACGGACCTGGGTTGATAGCGCTCATGACGAAATCGTCCATGGACGCTACCATAGACTGGTACTCGTTATACCTGCTAAGACCGCCAGGTTCCAAGTCCCCCAGATGACAACACTCCTTCGCGACTAAAATGCAATCGTCAGTTACTGTCAACACCGGAGACGATTAAGCTACCTCTATCACTTGACCGTTGGGAATGACTTTCAATCATCTCCCCAACATCATACGCCTTGTTAAGATATACTCGCTGACGGCGAAGAGCAGTCCTTAGCGTATACATGAAATCTGCAGGAGGAACCTCGAGTCCGGCCGTTACCATGCGTGCATGCTCGGAATCGTGTACTAGAGGTAAGAAATAGTGTGGGTCTTTTGTCTTAGCCACCCACTCATATTGTGGGACCAAAGGACCAGATCTTTGCTTGTGTGCTTGTTGATCTGCCTCGAACAAGTGTTTATGAAAATCTCCTTTCAAAGCTCGACCTGGAGCGCGCCTGGGACTCAAGTCCGTTTGTAATTGTGCATTCTCTTCCATACTGGCGTCGTCTTCGTCTTCGTTTTCGTTCGATTCAGACTCAGATTCAGATTCAGAATCAGGATTAGAATCAGAATCGGAACCCGATGATTCCTCATCAGTACTGAGATCGTAACTGATCTTCCAGGCTCTGAGCTTTCCCATCTGGAATTTCTCTATGGCGGTCTTATAACGGGGAGACCGGTTGGGTATGTCGCTTTCCGCGTCTTTCGGAAACAGGATAGCGTCCTCTACTTCATCCGCCTCTGTGAACTCGTATCGCAATTTAACCATGTCATCTACTGCTTTCTGTGTTTCGGGAAGGGACTGGTTGCTAGCAATCTCCGCATTCTTGTCGAGGACATCAGCCATAGTCTGTACCTTCTCCCCTGGATGAACGCTGCGAATACGCCCGGTATCATCTTCTTCTGTCACAGTTTGGAAGATGTGGCGAACCCGGGTTAACATGTCTTTGGCTGTCCGAAACTGAAGGGCATGCGCAAACACCTAGTTTCGTTAGCTATCCACAGATAGACATAGCTGTGCATGGAATACCTCTTCAATCTTCTGCTGCAGCTCGTAAGCGCCTCCACCGGGTGCCGCATCCCAAATGTAAACATCGTAGTAATCATCGAAATTGACCTGCCATGACCTCCTAGCTTCGACCTTTTCGATAAAGGCAGGTCCGACTTCGCTAGTTATATTGTATTCGCGTTTGCTAGCTCTACCAATCCCAGTCTTCTCACGGCTTAGCCAGAGTTCCTGTTCGGGTGGCTGCACTATGACATAACCAGTTACTGGATCGCGAATCAAAGCACGTAGTTCACCTGACTCCATAGTCAGGTACTGAATGAAGCGACGATTGAAGACATCGTTACGCTTGATGTACTGGGCAATGGGTGTACGAAGTCAGTGTAGGTCTTTCATGCAGTTTTTACAGAGAAACTTACGCCACAAATGATATTGCGGGATTCTTTGATCTCGTGTGATCGTCCTGCAATCCCACGGCCGCCAGTTTGAGATCTTTTTGTTTTAGCCTCGGCATTATCGATTTGAAAGTAAGGTATGAACCCAACAAGCGCGAGTTGTTGACGATGGGCATCCCCAGTGAATCTTGTCCACTTTGGAGCCAGGAAATAGTGATATGTGGTCAGTATGTTGAGCTCGAAGAACTCGTCCCAGTTGCGACACAAGGCGACGGCATCAGCGAGGTTGGAGTCTTTGGCGATGATGGAGAAGTGGAACCAGCCGCTGCGGTTGAGAGCTTGCTCGCTACGGTAGTTGTACATGTCACGACCGCAAACCCTGATCTTGACTCGCTTCTGAGTGAATGTGTTCTCACCAGAAGTGTTACCAAAGTCTACAAGGCCATTTTGTTCCGACTCGGGCGGCCGCTGTTGTGATTTCTTCTTTGTCGCTCTTTCGTGTTTGGTGCGGTATTGGTTCATGAGGACAGAACGTTGACCACTGTTGTTATGCATTTGTAGCATGATGTCGTCCGTAACATCGTTATGGAAAGGGTATTCAGCCGAGTCTGTTGGTACCTCAGGCTCATCAGCGCCATCCCTCTCGCGTATGAAGTCTGCACATGCATCTCGCACATCCTGAAGACTAGGACGCTCCAACTTGAGACAAAGATCTCGTAAATGCTCTCTTGTCACATCGTCCTTTTGTAAAAATTCCTCTATGTTGTTGGTCTGGATCGCAATGGGTAGCAGTGCGCTAGATGCTAAAAGAAGTCTACAGAAGAGGAGATTCTTAATTTCGCCGATCTCGACCAATAGCTGCTCGATCTCATCGTGAGGAAGTATGGGAGTCGTCCTGGGCTCGACAGCGCCCTCGCTGCCATGAACATAGTAGCTCGCTACGCGTTCAAACCGAACAGGCGTCCGTAGTCTCTCACGCATCTGCTCCTTAGTCTCCATTTCGATGAAGCCCTTGCCCCCATCGTCTTGTGTGGTTGGATCTTCTAACTTCTTTGTCTCTGCGTTAGCTTTTCTTGCTCTCTTCTTCGCGCTCTTGGAGAGCGCCTTCTCTGCAGGCTTTGAATTCGCTGGGCCGTCAAGCTGGGATGGCTCCGCTTGTACAGGGAGCTCGTCATGCTCCTGCACGTTGAGCATCAGAAAGAATTTGATGAGCTCAATGTAATTATCCTTTTCATAGCCGTACACATCTTGGATAGGATCCCATTCCTCTTGCTCTTCCTTTGACATCTGCGCGAGGCTTTTGGCATACATCTTATTCAGGTACTGTTCTTGGCGCTTCTTGTTCTCTTTGGAGTTTCTTTCACGTTGATGACGATCGATCTCTTTTTGGTGCCGTTTGAAGAGTAATGATTCCAGTTTCACTTTCCTCCCCTCACTTTCCGCCTCTTCCGCCTCTTTCTCCTGGCATTGTTTAATCCAACCAAACCACTGCTTCTGCTCGTACATGACTTCCGCAGCACGTTTGCCAAGTTTCTCGAGAGCTTTAACCATGTTGTATCGCTCATTCTGTAGTCGGTCCAGGTACTTTTCGTGGCCATAGTCGTTATCAACTGCAAAGAAATGACTATGATGCAGTTTGCGTGCTCGAATTACGCGATCAAGCAAGTTGTACCTTCGGAACAGATAGTCGTGTAACTCCCGTAGTGTTGCTTCGCTGTCGACATCGTTGAAGTCTTGAACAACGATAGAAGCTTTCTTTCCAGCCAAGTACACTGGCAACTCCTGTATATCGAGGACAGCGTTTCGCCCTTTGTAACCTAGGTACAGAGCTGCAAATGTGAGCATTAACAGGCGAAGAGCGAAGCTTGCTTACCATGACACTGTCGAGAGTGGAATGCACAGAGTCTGCCATCCAATGAAGTCGCTTCTCTGTCACAGACTGTTTGCGCACTCAAGTCTGATAGCAGCCGTGCACGACATATTGAAGCCATAGCACTGACGGAAAGTACACCGATCCAGACCCTTACCTAATACACATGATTTTCTCACAAACGTCGTTGACGACTCCGAGCAAATACTCCTTGTTCAATTCGACAGGCAAAAACGAAGTCCGTAGCGCTTCGAGTGACGAAAGGCTGGCGGTCTGAAGATGAGCCAGATGCCAATCGAGGGGAGCAAAGCGGGTATGCGCTAAGATCATGGCGCTAACCGCATATAGAAATAACCTTGGAAGAGTGGTAATCCTCTCAAGATCGCGCAAACATGACTTTGTATGGTATACGTAACAGAAAACGACGTCTGTTTAGTTGTTGTTCACATGATTGTTCTAGCCTTCTCCATAGTTTGTAATTTGCGATTACATATAATCGTCTTGTTCAATTTACTAGTCTACCTAGGTACATTAGACTGAAGGTTTCTTGGTGTATTCCAGGTTGAGACATTAGCGAGCTGGGGTGACCGGAAATTCGTTTTGTTGGCGGTAATGTCGTCTGCAATCGACAAGCACGTGGTAGATACGTCAAGAAGAAGAACTTCAAGTTTAATAGATAGAGCTTTTTGGGTTCGAGCGAGAAATGCTGACGCATAGGATGGACTTGATGTACACTGATAGAAATAAATTATGCATTTCTATTCCTTTGCTCAGCTCCCGTACTTCCTTCCGGCGTTGTGTAAGCCGTCGATCTTTCTACAAGGCATACGAACTGCCTCCTCTTCCTATCATATATAGCTACCTGACTAGCAACTCTTGAGATGGTAACGGCTAACCTGTATGAAGGTGGCTGTGGAGGTCGCGCTGGAATGGTCCTAAGCGGACATCTACTAGTCAACATTGAGAGCCTTATGAGTGGTGCCGTGTTCCGTCGTAATGTGCCCGATTGCCTCTACAACATAGGCATGTATGAGGACTAGCGGATATGGCCGCGGGGGAGCGAAGCAAAGAGATTTCCAGCTTCCATCACCGGCCATTGTATATGTTGCTGAACACCTCCCTGATATCTCGACACCAAATGCTGCCTACTAGTCTCAATCGCCGCCTTCCTCTTCTTTTGCCTTCTCTTCCGCTTCTGCCTTCTTCTTGTCCTCCCATTTCTGCTTCTTCTCCAACAACTTCTGGAGGTTCTTCGCGCCATTAAACACGCCATATGTCTTTGCACTACACGCCGCACATGTAGGATCCTTCCGATACCTTTTTAGGGCGCAAGCCTCGCAGAAGTAGTGTCCGCATTTTGTGATAATGGGATTCTTGTATGGCTTCTTGCAGATGATACAGGCGAACGGTATCTTCTCCAACAGCGCGAGATCAACCCCATCCTCATCCTTTTCCTTCTCGTCCCTGTTCGCAGAAGCGACAACTGTACCCCCTGGTTTCTTGCCCTTGGTCGACATCTCCCATTCGCGGTCCAGCTTCCAGCCTGCCGCATAATCTTCACGCGCGTGCAAGAACTTGCAGTTGTCGCCAAAACCACAGAACCCTGTCTGCTTGTAGTCCTTACACACATCCGGCGTGTAATCTGTGACGGTAATTGTTCGTATGTTTGTCGATGCTTTCATAGGCCCTACTTGGCGACTGGGCGCGTCGGGGTTCTTTTCAATGAAGGTCTGAGGCTTCGTTCGCGTGCTGCCGAGCAGGTTTTTGGAGCTGAGAGCGTCGTCGGCGTTCTCGTCGTACCAGTTTGATTGCTTGGTCGCATCGTTGCTTGCTTCTATCACGGCCGAGCGATTCGCTGCGTACTGTGTTGTGCCCTCGACGGCTGTGGTCGCCTTTTGGTCTGCGGTGGAAGCCTTGAGCGCATTACCGTTAGTCTTCCGTCGCTTGACTACGTGACCATCTTCGCCCTCTGCGTCTGACCCTGACGAGAAATCCGAGTCGGATTGAGGCGGTGGCGGAGCGACTTTTCGGGGCGCAGCTTTGGCACCTCGCTTCTTGAACTTGACGACGGGCGCGTCCATGGTCGGATATGCGTGAATGAGTGTGAGGTGAGGTGCAGATCAGGTAGTGTTGTAGGAGTGAGCCGCAGAAAGTTCGAGCCAAGCTGTGGCTAAGAAATCCAGTTTCACGTGATGCAATCTGGGGTAGTGGCGCAGGGCTTCGGAGGTCCCGGACTGTCTACAGTAGGTAGATAGCGGATAGGGACGGACTGGCAAGCTAAACCCTGCAATCAAACCTACGTAGACGTAAAACGTCTGTGACCGGTACTTGAGCTTTTTGTGGAGGTTGTGTTCGGGACTTGATGGCAGATCCTTTAGGTACGGTCTTATACCAGTTCATATGCAGGCTGCGGCATTCCTGCACCTGTGGATCCAGGACTAGCGAGCATAACGATGCATGCAGAAAGACGCCTGCAAACATGCGATAGAAACAGTGATATTTACAGGTGGGAGCATAGTTGGCTTCTATGTGTTGTTGTACATGGTGTGACCCTACCTAATAGCAGATAACCTTGCAAACACACTAAGCACGTTCTTCCAACGAAATGTTCTTTTCATGCGTTTCGCGGTGTTTGCTATGGATGTTACGTCTCACTGTGTTTACCAGGAACATGGCGTCACCCCTTTCCACGCAGCCATGTTGACATGGCACATGGTGGTCGTGGGGTAATGCAATGCGCGTCTTTGTTGCGGTGATCCAATCGCGCATACAAACAGCCCCCCTCGGCCTAGCAGAGCTGCAGTAGTGAGGGGGCCCGCTGCACTACCACGTCGTCTGCATAGTCTAGCGATTAGACGTGCAGCAAGTGCCGGCGCGAACCAATGGAGGGGAGCGAGGGGCATCTGTAGCTTTGTTGATGTTGTGGATGCGTGATGGGTGTGCGCGCTGGGTCGATGGCGAAAGCGTGAAAGCGTCAAAAGCCGCGCACGGTGCGCTTCATTTCGCTCTTCTGCACAACATCATCCGCGCTGCTGTCATCCCTCCTCTGTCGCCTCTGTAGCCCCTCCAGCCCGTTCGGCATTCCCTTCTTTTTCCTTCTTCGCCATCCCGAGGCTCAGCCTGGTGATGCGCCTTTGCTTCTTTTCCCTAGTGTGACGGAAACGCGACCGAGTGCCAGCAGCCGCTGCCGTGTCCCCAGTCGCTTTCCCACGCGTCCTTCTCATCCAAACCCTTATTCCATTCCGCCCACCGCCCGACGGAGTGTACCCTTTACTCGCTCCTGTCTCTAATACTCCCCCGACACGCCGCCACCACCTGCCGCTCTAATCCGCGCACGTTTCCCGCTCCTTAATCCTGCCTTTCGCCAACTCCGCCCATCTCCTACCGCCATTTCCGAGGCACAGCGACGTGCAAGTGGGGAATCTTTTCCAGGAGATGACACAATAAGAAACGACCCTAGGGACTACTAATGGCTACAGCAAATCCTCCACCGGGCGCGCTCTCGGTGGAGCACCACAATGGCTCCGACCCCTTCCTCGCGGCGCCGCACGACGCCCACCGGCAGCGATACTCTGCCTTCGACAACTCGCAGTTCTCTCTCTATCTTAATGGATCACCCCAGCAGGCCAAGCGCGCCCTCGAGGCACACTTGGCAGAGACAACGCGCAGACTACAGGAGACGTCGCATCTGGGCAGCGCGCTTGTCCAGCAGAGGAAGGAGCTAGAGGACAAACTGAAGGAGGTTGATCAGCAACAACAAGACAGTGATATCGGCCCAGAGCTGCGCCAGAGGCTGGCTGAGCTAGAGAAGGAGTTCAACGAGGTTGGTCGGGAAACGGCTCGCGCCTTTCTCCCCAAGTCTCGCGTCCCCAGTGGCGAGACTGATCCCACTGGCGGCTCCATCTACTCTAGCGAAGCGATCCAGTCACCGACCAAAGTGAGCGTTCCTTCGCGAAAGCAGAGGAACCAGCAGCCTAGTCGCATCAATGACATCGCGCTGGCTACAGAAATCTCTACGTCTTTGCTTTCTCAGTTGAAGGACCTCCAGGCCGTTCTCCTTGAGAAGGATGAAGCCCTCAAGGCGGCTGATCTGGATCGATCGCAGCTCGAAATTGAGGTCGAAGGCTTGTCGCAACGTTTACGGACACTCGACGAAAGCGAATCGCGGCTCAAAGACGTCAACTGGAACCTTGAGACACAGGTCCGCGAGTCGGAGACACAATTCAAGTCAGCGGCAGACAAGGAGCGAAGTCTCAACCATGCTCTGGACCTAGCACGTACTGAGAGATCAACCTTGGAGAAGGAGTTGGAAGATCTGAAGCAGATGTACACGAAACTCAATGACGATCACATCAACAAAACCAAGCAGCATGAGACTGAGCTTTCTAGTTTGCGGCGAGTTGCAGCCATGACAGAGACGGAGAAAGGTGCAATGCAACGCAAGGTCGAAGAGCTCACGTCCAAGAACCAGGAGCTAGCTCAAGCTATTGCTTACCGCGCAAGATCAGAACATCGTGGTCGATCTGAGGGATCGTCTGACGATGATCGTGGTGTGAGATTCCAATCTCGTACCCCAGAACATTCACCTGAACCTTCTCCAAGCAAGGCCACACCACGCCATGGTATGCTCGAATCGGAAACACTCAAACACTCGCTCCAGCACGCCCACCGTATGATCCAGCAACTCAAGAACAACATCCACCGTGAAAAGACCGAAAAGATCGAGCTGAAACGTATGCTTCAGGATGCCCGTGATGAGGTTGACGCTCAGCGCGCTCTGGCTGGACCTGGTAGTGCAAGTAGGCGACGGAAGAGTGACAAGGCTGCCTCCATGAAACCACCTCCGCGAGCTGATCGTCTTGGAGCATTGCGTAACGTCTCACAAGAGATTGTGGAAGACGACGAATGGGAAGAACAAGACATTGTACCTGAGACCCCAAGTAGGCCACCACAACACTTGAACTCTGTACCAGGGTCCTTCCCAAGCGGCTTCAGTTCCGCCGCAGAGACGAGCGCATACGAAAGCGCTGACACTGCTAACGAAACATCGGATGCTGCTTTCGAGACTGCCAACGAACGTGATGGCATGGCGACTGAATCTGACGCGTTCCAAACCGGAGCTGAGACCCTTGACGGAGATAGCAGCGATCAGCTGACTGAGACTGAAGCAGGACCTGCCAAGTCTAGTGCGCGACGGAGTCGACCATCCATCTCACAAGGTGGTCGCATCAATTCCTACCGAAGTACAGCCTCCGCCTCTGGCGACGAATATGATTCAGACTTCAGGACTCCTCTTCACCACCAGAGTTCTCGCTTCAGGTTGAAGGCTCGGGACAGCAGTTCGCGGAGATCGACGCCAAGAGGTTTGGATTTCTTCGCAGGTACGCCACCCGCGTCAAGAGACTCTCCTGCCGGCTATGTTAGCAGCAGCAACGAGAACACTCCGGCCCAAGGCAAGAGTCTGTTAGCAGAGTTGAACGATCTGAGTGGAGACGACGACGATGCCAGTTCTGTGGAGGGTTCGCCAAGTCGATCCAGTGTCGTGTATTCCAGCCATGCCACGCCAGATCCCCTAAGGAAGGCCGTTCTTGGAAGGTCCCTTCTTCAGTCGGATGCACCCAAGCCGACTATGGTGGATTCGGGCACGATGACAGAAGCAGATGTTCCTGAACCCATCTCCATATCTTCCATTTCAAGCCAGAACACTCAACCGCAAGCCGTTCCCTTGCCTACATTGCGAGTCTCTGCCCTGCATTCGCAAGATACGAGCCCGCAAGCTCTACCCCGTCAAGATCTCAAAGTCTCCTTGGTCTCCTCGCAAGACACCGAACCCAAGCATGTGCTTCCGCCAACTCTTGGGCTCTCTACCCTTTCTGGCCATGCTACCAGCCCTCAAACCCCTAAGATACCCCAACTGGCTGTATCATCTTTCTCAAGTCAAGGAACCGAGCCAAGAGTTCCTTCAGCTCCGTTGTTCGCAATTTCTTCGCTGAACGCACAAGATACAACGCCACGTGCTGTACCTATCGCTCCTCTAAAGATGTCGTCGGTGTCTGCCAATACCACCGAGCCTCGACATGTTGCTCCTCCTTCTCTGGGGGTATCCACCGTGTCATCCCAAGGTACTGACCCTATTGTACCAGCGGTGGACAAGGTCATTGCTCCTTCTCTGGACGTGTCGTCTATCTCTCAGCAGACTACGGAACCCCGGGAAGCTCCGGCCCCCAAGCTACTGGCTCCAGCAGGCCTTTTCACGTCTGCTATCTATGCGCAGGCGACAGAGCCTACACAGCACGACGAATCTACCTCGGCGTCGGAGTCGAGGTCAATCTCCGATATCGTTCCAGCATCTACTGCACAAGACTCTCATCACAGCAAACAGCCTGCACCACTCCAGATGTCAAGCTTGTCTGCTCACGCGACTGAGCCTAGGGACGTACCCTACAAACCGACATTGCTGCAGATGTCTTCTTTGTCGTCTCACACGACTGAGCCTAAGGATCTACCTCGTGCGGTCCCATCCACGTTCTCTGTAACGTCCGTTCAATCAACAGAACCGCTGGCGCCGAGACCCAGCAAGCAGCAGTTTTCTCAACTTTCCGCACAGGCTACCGAGCCTGCTGCACTGCGGCAACCACAGTTGGAACTGTCAAGTTTCTCTGCTCGTTCTACTGACCCAGTGGAAATCCCTAAAGCAGACCCGCCACAGCTCTCGTCGCTGTCCTTCCAGACATCCCATCCTGTGGAGCCTATGAGAGGAGCACCGTTCTCGTTCTCCGGGCTGTCTTCACGGTCAACTGAGCCAGTCGTACCAGAGAAGTCGTCTCCTGCCAACTTCTCGGGGGTCTCGTCTCAAGCTACTGAACCCGTACAGCCAAAGCAGGCACCTCTGCAATTGTCTGTCCTTAGCGGACTTCAGACCGAACCGGTCACACCCCCTGCTCCTTCGGCTTCTGTACACAACATTTCCGATGTGCGAACTGTCCAGGATACTCAGCCTGAGTCGCCGACGCTTCCGGCATTCCTGCCAACTCCGACAAGTCGTCCATCCACAGCGAATCGTGTTTCAGCTCCCACCATGACATTGTCTCCTGTTGCTACACAGGGCACTGAACCATTGACACCGTCAAGACCTGTTACTGCTCATCGGGCCGTCGCGCCTGCTGTAACTACCAGTGCTTCTTCCCAGACAGAAGCAATGGAGAACAAGCAAGTATCTACGCCAAAGCTTGGTTATTTTGACGCTACACTACCCTCGGATAAGGATGTCACATCAGAGATGAGCACCCCACGAGTTGACAGCACGGATGGTCGTATGCCTCTTACGCCTGTGAATGCCAATGTTGTTAGGGAAACGCCCCGAACACCAATGACAGACGGAGGCACTCAGACAATGGTGTCTGCCCAGCAAATCGACAAGCTACTGCTCGCCCGGAGTCAGCGATGGAGTAGTTTGATCACCACGTCCGGGCTAGAAAAGTCACTGTCTCCACCTGAGTCGCCTGGTAAAAAGTACGCAAATGAGCCAAGCCGAACACCCAAGCGTCCTGGTAGCTCTGGAAGTATGCGCTCTCGCGCTGCAACACCGCCACCACTGCCTTCGGATCATAAGGAAGTCATCGCCGCAGCGACTCTCAAACCAATCTCTCCGGGCGCAATGGGACCACCTACAATGCCAGCATCTGCCTACAAAAAGCGACCGCATACGCCTACTATCAAGACGAACAGCAACACTCTCACCCCCAGGACAGGCGGAACCACACCACGCGTACGCCGACAATCGCAGCGCAGCGGAGCTTCTTCGCCTCTTAGCCGGAGGTCCTCACTGTCGTCGTTCACCTCGGAGATTGACCAGCGCTTCAACATCCCAGGCGGCCCGTCTTTTGCTGCAAATGGACTGCCGCCTGGCGCGACAGATCCGCGCATGATACAGGCCATCACTCAGACCATGATCGGCGAGTACTTGTGGAAGTACACCCGCAAGACCGGGCGTGAAGGCATGTCTGAGAACCGCCATCGCCGCTTCTTCTGGATCCATCCTTATACCAGGACGCTGTACTGGAGCGACCGAGATCCTCAGAGTGCTGACAAAACGACGTTAAAGGCTAAAAGCGTTGCTATCGAATCTGTTCAAGAAGTTGATGACCCTAACCCTCTACCTCCCGGACTTCACCAGAAGAGCTTACTCGTCATCACGCCTGGTCGATCCATGAAGTTTACTGCTACAACAGGTCAAAGGCACGAGACATGGTACAACGCGTTGAACTATCTATGCCAACGGGTCGACGAGAGTGAACAGCAGAAGTCGCCTGCAAAGTCTGATCAGGAGCACAAGGCAGCCACCGAAGATGAGATCCAGGACGAATTCAATGGCGGATACCGCAGCTCCTCTCGGCAAACAGGGCGCTCAAGAGGCTCCATGGCGTCATATGCAACCCGGAGGACGTCGTCTCGCGATTATGGCCAAGTACCTACGATTCGACAGTCGCA
Organism: Alternaria postmessia; assembly: GCF_024291825.1. NCBI lineage: Eukaryota > Fungi > Ascomycota > Dothideomycetes > Pleosporales > Pleosporaceae > Alternaria > Alternaria postmessia. The sequence goes on from NW_026260104.1 coordinate 236,341, forward strand.
TGTTACACCACATCGTGCAACATCAACCGAGCCACTAGTGCATGGATCTGTTTCGAGCCGTATCAACAGCATGCTCCGACCCAGTGTCTCTGCTCTGCGAGGATCGTTTACGAGCCGGCGAAACAGCAGGACCAGCGCTACAGAGTCTGCCATGTACGAAGAGCCTAGCGTCTCGAATATGGAGCTTAGTCGGGACATCCATGAACACGTAGAGCGCGACCAGGATTTCATGCCTAATGTCCGAGCATGCTGCGATGGTAAGATTCTTTGATCCCAACAATGTACAAGAGCTAACATGTCTAAGGCAAACACGACGTTGGACACCTTCACCAACATTCAGTCAAAGGTCGACAAGTCAATTCTCAGGCTTCCAGGCCTTCGCTCTTTGGTTCCATAAGTTCGCGCGCACAATCCCGAACAGAGTCTCGCACAGAATCACGCACTGAGTCACGGACTGAATCACGCACTGAGTCGCGAACTGAGATGCGCAATGAGCAGATGCGTCACCAGACTGAGATGGAAGCAGCAAACTATGGAGCTGGTGCATAATCTCCGCCTCACGCCTACACTCTTTCCTATATTATCACTTGTGTTCGTTCTAAGCGGCACCTCACTAGTCACTTGATCTGACTGACAGTCTCTTTTCCTTTAGCATTAGTTGTTTCGTATGGGAACCGTTCCCATTTTCCTATGTATCTATCAATCCATCTCTCGGCTTTTGGACGTTACATCTCGGTTTGGATCCAGATGAAGCAGAAACTCAAACTCGATTTCAGGTTCAAGGGGCTTTGTGCATGGCGTTCGACGGTGATGCATTTTCTGTACAATTTGCACAGTACGTTGGAGCTGTACACTGAGACGACCTGACGCTTCCTTTACGGGCTAGTTCCCGGCTTCTCTCCATTCTACTAGAAGTATTTTTTCTACCGTCTGTAACTCGTTTGTCCTTTCTTCTTTCACTTGGACCATGCATTATTGTTTCAGTCGTATCCCTAGCATGGTGGCGTCACATAATGTTTTTACTTGGGTTTAGAAGATAGTGTTGACGGCCTGTAGTCAGATTGATAGAAGATGAATCAAGAAAGATCGAAATTGCAAAACAGCGTTTCCCTGACCATGCATATAATTTCTTCGTGCAAAGAAAGACAGCCTGTATGTAAAACAGGCGAGCACGAAGGAAGAAGCAAGTCAGAGTGAGTATTCTATTCATAGATGCTGCACTTGCTTATCGTTCTATGGAGATATTACGACTTTCACAACAGACCTACCAAAGCGAGATGAAGGTATGATGGCAGTGATGTGTCTGTCAAATAGCATGGCGGATCGAAGTGGATATGCTCGCATGAAGTTCATGCACACAGAAAGGCGTTCCTTGCTGGCCCAATAATGCCAAGATCTGCCGCGTGCGTCGAAACACCAAACTTTCGCTCCAGCCAACGCGCCTGTCATTTTGAATCTTTCCTCGACAACAACATCAACCACCCATCGCGCATCCCGTTTCCCGTCGAACCTTCACTTCTGCAACTGCGGGCAGCTTTCTGTATACCTTTAATAGACTTTCGCAACCAGCGCATAATACAAATCACCACCGCAAGGCCAGAGCGCGACGAAGCACGCCATATAGCTCCCGACCCAAGATCAGCGCCGCTCCGAAGCAAAATCGTCGCCGCTGCGACCCTTGAACATTCGGAACGTAGTATTGAGTCAGAACCGCAGTCATGGCGCGTAATTCCGAAAAGGCGCACTCGATGCTCTTCCGCTTTCGCGCTGCGCAGGCCGCCGAAGCTGGAATCATCGACATCTCGCGCACTCGCCGCCCCAAGCTCATAACCTCGGTCAACTCGATTCCCGTGTGTGAGAAATGGCGCGGCCAAGTGCTAAAGGAGATTTCCCGCAAGGTTACAAAGATTCAGGACGAAGCGCTTTCAGACTACCAGATCCGCGACCTCAACGATGAGATCAACAAACTCATGAGAGAGAAGCACATGTGGGAGAGTCAGATAAGAGGCTTGGGTGGGCCAAATTATATGCGAGGCGGACGAGTGCTGGATGAGGAAGGGCGGGAGGTGCCAGGAGGCGGAAAGGGGTATAGATACTTTGGACGAGCGAAGGATCTGCCGGGAGTCAAAGAGCTATTCGAGAGGCAGAGCAGGCCGGAAGACGACATGGATAAGGGGCGCGAAAAGAGGAGCGAGCTGAGGCAGAAGGTGGATGCGGGCTACTACGGCTACAACCTAGACGAAGAGGATGGGACGTTGCTAGCATACGAAAAAGCCAAAGAGAGAGAGGCTTGGGACAATTTCATGGTGCTCGGCGATGACATGGACGATAAGCCAAGCAAGACGCACAAGGAGTGGATGGAATTGCCTGGAGATGCGGGTGACGGCATACGATGGCGCGTCCCAACACTCGAGGAGGTGAACAACGAGCTGGTAGAGCGCAGAAGGAGGAAGCTCCTTGAGAAGCTCGGTTGAGTGCGTGATGGCGCTTGATAGGTTTGCCTTGCGGAGTTTGGCGGTAAACTGTTCATCAACAGACTGCGACTTCAGGATCAAAGATTGATACCCTTGCCGAGCAACCGGCTACAAAAAGATTAAATGTACATCAGAATCAACAGGACAAGCAAGAGCACGTCCGAGTCGCGAAGACAATAGAAGCAATTCATAATAACACTTTAGTCGTACCATGCTTTTATGCTATTGGAATGACTACTTCGTCTTGCAAGCTCTAACACCAAACGCGACATGACAGTGAAGGTAGTTGGGTATCTCATTCGTTCGTTCGTCTAGAGTCTTCTTTACAGTATGCAGCCCCGTTACGCCTCTCTTCTTTTTGCTCACTGGAAGCGCGCGATACTGAAGCAAATGCGTAGGCGATCCACGCTGACTTTGCTCTTTGATTCTCTTCGTTAGAAGGAACAAGCTCTTTTTGAAGAGCAGGATTGTTGTCGCACAAGCCTCCCATCGCTCAAGTCGTGAACAATGTATCTTCCTCTCTCAGGTACTCCCCAATATCCGCTTGCCTGAACGTGACAATACCTGTAGGGTCCAGCTTCCTCGCCTCGGCCGTCGATCGTGCACTCACACCGAAACCCTACAAAACATATGTTAGCCTAGCTCTCCACCCCCGTCCCCGTGGCTGCAACTTACCAGTGGCGTGTCATTCATACTCAGCACAACAACACCTTGGTGCTCAGGGCAGTCCTCACTCCACCGTCCCACATGCGCCTTGAGCACGTTGCCGCCGTACAAGAACGGCATCTCACCGTTCTGCTTAACCCACACCTTGTATCGCGCGTGCGGGGCGATTACGCTCAGCGCTGTGATGTGCAGACGGAATTTGCCCGTCTTGGTGAATTTACCCAGGCAGATTCCGAGGGAGAGTAGGTTGTCGCGTGCGACAGATGTGGCAAAGTTGGCGAGAGATTCGCGGACATAGTAGACACGTGAGCCCTTGATTTAACGGTTAGCATGTGCATGGTGATGGGAGAGGCTTGACGAATTGGAAGCAGTTCGTACCTGGACGCGGAAGACATTGCGATCGTTACCGCCCGTGGGGTCAGCGATGAGGTTGGATATGCCTTTTCCACAGTACGTCGCAAGCTTCTCGAAAAGAGTCTTGGTCTCTGGTTCTGTGAGGGGCCTCATTGTGTATGCGTGTGAAGAAGTTCAGAGTTGGGGTTGAAGCTGGGCGCAAGTTCGCAAAGTCGAGATCTGCTGCCAAAAAAATGTGGAGCGGATGCGGCTAGTCTCCGCCGCGGCCTCCGCCAAAATTTCAGAAATCCTGTCAAGCATTCAACCAACACCGATCCTTGTCGCCCATATCGTCCCACGAGTATTTTCCAATATGTCGAGAAGCGTACCGGTCGCGAAGCGAAGAAGGCTTTCACCACCCGAAGACGGCGAGCGTGCGAATGGTGCGAGCGAAGATCACAAGGCCAAGTTTCTGAAGAATGCTGCGAAATGGGATCTCGAACAAGACTACGAAACGCGACCGCGCAAACTGAAGAAGCAGAAAGAGAACAAGAAACTGCCCGTCAGGACGACAGAAGGATGGGTAGCAGCGCCGCCCAATGCGCAGGATATCAAAGAGGAAGAGTCGGACAGCTTTCTCGGGTCTGGGAGCGAGGATGAAGCGGCCGAGGCCTCGGATGTAGAAGAGGTAGAGGAACAGAAGCCGAAGATACCAGCGCGACAAATGATACTCGAGGCCAAGGAAGAACTAGCGCGCATAGCGAGTCTGATCAACGAAGATCCCGAAGAGCATATCGGAGCGCTGAAGACACTACAAGCACTCGCCGAATCAGAGAACTTCAACGTTAGGAAGTTGGCATTGGCAACACAGGTCTCCATCTTCAAGGATGTCATCCCTGGGTACAGAATACGGCCGCTATCGGAAGAAAAAATGCAGGAGAAGATCTCCAAGGAAGTCAAGAAGCTACGGCAATTCGAACAGAAGCTGGTATCGAGCTACGAAGCACATGTCAAGTACTTGGCGAGACTGGCAAAGAATAGTGGGTCGGACAAGCAGCACATGGCGAGTCTTGCATCGGTTGCTGTTAGCTGCGCATGCAATCTCTTGAATTCCGTACCACACTTCAACTTCCGCAGCGAGCTTATAAAGATTCTTGTTGGCAAGCTTAGCACGAGGAGGGTAGATGCGGACTTTGTGCGATGCAGAGAGGCCATGGAAACACTCTTTGAGAACGACGAAGACGGCAATGCTGCGCTGGAAGCTGTTACAATGTTGACCAAGATGATGAAGAGTCGGAATTACCACTTCGACGAAAGTGTGCTGAACACGTTCTTGCATCTGCGACTGCTGTCCGAGTTTGCGCAGAAGGCTTCATATCATTCCGTTGACAAGGCGGAGGACCCCACTGTCAACGGCAAGAAGCAGAAGCAGAAGCGCGAATTCAGGACGAAGAGGTTACGAAAGGAGCTGAAAGAGAAAAAGGCCATCGAGAAAGAGTTCAAGGAGGCTGACGCAGCTGTCAGTCACGAGGAGCGTGACAGGATGCAGGCCGAGACGCTGAAGATGGTGTTTGTGGCATACTTCCGAATCCTGAAAGCTCGCTCGCCGAAACTGATGGGTGCTGTGTTGGAAGGTCTGGCACGATACGCCCATCTGATTAACCAAGATTTCTTCGGAGATATCCTGGAAGCTTTGCGAGACATCATTGCGACGGCCGAACTTACAGCTGCTGCCGCAGTCGAAGAAGATGAAGACGCATCAGATGAAGAAGACGACAACGAAGCACCCGAGCGCAACCTCACCCGCGAATCCCTCCTCTGCGTCATCACTGCCTTTGCACTCCTTGAAGGCCAAGATGGAGCAAAAACAGCATCAGCCCTAAAATTGGACCTCAGCTACTTCATCACCCATCTCTACCGCACACTACACCCCGTTGCGTTGAACCCAGATATCGAGCTCAGTTCCAAGTCCCTCCACCTACCCGAACCCAACGCCGCAGAATCTCATGCTGACACCGCAAAAATCAACGTGCAAACCACCATCGTCCTACTCATCCGCTCTCTATCCTCTGTCCTCCTACCCGCTACATCAATTCGCGCCGTCCCGCCCCTCCGCGTAGCGGCTTTTGCAAAACAACTCATGTCCATTTCCATGCATCTCCCTGAGAAATCTTGTACCGCTATGCTTGGTCTATTGAACCGCGTGACCAAGACGCACGGCAAGAAGGTAGCACCTCTGTGGAATACAGAGGAGAGGCGAGGCGACGGAGTGTTTGACGCGCTGAAACCTGAGATTGAGGGCAGCAATCCTTTCGCGGGGACTATTTGGGAAGGAGAGATTCTGAGGAAGCATTTCGCGCCAAGTGTAAGGGAGGCGGTCAGTGGTGTGGAGAGGAATGTTCTGGAGGCTAGTAAATAAATGGATTGTTTGTGTTGGATGTGTGAATAGCAAATTCGATCGTTCGGCTACGACTTGCTTTCCGCCTTTTGATCTTTTAACCTTTTGTCCGCGTCCCCTTCTCTACGCGCCTTGTATAGCTTTGGCATCTCTACCACTTTGACAATCGTTACATCGAAATGCGTTTTTGCTCCTGATTGTAGAGAAATTTGTGACAACGATTGAAACATCACAGCGTGCGCCTCGTTCGCAGCTTGAGGCTTATTCTGTCTATCGTGGCGTAAAGAGGCGGCCTCCTAGCTTGGATGACCCTGGATACGTTGGATGCCTGGTTATATCCAACCAACATTGTACAAACGTTGTCAGCATGACAGCAAGACCAGGCCATCAGTACTAGCGCACCACGATTGACCAATGCAGCATTGTCATTATCGACTTTACCAAAGCTACACGCCAGACTTTACAAAGCAAGCTACTGCAACATGCTTTTCCAGACACTGCGCAACCTGTTGCACGGCGCTTACGATTATAGATCTGCTCCTCATCCCGCTCCCTAATTGGCACTAACATACACCATCTCTACCAGCCCGTCCTAGGTCTCACGCTAGGCTGCGCCCGTGGTGGGGGGCGATTAAAGGCTGAATGAGATCTACTCAAGTAGCCATCTCGCCTGTAGTTCTGATGTGCCCCTGATCGCACAAGACACTGTTGTGTGCACACCTGCCTTCTGTTTACAAGACTCGCGACTACCCCCGTTACGATTATAGACTCACAATACTCTCGCGATGGCTCAAGAACCAGATATCGATCCAAACCTGTGGTATTCAATGTTCATAGACCCGAGCCACACACAGTCGATGGTAGGCACAGCACTCTATAACGGGGATGGATCGAGGGGCGCAGTATTCATCAAGACAAGAAACGACACAGACACCGAGCAGCGATGGCAGCTACGCAAATTCAACTCAACCGTTTGGACGCTGCGTTCACAAGGATCTGGTCCAAACAGTTACTTGTCCGCAAAATACTCCGATGACGAGCAACAGAAGGGCAAATCGTTCGCATACATGGCTCGAGGTGATATCGCCGACGCGAGTGCGTACTGGACTATCGCCTCATGGGGCGACGGGACGTGGTATCTGACCAACCTGGCAAACAAGACCGATTATCATCTTACCCTTACACCAAATTTGGGTCATATCGTAATGAGCTCGAACATTACAGCGCCACAGAAAGGGCAAAAATGGAATTTTTCGGAAATAGCAGCCATCGATGATGAGCGGTATTCAAGCGTTAACGTAAGATATATCTGGGCTGATGGTATACCTTGTACAATCTAACATATCACCAGTTAGTAGGTGGTGTGACCGGTACTCAAACTGCTACCTCAGGACCTGCTTCATCTTCGGCCACGGCCAAAGCGAACGAGAACACCTCTTCAGGCCTTTCTACTGGCGCAAAAGCAGGTATTGGAGTGGGAGTTGGCGGTGCTGCGCTCATAGCACTCATCGTACTCGGCCTTTTCCTTTGGCGGAAACGAAAGAGAGGACAGTACACAAACCCGCCGCAAGAGCTGCCCCACGAGAGCATGGCACATGTTCAGTCTCCACCACTAAACAAGTACGAGCTGAATCACGATACCACAACAACGTACGAGATGCCATACAACAATGTTGTGTCAGAAGCGCCGATGAATGAGCGCCCAGCCGAGCTACCTGGTCACACGGTGCAGAGATGAAGACACCTAGAGAAAGAGCAGAGGACCAGACATAAAGGAAGGACTGTAAGCTACTTCAAATAGTATAGGAAAGCGATGTTTATCAGTAACCATCGGAGCTTATGCGCCGAACCATATCCTTGGTACGCCTTATCGAAGGTGTGGCACTTACTACCGACATCCATCGCCGACGACCACGCGGGAAGCTTTGTAGTCTCCGAGCGACCAATAAGTCTTGGAGGATGCTTGATTGACAAAGGAAGCGCCGCATCAGCAGGTGCTTTGGGTCTTGGCTCTAAAGGACCTTGCTACAAGGCAGTTCAGACGTCCATACACCCCGCGATCTAGAAGTCGTCTAGACAACTGTTTTTGGAAAGGTATCAGCGGGAAGGCGACAAGGGTGTCTTGCAAGGGGGAGTTTCCATACGGTGAACAAATCATACCCACGTCGAGGCAACCAAACAAAGTACCTCCGATTCCGATGACTGAGATTGAGGAGATCCTCAAAGTCAGACCCCGTCAAATATGGACCTTGTGTTCACTGCATCTTATAATGTTCTGTCCAATCGGTTGGAAAGCTCCGACAAGAGGGACTTGTTTCCGGCTAAATGACTACGCTTTCATCTCAACAAACCACCGGCGCCTTGCATCTTTCTTGCATGTACTTGCAGATCCATAGGGCATGCTGTGCAAGGGCATTCTGAGATGATCCTACGACATCGCTTAACGGGCATTTCCGCTCTACTTTTGAGTCCTTTGGGTGTCACCAAAACATCGCTTAGTACATTGAGGAGCGAAAACAGCCAACACAGCAGGAAATGGCACACAGTAACTGCACGCAGATCGATGAAAGCCGTCCGCCATTCATTGCAAGGAAGATAGACATCTTCGGACCCTGTAAGTGCTTGAACAATGCGTAGGATGTGCAAAACTACCACCAAACTTTATGGTCGTCCATATTAGCCTCATTCTTGGCTCGTAACAGATGTCTCGTCTAGACGGCATCCTTCGTCCACGCCGTCTTGGCAATAGAGCGGCACGGTCGGTGGATCAACTACCATGTCAAATTTGTCGATCTGCTCACGTAACTGAGTTAGTTTACTCTCTTCAGATTTTCACTCCAGCCTTGAAAAGAATGACATCTTTTTTGAGATATGCTCCAATCTCAATTACGTTTGCTTGATATATCCGTAGTCAAACTCAAATGACCTTTATGCAAGACGCCTTGCTTATGTTCGAGATGCTGATACTATGGCCGAACACAGCGACGCAATATCTCTTACCCTAGAATCCACACCCGTTACAGGTCTTGACACACGAGCTTCTGCGTCTGACATGCATCTGCCGACTCCGACCACGCATTCCTTCATCTCCCAGCATGCAAGAGTTCCACACCTCGAAGCTCTCAGCAACTTAATTAAAGCCTCATCTAACAGTAATCCATTCGCTTCTGGCATGCATCCTACCTTGTAAATCACGGCTGGAAAGACCCGAGTAGCATGTCGTCTGCACCTTGGCGTTTATAGCCTAGGATTTTGTCTATAAGTTGAGCCTCCTCTTCAGTGCTCAAAACACAAGTCAGTGATCGCTGCCGTCCTGTCGTAGATGGCAGGCTTCAACCTTAGGGCGCTATATGCGCTCTTCGCCTCCCTCTCGCTACTCCACGTACTCTGCGCTGCGGACGCAGTGGTAAGTCATGACTGTACGAAATACATGTGAGACATACACTGACTTTGTGTCTTTACCTCTACAGAATGATCTCCAGACCAAAGGCCGCGCAGCCATCGACGCCGCCATTGCCAAATCAACCTCATGTACCAAAGATAAACTCCGAGTACGCCGAGAATGGTATGTCTCACAACGATCTCACCCCTGCCATACATAGTGATTTGATACCTATATACCAGGGGCGACATCACAGCTTCAGAAAAACGCGCCTACATCGCTGCTGTCCAATGCATAACCAAAGCGCCTTCCAAACTCTCGCCCACTCAATATCCCGGCGCCAAAACGCGTTTCGATGACTTTGTAGCTATCCACATGAAAAATACACTGTCTATCCACGGCACGGGCAACTTCTTATCCTGGCATAGATACTATACATTCGCATATGAGAACGCGTTGAGAGTCGAGTGTGGATACAATGGCACGCAGCCGTACTGGGACTGGGGACGCTGGGCAGCCAGTCCAGAGACGAGTCCAATCTTCGATGGGAGTGAGACGAGTATGAGCGGTCAAGGAGAGAAGGTACAGCATAGTAGTAGTGGATTGAAGCCAGCGGGAAACGGGGGTGGGTGTATTGCCAGTGGGCCATTCAAGGGAATGATGGTTAATCTTGGGTATGATTCATCTTCTTCATCTTCCTATTTGGCGTGGTCGCACATACTGCACTAGTTTTGTCAGTATTGTTTGCGTGCTTGGGCTAACTTTGACTAGACCGGTCGCAGCAATTGATAGTCCGGCGCCTCCACGGAATCCACGATCAGACGGATATGGATACAACCCCCGCTGTATCAAGCGCGATATCAGCAATTACCTTACGCAGCTTTACGCGACAACGGACAAGATCGTTGGTTTGATCAACAACAGCAAAACCATTGCATCGTTCCAGGATACCATGCAAGCTGCGAATGGCCCTCACGGTGCGGGACACTTCACCGTTGCTGGTGATCCTGGTAGTGACTTTTATACATCACCTGGTGGTGCGTATAGTCCTTTACTCTTTGCGTGTCATTGCTAATTGATGCTCTGTGGTAGACCCATACTTTTACCTCCACCACTCCATGGTAGACCGTGTATGGTCTATTTGGCAGAGTCAAGACTTTGCAAACAGGCAACAGGTCATAGCGGGTGGTACTTCGATGATGGGTGGTGGGAGGGCACAGAGTCTGGAGGATAACGTGGATTTGGAGGTGTTGAATGTCGATGGCAAGGTGTACAAGATCAAGGACTTGGTCAGTACGGTTGCAGGACCGTTCTGCTACGTCTATGAGTAATATGTGTTGGTTTAGGCATCGATGTGGGAGAGGTTGTCATGAGACAAGTACCATAATCTTCGAGATACGTCCATGGATGGCTTACAATATACAAAGTTGCATGCGAGATCTTGACGTAGGTCAGCTTGTGCACAGAAGAAGTGTGGATATTTCGAAAGCAATATGCAGTATATTAATGGTCCTCAGATTAGCTCTCCTGCTGTCCTCAGAAGGAACCTCGTCCATTCCCCGTTAATCTGTCTCTCGACCTCTCAACAGGCAACGGTCGGGCTCCTCAACTCGACTTTGGCTTTAATGCCCCCACAGGGACATCATCACTGGACCTCTTTCGCGCCCGTCTGTAAAACAGGACTTTGTAAAGAAAACGACCCACCTAACACAAGCACCAGCACTCAGACCCACAGACACCCAACAACAAAGACCACGCATCCCCACAACCAGCGATGCCACAAAGGGCAAAGGCGCTCGGATTGAAAACTACATAGTTAGACGTCACAAGCGAACATCGTCCTCCAAGCTTGTTAGGCGAGGCAGCACGGCGCTTCAACTCTTTTACTTCTTCCTCAGTGCGCGGTGGGAAAGGTTGGGGCTGTAGTCTCGTGAAGGTGAACCCAGTAGCTTTGCGAAATCGCCCGTGGCTATCGCTGTGCAATGATAGACTGAGCGTTGTGGCTGCATCTAGTATGATGGCGCACTCCCTCTGCTTTCCGTTCTTGTCTGTCATGCAGTGAGACGCTGGGGATGATTAGTCCCCTAGCATCGCCTTGTGACGAAGGTTTGTCGTTCACTGGGATCTATAGGACGTTAGCTATTGCCTAATCGTTTTGCTTCTTGCGCGAGGGTAGCCTGAGCGATTCAGGCTAGCTGACAGCGATCGGGGTGTACTTACTCGCTGCCCGGGTTGTGGGTGACGAGAGAAAGTTGCCGACGCGCAGTCTCGAAGATGCAGCGCGCAATCACGGGCCACGCTAGTGGTAAGCTAATAACGTAAGCTGGGCCGGCACTTTCTAGTTATCTACACCCAAACCCGAACCTACTTGATTGGGAAGCTAAGTCTTGGCGTCCCCATAGCCCCATAAAAGCGGTCTGCACATCCGAATCGTTTATATACCGTCATGCGTCGCTGTTGAAGCTTCTCACCTTGCCTTTTGTGATCTTGAGGAAGATGCACATCCCGATATACATGTTCATACGCCAACATGGGCACGGGAATCTTCATCACTGAGATGTGCATAGAGTCGACGATGCTTCCAATTATGGAGCAATGTCTTTGTAGCTTGTTTTCTTCTTTCTTTGATAAACAGAGCATTCGACATCAAGGCCGCTTTCATACTCCATGTAGCCAAGCCCCTAAATCGGATGCCAGAACAACCCTCAACCCAACTCCGCGTTATCGGCAGCCTTTGCAAAATCCTATGCAATGATCTGTTAACGTTTGCGGAGACATATTCTGATCTTGATCAAATCATGCTGAAGTGTTTTCGGTTTGATATATGTTAGGTGTAGAGCAGCGAAAGCGCTAGGTGAACTAAAAACAATGCGCGTGGCCTTCCTAGGCCATCTTTTCCCCAGCTGAACTCCATCATTCGACCCTATACAATGTCGTCCAGTCGTTCTCGTCGCCAACTTCGACACACCCATCCATTTGGAACATCGATGGACCTCTCCAAACAAGCTTCTTCTTGCCCTTGAACCGCAGGTACGAGCTATTCACCTAGAAACGATCCCTTTGCTTCGTCCTGTAAATGGTGAAGCCAACGTAGGCACCAGTCAGGGCCAGGCCGAACAGCACAAACTTGACAAGGAACCAGGTCCAGCTTCCACCGCTGCTGCTCTTTTCCCGGGTCATGGACGAAGCAGTCTTGGCGCCTGAGCTTCCTGAGGACGAACCGGCGCTTGGGTTCTTCTTGTAGAGGTTTTGTGATTTGACGGAGACGATGTCGTGGTTGTCGGAAAGTTCACCAGTTTCAGCAGAGAAGCCTAGGTAGGCAACGGGTGGGACCTTGAAGTTGGGGATCTCGAAGCATTGAGTCCATTCGCCTTCTGACTTGTATTGGAGCTCGAGACGGAGGAATTGTTCTTGGAAGTATGTGAGACGGGCTTTGGTCGCGATCTGGGCATTGCGAATTCCACGGGCCTAGTTATGTCAGTATTTAGCAAGCACGATGATGCGACTGATACATACCGAGCAGCCAGCGACCTCGTTGGCCTTGCCGTCGTTGTCCTTGTCGTATGGCGTGTTTCCATCACCGTTCATGGCCATGATGTATGGGAACACGGTACCGGGGCGGTTGTTCTTGTAGGTATCGAAGAAGAGGCCGAGCCCTTCGAACTTGTCTGTATGGCCAAAGACGTTTCCTGGCTGCGCGCGCTGCTTGGTGAGCCACATGGCAAAGCCGTCGCCGTAGAGGTTGCCTTGACCATGGATCTTGAACTCGAAAGTGATCTACTCGCGCGTGAGCCTCTGGAGGTTAGACATTGTAGAGTGTAACGCACCTCCCAGTTCGTAGCCGTAAGAGGCACTCTCGAAAACAGCCAGCCATCGCGCGAGGGCTTGTCCGAAGCCAGTCGAATGTACTTATCAGTTCGAATAATAGTGTCTCCGCCAAAATCCCACCAACGGCTTTGCATGTCCGAATCAAGGTATGGCTGTATGTGGGTCAGACATTGTTTCTGTGGTCAGGTGTGTTCGCGCAGAATATGCGACTTACAGGCTCGAGGCTATGTGTGCGTAGCTATGCGCTCGTTAGCATTAAACCCCCATGGTCTCCGAGGGCAGCAACCCACCGAGATGGCCTTGATGTCAGGATCCTCGCTCAGCCCCCCTTGCCGCGCCCAAGCACCCGTCCAAGTCCCCGCGAGCAAGCACAGGCTCGTCCATGGCCTTGCGAACAACATGGTCGCACTTGATCCTCGGCAGTCTAAGAGCAGCTATCCCCAAGCTACCAATTGAGTACTCGTGCGCTAGAAAGAATGGTAGGAAGACTGGGCTTCGGTAATCTGTGGGAGAAGAATAAAAGCCTCGTGGGGGTGAGGGCTAGTCGAAGAGGAGAGTGACGCGGGTCGGGCGACTTGAACGTGCTGGAGTGCTGCGAGTGAATCTTGGGGATCGGAAAGGCCACTCTATCACCTCCGCGTGTAATGCAGGGGTCTTGGGTTGCAGCGACTACGCTAGCGAGAGAGCCGCTCTTGACGTCGACAACTTTTCAAGACGCAGCCACCCACGACCGCCGAACTCGCCATAACACACCCCCACCCACCTCCATAACAACAAACACACAGGGTTGAAAACATGGACTCTTTCGGCGGCATGTCTTCTTCCCCCAGCGACCCCAAGACAGCGGTCATGCGTCAAGTACAGCAGGAAGCTGCTATGCAGAACGCGCGCATGCTGGTCGAGGTACGTCTTTGCTACCTACTGCATCTGAATTATAGTAGCAGACATGCTAATGCACCCACAGAAACTCAATGAGCACTGCTTCGAGCGCTGCATCCCCAAGCCTGGTGCCTCCCTCTCGAGAGGCGAGGAGAGCTGCATGAGCGCATGCATGGAAAAGTACATGAGCGCATGGAACACAGTCAGCAAGCAATACGTCGGCAGGATACAGCGGGAACAAGGCGGTGCGGTGCAAAACGTGTAAATGCTTGCTTGACGTCAGAGGGGAAGGATTCGAGGCGGCGCCTTTGCAAGATATCCATGATATAAAGAGTCATGTACGAATATGATGAGCATGTACTATACACTGTACCACCAGCAAGAAAAGATTTTATCAAGATGAAATTGGTATATTGCCATATGGTAAAGTCCTTGGTTGCAACGCTTATTTCTTAGCGAATGTCTTCTGCCGCTGCGCATACTCCTTCACAATGACGCTGCAGTTGACCTCCTGGCACAGCCTCTTCCTCCTCTCTGGTGTGAGCTTAGTCGCAAACTCGAGTCCGCTCGCCCTCTCCACCGCCTCAACAGGCACCTCAAAGTCGGTCAATGGCTTGTGGTTCTCAATCCTGGCATTGGGCAGCACAAAAGCGCCTAGCGCAACTTTGCCGCCCAGCTTTCCGTCTTCGGCGAAGATGACTTTGTAGAAATGTGTGGGTACAGCGACATTGGGCGGGTTGCCAATGACTTCGTATGACACACGCCACTTGCCGTCGGCTTCGCGCTTGGGCAGGTATAGAGGACCGGTCACGATGCGGACCGAGGGGTACGAGTGTGTGAGCCTGCGGCAAAAGTCTTCGAAATGCGCCCAGTAGTCGCGGTTGAAGCCGTCGCCGACTTGTGGGCACATGTTGCTCAGCGCAAACGTGTCATCCATGGCTTCTTGACTCCACTTGGCATCGGCAGCAGGGACTTGGTGTCCTCTGTCATAGCCGGAGCGGAAGTAGTCCTTGAGCTTTGCGCGGAACATTTCTGGGATCGTAATGTCTTCGACGAAGACGCTGTGCTTGCGGTCGGCATTGCTGTTGGCTAGCGACTCGGGCGTGATGTGCTCGGCGACCCATGCTGGGTTCCGTGTTCTTCGGTCGTACGACGATGTGAGAGAGGCAGCAGGACGGAGATCGTTGACGGGGCCGGGGAAGCCATATTGGAAGAGACCGTTTGGGTCTACTATCGCTCTCCGGGCGGCAGCAGCAGCAGCGGGCGAGGGGATGGCGGGGACCGAGGGTACAGGTGCTGGCCGGCCAGGCCCAGTGACAGTCGTGGTAGTGGTGGTGATGGACGGTGTGGGCGGAAGGCTGTCCTTCTTGGTCGAGTAGAGCGCGGCAGTCGCTGCTGCTCCTGCGGCTGCGCCACCAGCAGCAATCAAGCCCAAGGTGAGTTTAGACATGGGCGATGTAGTTGGGGCTTCAGGGACGTGGGTCGGGGCCTCTTATGAGCTACGGACGACTCTCACGGGTCCAGCGTCCTTTACGGCGCGTGAGGAATGTCTCGGACGCGTCTACACGTCTTCGTATGGTTCGCTGGCGCCTTCTCGCTCGTGGTCATCTGCATTTTCCACCACGACGGTTTGGCGCTTACCAGATGCACGCTAGTCCTGACAGCCGCACCTGCATGGATATTCGACATCACTGACAAGTCATCAAGTCTAGCAGTTTTGCGAATTCCTAAATTTTGGCCCTTCCTCTTCATCTTTCCTCTTCTGCAGTGCATAGATGATTACGTGGGTTTAGATTGGGAGCATTGTCCCATAAAGCGTGCCACCACACCGCCACCATGCCTTCCTGGATATCGCGAGCCACCGAGTCCCACAATGCTCAGCTTATCACGACTGCTGCCGTTTCAGGCTTCGTCGTTGGAAGCGCCATTCTTGGATTCCAGAAAGCTCGACGCATGACGAGGGTCGCGGATCTGAAAGCATCGATCCCAGATCTCAGTGACGATCATCGCGCGTCCAGAGTGAGTACCTAGATTTCTGATCGACTACATATTTAGTCACTGAAATGCCGCCTGAGTATTTGCTGACAGACTCCAGCTGACCGAATATGGCGCTGCTTCGAATGTCTTTGCTCCAAGTAAGGAGGACGAACGGAGTATGGCATTAGCCGCAAGAGCAAGAAAAGGCGACTATGACGATGGTATTGTTTCCCTTCCATAACCCTGATAGCCAAGCCTGACTAGTGTGCTAGATCTTATACTTGAACAACTGGCTAGAAATAGAGTGTTTCTCACAGACCCTGGACTCGCAAAGTTAAGGGGCGCTTTTGTAATTGTAGTCGGGTGCGGAGGCGTCGGCTCACACGCAACAGCTGCACTCGCTCGCTCGGGATGCTCAAAACTAAGGCTTATCGATTTTGACCAGGTTACTTTGTCTTCCCTCAACCGCCACGCAGTTGCTACTTTGGCAGACGTTGGAACGCCCAAGGTACACTGTCTCCGAAAACGACTTGAGCAGGTTACTCCCTGGACGCACTTCGAATGTCGCAATGAACTATTTGGGGAGCAAACAGCGGCAGCACAACTAGCACCCTTAAATGGCCAGCAGCCGGATTTCGTCATCGATGCCATCGACAACATTGACAGTAAGGTTGCACTTCTGGCATACTGCTACATGAACAACATCAAGGTCATATCTTCCATGGGTGCAGGTTGCAAGTCTGATCCTACAAGGATCTTCATCGGCGACATCTCCGGAAGCACAGACGACCCGTTGTCAAAGTCCACAAGAAGGAAGTTGCGCTTGAAGGGCGTCAAGGATGGCATACCAGTCGTCTACTCTACTGAGAGGCCCGGTCCTGGAAAGGCTGAGCTTCAGCCTCTCTCAGAGGAGGAGTTTGCCAAAGGCAACGTTGGGGAGCTGGGTGTTCTCGCAGACTTCCGCGTACGAATCTTGCCCGTTCTAGGTACCATGCCAGCCATCTTCGGCCTCGCTGTCGCGAATCACGTCATTCTTTCCATCGCCGGTTATCCTCATGAATACCTGCTGTCAAAGTCTCGCGACAAGATGTACGACGGAATCTTGGGTGCTCTGCAAGGTGCCGAAGAACGGCTAGCCCGAGCAGTCTTCAGCGAGGATCCACTGGGCCTCAAGATCCCCATCACACAGGACGACGTGGGCTATCTGGTAGAAGAAGTGTTCAATGGCCGAAGCATCATCAGTGGATTGTCCACACGCCTAGCCTTGACACGATGGAACAAGCCTACCCAGAGCTTTATGGATCAGAGCACACCAGGTCAAAAGAGCAGTAACCTCCAAATGAAGGACCTGGTCCTTATGACCAAGGAAGAGGTGACAAAGCATGAAAAGGAAGTGTTGAAAGGTGAAAAGAGCCTGGACGAAGTCTATGACGCTGAAACGATTAAGCGTGTAAACGAGAGAATGGCAGAGGAAGAGAAGTTCCAACGCTTCAGGTAACGTACGATACACGAAAACAAAATACTCACTACACTCATCATGTTGTTGCACAGCTTCCGCAAAATTGCACTCTGCGGTGACCCCACATGCATTCCGCGTTCGTCCGTACCCACAGGACACGACATTGCGGATGAGTTGCAATTCTCCACGTTTAACCCCGATATCACCAGACCAACCCCCACAGCAATGTCAGCTACTTGCATCAGTCGGTCCTTCCGATAATCTATGGCGGTGACCGATATCCATCGGCCGCTGCACTAGCGCAAGGCACGCAACCAATGGGAGAATAGCTCACTCCCGCTATCTACGTGGTAGATAATTTTTCTGCTAATGACGTACAGCACCAACAGACAAAACCGGCACTCCCGCCACGGTACAAGCTACGTGTAGACATCTATGATGGTCCACCCGAGTATGGTAGCCAATGGGAGTGACAGGAGTGGCGACGGGCCCTACCAAAGTAGCTCAGTTCCGTAATTCATTTGCACAGATGGCGTTGAGGCTCTTCTAGACGGTCGAAGCTTGTAATGAACGTCATATTGGGAGATCGACGGAGTTAACGGCCTTTGCTGATATATAAGTGTTTGTTCACTAACACAGCAGGTCCAACTATCCATCCTGCCACTTCCGGTCAACATCAACACCTACACAAATACCCAACACACCACCACCACCACCACCACAACAACAACAACAACAACGAAAAATTACAACAAACAACACAATGGCTACAGACACCAAGTTCGAAGGATGGCTCGGCAAGGACAAGGAGAGCGTCAAGGGAACGATGGAGTGGGGTCAATTCGAGCCCAAGAAGTGGACTGAGGATGATGTCGACATTGAGATCTCTCATTGCGGTATCTGTGGATCAGACTTGCACATGCTGAGCAGTGGCTGGGGACCAACACCATACCGTACGTTTTTTCTTCTTCTTTTTCCTGTCACAGCTTTGTCGTGCTAACTGCTGCCAGCCTGCGTTGTCGGCCACGAGATTATCGGCAAGGCTGTAAAGGTCGGCAAGAACGTCAAGCACGTCAAAGAGGGCGATCGTGTCGGTGTTGGCGCGCAAGCACGCTCATGCCTTCAGCCCGACTGTCCCGACTGCTCAAATGGCATCGAGAACCACTGCCATCGTGAGTCAATAAACACATACGGTTCCGTCTACCCACGCGACGAGGGTAAGAGCTACGGTGGATACGCCACACACAACCGCACAAATGGCCATTTCGTCATGAACATTCCCGACGGCCTGGACAGTGCTGATGCCGCGCCTATGCTCTGTGGTGGAATTACAGTCTACTCTCCCTTGAAGCGATACGGCTGTGGCCCTGGCAAGACCGTCGGAATCGTCGGTGTAGGTGGCCTGGGTCACTTTGGTGTCCTTTTCGCCAAAGCTCTCGGAGCAGACAAGGTCGTTGGTATTAGCCGCAAGGCCGAGAAGCGCGACGATGTCCTCAAGTTAGGCGCTGACCTCTACGTCTCAACCGACGAAGACAAGGACTGGCAAAAGCACAACGCACAAACACTCGACCTCATCATCTGCACAGTTTCCAGCGCTAAGATGCCACTAGACGGATATCTTAGCCTGCTCAAGACCCACGGCACCTTCATCCAGGTTGGTGCTCCTGACGGTGGCGAGCTTCCTCCTATCAACGCCTTTACCCTCCTGATGAGTGGACTCAAGGTTGGAGGCTCTGGAATTGGTGCTCCCTGGGAGATTAAGGAGATGTTGGAGCTGGCGGCTGAGAAGAAGATTAAGCCATGGATCCAGAAGAGGCCGATGAAGGACGCTAACTCTGCGATTGTGGATATGGAGGCTGGAAAGGCTAGGTACAGGTATGTCCTCGAGAACTAGAGGAAAGACACCTAGCAACATAACTTCTTCACTGAATACAAGCCATTCGAAGTGTCTTTTGCGAATTCAGCCATGAGTGTGTAAGATTTTCGCCATTCACATTGCGTGAGGTAGTTCTGATTTTTGGTGACGTTGGCTTTGCGGTTCCGCGCCGAACAAGCGATTGTATCTTATGACGTTCTCGTCTTCTTTGCACGCCTACCATACCACGACGACACTGAGGTTCCCGGTTATAAGCGCCTCACCCTTAAAGCCTGACCTAGGCCCACTCTTCCCCGCAAATACGATCGACATCTGACGTCGTTGCAGAAAGACAACACATAAACCTCGGGTGTCTAACGTGTCCAACGTGTCCAAGTTCTTTTACCAGCCTTCCCATCTCTAAGAGCAGCAAATTGAGCCTTCAGAAATCATGCCAAATACCCAGACAGTCGACGTCCCCCATCTTGGTGGCATAAAAGCCGCTTACCAAACATCCGGTCCCGTGGATTCGTCCAAGCCTACTCTGATTCTGATAAACTCCTTCACCACATCGTCAGAGCTATACCGCGATGCGTACAAGAATGAAGCACTCACTTCTGTGATGAATTTGGTCTCTATCGAGCTATTAGGTCATGGACAAACACGCGCCAAGAGTGAGAATTGGACGTACTGGGATACTGCGATTATGAATCTACAGGTCATGGAGAAGTTGGGAATTAAGAAAGCTTTTGTACTTGGTACGAGCCAGGGAGGATGGGTGACCGTGAGGATGGCGCTTTTGGCGCCTGAGAAGGTACGTCGTCTTTTGTTTTGTAGCAGCATCTTGGGAGAATAAGCCCGTGTGCCTTGCCAGTACAGTGCTCCAGTTTCTTGCACTAGAATAACTAACACGGAGTCGAAGATCCTCGGCATTGTCCCCCTAGGAACATCCCTAGACTATGAGTCACCCCGCTCTCGCGACCTAGGCTGCTGGCACTCCGTCGAGCCCCTCGCCGAGCGCATCACTGGCGAGTTCGGCACCACATCCAACAAGCCCACACCCGACTTCACTCCTAGTACCGATTTCTGCAACTTCCTCATCGATGTGGGCTTTGGAAAAGAGGAATGCCCAGAAGATGTTCGAAAGTTTTGGAATGATGAGATTAAGAAGAACTACCAGGGGGATGAAGGTCGGCGGAGGATTAGGATGTGTGCGATTAATCTGAGAGATCGGGACGGTTTGCATTTGAGGTTGAGTGATGTGGTTTGTCCGGTGTTGTGGTTGCATGTAAGTGCATTATAACAGTGGCCTCTTATGGCAAAGGTTGAACTGACGATCAACATAGGGAACTAGCGATGCTGTTTACTCGGTCGCAAATGCCAAAGAAGAGATTAAACTCTTTACCAACTCGCCTGATGCCAAGTTGGAGGTTATTGAGGGTGGACAGCACTTCTTGAGTGCGTCGAATCCGAAGGAAGTCAATGAGCATGTTATTGCGTTCGTGAAGAAGTATGGCAAGTAAAGATAGTTGTGGAAGCTAGTTGATGGTCTCTACTATTCTAAATTGGGGCGCAATTCAACCACATGGCATCAGTTTTCCTAGATGTACTCTCGATTGTCATGTTGAAATGCCAACGGAACCACGGTATTCTTTGTGGTAATGTGATACCGTTTAAAGGAATCTACGAAGCCTACTCGCAAGATCTACCATACTAAAGAAACGTATTGCAACTTTGAGATTATACTATATTTACATAGCATAAGCAATACCACGGTACGGCATAAGAAACACGAGCATGGAAGCCTGTGACAGCGTAGTAACTCCAAAAGGGATGTCTATGATACCTAATGAGTTTCGTTTCGCTTCGCATATCGGACTGTAGCATCTCAACATATCCGCTTTCAGAGGCAGAGGTGATGTAAGAATAAACAAAGAGGAGACGCATGAAGATAGTCACATCTGATGGCAAGGCGAGCGGCAAGATTGTATCATACCCACCACGAACGAACATCTCCGGCGACGCAAAGCTGGCGTGTGAGTCTATTCTGGATACGGACGAAGCATGATGCGCAGATGTTGAATTGTTTTCTTTTCTACGCACCCATCACCGAACGTGTATGTTTGTGCATATCAGTGTGGTAGGGAGCGGGGATGTTGAGTTCTTACACACACGCGATGCGATGCTTTTTATCTTCGGCTATGACGCATCCCAACACAGATTCCAGCTGTACCCCGCTTATTTCGGCTCTTGGTGTTTGCTTTTTGCGCGGGTCACGGAATGATACCCCTCTCCACATCTGGCACTTGGACTTAGCCCACGGCAAAACGGCTGTCATACCACACTCGTAAAATTGGTCCGCAGGTTCGAAAGATTGCTTTTGGACGGCATTGTCACGACGCAAGACCCGCGGGAGAACCATGGATCTAGTTTGACGCCCGCTGCATGCAACCCACAATAGCGTGGCAAGCCTGATCGGCAGCGGTGATGCGCTTCGGTGTATGACCATGAAGAAGGAAAGTGCAAAAACTGGTGATCCTCGGAGGGAAGTGGAGAGGAAAAGCAATCATCTCGGCAATGGCAGGGCAAATCTGCATGATCAGCTATGAACAGTTACAGTCAAACAAGGAACGGTGTCGATGAGCCCGTTACGATACTTCTACGTAACCAACGTTTTCTTTTCCCTGCATGGCTGGCGCCGGAAAATGAAAAGCCCAACCGTCGACGCACCTTGGAACTTGAAACTCGCCTAACATCCATGTCAAGAGATGGTACTTTCCAGTGAAGAAGGTGGTTGGCGCAATTACACTGGAATAGCCGTTGGGTAAGGTATGATAAACCCCTGTAGATGTCAGGTGGCTGAGGGATCGAACCGAAATCCCGCCCGCTCGCCTCGCAAAGGAAATGCCTCTGGTCCACCGTCCACCGACACCATACTAGGGTCTCGACTAACGCACGTGCGTCGAGATGCGAAGGGCTTGCAAAAGTTGGGCATTCGTGAACAGGGGGGAAAGTTTGACGAGTCACCAACGGCCGGCGCCGCGATCGCGACAAAGTTGAGACAGTGATTCCCGTGTGCAACGTGACGAGCGATCAAACATGGGTTGAGGAACGACGTCGGGGTGATTCCCGTTTGACATTGATACGTATTATCATCGGGGATGAGGGTTCATTGGCTTGTTGGGTCCAGATCTGGATCCATGGACTTGGTACTGATATTTGCTTTTCTTGCTTCTCGACCTGATGTGCGCCGTGGGTACTCCATGTAGTCAACGAGTCCTGGCAGCGGAACAAGATGTGAAAAGCAAGGCGTAGGCCGGGCCTATCCTTCTTCAAGTGCATCTGCATCTGCATCTACATCTGATCTGTATCTGTATCTGCAGCGACATGCGGTATGTAGCCAGACGTCTCCACTGCATTCGTCTATGCCGCCCCCTCCAGCTGCGACCCGTTCCTGCGTATTTCCGTGACCCATGGGTCGCCGCTTGGACATACGTTTGGCGATCCAGTGCTAGAATAAGACTCAATATATTGAAGTATGCGCGGTTGTCTTCGTGTCGCACTGCATTGTGCTCACGCCTAAGGGACTCATTCTGCTGTTGGGCAGGAGACGGGATGGAGACGTTTCGCATCCTGGTCATCTCGGCAGTACCGCCTTGCTGTTTGCTTCACTCAACATGTGCCGTGTGGGGAGGAGTATGCGATGGGTCATCTTTTGAAAGGGATAAGTGGGACATCTAGACAGTGGGTTACTTGTTGGTGCAGAACTTGTTTCTACACTTGACGTCAACAGGCCTCTGTAACGGATGGCAGGTGCGGCAAGCGTATGTTGGCGGAAGCCGTTACATGTCAGGTACAGCCCACAATGCTGGAAGCCTGCACTCTGCAAAGCGTCTCGGGAATCTGTATGTACATGTTTGCAGACCATTCAGCTCATGGCGCAAAGCACGAAACGTGCGTGTTCAAGGTGCGTTGCCGCAGGCAGTAATCGCCGGCTCTGAGTGCTGGGCGAACTGCGCTCATCCCGGAGATGCAGGTCTCGATATTACTTTTGATTATGTGGTAGTACTACTCTCACTCCGAGTGACACAAAACCAGTTGCACCCGATGCATAGGTGAACAGTTGGTGGGGGGGTTTCATGTATTGTTGGTCGTCTGAAACAGAGGCAGCTAGCACTGCCAATCACTCCTCGGTCCGAGTACTCAAGGTTGTGTGAAGGAAAAGTGCTCTTGCAGTTACATATACACATGTGCACAAATCGACGATAAAACCCCTTGCATGCTGAGATGAACTATGCGTGTATGAATGTATAGTGGTAGCCTTATAGACGTATAATGGTGCAGCGTTAAGGTGAGGGGTAATGCGCCGAACACACCGAAGTAGTAGCTCTGCCGGCTTTGGCTCGTACCGATGGCGTCCTCTAGCGGAATTCACCGTAGTGGAGTTCCAAGACAGCCTTAACTAAGTGCAAGTGGAGATGTACAATAGTCCGCTTGTTGAAAGATGCACATGACGGTTATCAGGTTCAGGGCAAGCATAAATGCGGATGCTTGTATCCGAGTGGAGCTATTGAACATGCGTAAACGTGCTGGTCTGTTCGAGTAGCGTAAAGATGCAGTACTAAGTATGGCAAGGATGTGATATTCGTGCATCTAAGTGGGTGTAGCTAATCAATCGCTAAGCAGCTGTGGTATCCTCTAAAGCATAGATGTGATGATGGCGACGCCCCAGTTCCTACTTTTGCAAGCCAAGGGGAATCCGCGTAACACAAGAAAGTGTAGACCGTTTTGGTATCATAAACCCAAGAAGATATGTAAAGTGAAAGAAGCCGCCCAAAGTGGGAAGAGTCCAGAAGTAGCCCTAGTGATGAAATCGCCGAAGAACAGTGTGGCCGTGAAGAGAAGCAAGGAAAGATAATACCAAAGAAGGATGCGGTATGATACAGGGTATATGCAAGCAAATGCGAAGACTTCGAAGGGTCGTGTGCGAAATTAGTTCTCCTCCATCAATGCTTCCTGGTCGCCGGTTTCGCGCCAGTCGCGCGCACGCTCAGACAGGCGCTTGACGCCTGCAATGCGCTCTGCCCAAAGCGATTCGGATGGCGATCTGAATGTGTATGCGCGCTGTGATGAGATGACACCTATTGCTTGTAGTACTGCTTTGCGCGAATCTCTGCCGAAGACCGCAGGATGGTTGATCCATTCGAGGCTGGACTCAAGTTCTGCGTCAAGAGCATACATAGTCCTGACGTCAATGCCTGCCGCAGGAGTGAACGGGCTATCTGCGTGGGGAGAGGGCGTTCGTGCACGTAAATCGCCACTAGCGCTATGAGTTGTTGGTGACGCGGACCCAGTGCTGCCTGCTGCACTTGATGGTTCGTTACGTCGGTGGCCAGGAGGAGGTAGTGGTGGAAGACCTCCCTTGCCAAGTCCTTTCAGGATACTGCGTGTTTCCTTAAGGAGGTGGTGTGCGCGTTCGTGTTGGCCGCGCGAAACAAGCGTCAATGCGCGTGTAAGCATGTCTGATGTGAGCAACTCCATGCGTCGCTGTACAACATGAGGGTGTGGTGGGATAGGAGGTGTTGGTGGTCTTCCTGTTGGGCTCTTCTTTGGCCCGGAAGGTAGCAGAGTAATGGCCAGTAATGATGGCCGTGGCAGGTGTGAAAGAGATCCTTCTCTTAGGATATCGCCGTACGTGAGGTCTGCCTGGATCAGAGGTACTTCCTCGACGCTGAGCGTGCGTGACTCGTCCTGATCGAGTGGCCCACCGAGAGCCTCCAGACCAGACACGATCGACTCCCAAGGGTCCTGAGGAAGCTGTTCTGGGGAGCCAGTATCCGGTGCAATGGCTAGTTGGACTAAGATGTCTCGCTTGTCGCCAAAACGCAAGTCGCCCAGTGCTGCTTCAGCGTCACGTCCAGTAGCTCGTTTGGTGATCTGTAGCGCACCACTAATCTTAACAAACTTGGCAGGAGAGCCTTCTGGTAGTCGCAATTTTAGTTTTACGTTTTGATGCGAGGTAGTTTGGAGTGAACCAAGGCACCCCGCGGCACACTCGCGAAGCATCATCCAGTCTTTCACGTATGTATACGAAGCCTTGGTTCGCGTAGAAAGTTCAATCATGGTGTCCGGTTTATGTGTAAGCCCAAGACCAAACGAATGAATAGAAACCCTAGATGAGCGTTAGTGGTGATCATGTGTCTGATGTTATCGAAGTGCTTACTTGGCAGCCTCTGCGCGAGAGATGACAAAATCAACGCTCTCGGCATCGGAAGTGGAAGAATCGCTGATAAGCAAGATGCTAGAGAGGGGGTTACTGGACTTGCGCTGCATGAGCAAGTCCATGGCTACGTTTGCTCCATCGACCACGTCGGCACGCAGGCTCTTCTGTCCTACAGGACGTATGGAGTCAAGCACTTTGGGCCAGTCCCTCCAAGCCTTGCCAGTCATGCCAACAATGGGGACACCACCACCGCTGGAGCCGAAAGTAACAAGGCCCATGCGATCGCGCTCACCCAGGTTGTAAACTAAGAAACGTAATGTGTCGCGGAGCAAGTTGATCTTCAAGCCCTGCATCGATGACGAAACTGGAATGACAACGACAATGTCAACAGGTACGTGTATTGAAGCAGACATACGGGGCTCTGTCATACCGCCACGCGAGGCGCTGTATTCGGTGGGTGCTGTCATGGTCGACCTGGCGGCGCCGTAGGAAGAGTTGATTGATGAGACCCGCTTAGGCCTACGGTAGTCGTCCTCCTCAGCTCCAGAGTTGTCCTGGTCGTACTCTGCCATGCGGTTGCTGGTGGGGAAATCCAAGCGGATGTCCATAAGTGCGCGCCGCCACAACTCCAATTGGCTACGATCCTGGAACTGCAGATGGAAAGCGGGCAGCTCCGCCACAGAGAGGCTAAGGGTTAGGATGAAGTTGTCCGGTGAGTGCTCGACCTGGTTGAGGTGCTTCTTGATGAGGATAGAACCCTTGAGGGTGCACTTTGTCTTCTTGATCGGGGCTGCACCATCCCATTGTGGTTGCGGCGCGATCTTCTTCTCTTTTACGCAGATCAACATCTCGGAGAAGAGGTAGCACTCGAGCTCTTGCCATGACTGTCGGTCCTTGCCGACGCGGATGTGACCGTGTAGTCGCAGCTTCCCGAAGCGCGAAAAGTCAAGACCGTGCCAATTGTCGACACGGGCATGGAGGTCTTCAGTTATCTCATCCAGCACCTCAGTCGGCTCATATTGAGGTTCAGTAGGCCTGCTCGTGGCGGGCGATTTGCTGCGTTCGTAATCGCTCTCTGCAACGCTTGCAAGTGGAGGTAGCGGCGATGCACGAGGCATGTCATCCAGGTTCGGACGCCATTTCCCCTCGACCACCTCGACGGTGATCAGGCACGTCAGGCTTTGTTGCTGCCGCGATCTGCTAAGAGTTGGAAACTCACTCCGGACAGTTACTATTGGCGCAGGAATTGGGCTCTTGAGTAGGCCACGTGGGCTGCTGAGGCTGGTCTCCATGGATTGCACGTCATAGTCGTGCCGCCGACCATCGTGGGTCGGGGCATAGTCGTTGGAAGAAGCGAGTCCCGTCGCTCCAGAATCACTACGTCCATGCGCCCTGGATAGCGACGCGCCCCTATCGGAACCACGATCACGGCTGTGGCTGCTGTCTCGTTGGCGTGTGTGGGTGGTGGGTGGATAGCGCGCCGACGACGCGTTGCTTCCATTGCGAGAACGACCAGTGGTCATGTGGTCGTCGTGCTGTCGCTCTGACGCCACGGTTTGGTTGTCCCATGGTGTTGGCGTGTTGGCCGCGCTCCGGTGACTCTCAGCTGCTTGCGATGGCGACGGCTCGTTTTGGACTGACCGCACAATGGTCGACAGTTTCTCTGCGCGCACATCAGCATGGCTAGCCAGCGCTGTCTCGGAGGGCTGCCTACCAAGATCGAGAACGTTTCCACCTCTGCTTGTGTCCAGGCCTAGTGTGGCATCGCACGTGGGGCAATGCTGCGACTCGAACTCGCGAATGTACTCATAGAAGCACGCTTCGTGGGAAACATGACCACATGAGAGTTGCAGTATCCGTTCGCCCCGCAATGTGTACTCCAGGTTCTCCTCACAGACACAGCATTCGCTCCCAATGAAGGTCCGCTCTCGTCTCGTCCGGGTTCGCTCGATATCCATTACTCCTGCCATGCCTCTGCCGGAGCGAGGAGGGGGCTGTGAACTAAGAGTCGCGTCGGATCGTTGATTATGCGAGGTGAAGGGCTTCGTCGTATGACTACTGCGCGAATGGGGACGGAGTCCTAGGAAAGACATGAGCGGCCTGAGCTCCAAGACAGGTCACAATGGTAGTAGGGAGAGCAGTACTATCGCTGGAGCCCACGACCGGACTGAACTCGACACTTTTCTTTGCTTTCTTGTCTTGTTTGTGGTATTTGTCGCCCAACAGTCCGAGCTGGTATAGGTTCGTGTGTAGGGTGTCCTTGGGTTGACTGTGGGGTGTGTGAAGACGGCGGCGTCCAGACAAAGAAAGTTCAAAACCGTTCGACATGGAAGGGCCGGGGCTGGAGCAGGGCTCACTTTTGGATCGCCTCAAGCACGTTTCAGCATCGAGAGAGCACACGGAGGATCGTTGAAGAGCCCGCGGGCTGGGTGGACCTTTAGGTTAGAGGCACCAGGTACCGGCAAAGTGCGTTAGCCGGGGTATTGTGCCCGACGCGATTCGAGCCGTGCAACACGGACCTGTCTGGGATGAACTGTGCAGAATTGGAGAATGCGATGCGCCGGCCCGTTAGGATGTGTCCTTGAAATAAAGTAACGCTTCTTTAGGGACTCAAAAGGAGCTGCAGGACATGCCCTGGCTTTTGTCACACCCGGGCTTGCACTACAAGACCGGAAGACTGCAGGCATCCCGTTTACAGGGAAGACCAAGCAGCACCGATGCATGGCTGCAGGCATGTCGCGCGACCCCCTGCACGGGGGCGTGACGGACGCACTTGGTCCCCTGCAACGACCGACCGGAAGGGCATGCGAAAATAAGGGAGGCTTGGGAATGACTGCCATGCGCCACCTCGCCTATCATTCGCCAATACTTTACACCGCGATTCAGTCCGCAAAGTGGTCCATGATGGCGGGCCAGAGACCGTTCGCATTGCAAATCCTCAACTTTTGCGTCCGTGAGCACGTCGAACCGAGTAGGGAGGCAGCCCACATACCCGCTTGAGTGCTCGCGAGCTGAGTCGAATCAGGAGAGATCCAGACACTCCACGTCAGGGGAAACACTTATGACAAAAGAGGCTCCTCTTCCCAAATGTGACGACATTGCACCTCCTCCGCAATACTTACTCCTCGTAAAACCTGCATGCTGCCTCTTCCAGATAGGGAACGCGCTAGAAGCTCTGTTTGGATCCATTGAAGAGCGCGCTTTCCACTGGCCCTCCTAAACCACGGTCCACTGTCCAGCGTCACGGATTCAACATTGAGTCAGTCTCTTCCGTTAAAGTTTGGCTGCAACTGGGATGCCTCGGAAACACACCACTTCTAGAAGACTCCCACGAATCCTGCCAGGAGCATTTCACGAAGGGGTGACTTGAGGGAAACAATTTCTCTCCACGTGTAATGCGTGGCTAGTGGACTCCAGTTGCGCAAGCGAGCGTCACACTACCTTCGCACAATAATCTTTGAGGTTTTCTTGGTAACGAAAATGCACCACCATCGCGAACTTGGGTGCATCTTATTTCTGCCATCGGAACCTTGCTTATTATTCAACGTATCTTTGGAGCTTCACCAAACTTGATACGTTGCTCAAAGACACTCGTGTCGGACGTACGACGCTGTAGGTATAGTGGTCCCTTGGATCTTCCGGCCCCAGGCGGGTATTTGCGCAATCAGCACATGGCACGCACGTGGATGCATCAACGTCATGATGAACTTTCGAGATGCGGGATCTCCAACTACTCAATCAGCAACGTCCATCGCAATATTTTGATCTCCGGATCTACAGTAGGACGAATCGCATCTCGTGTGTGCAGATATGCAGCACGAAATTGTTGCACCAGATTATCCAGGCTATCCTTTCCTGCAGTCTCCTGCACCCGCAAGATACGCGCATCTTGTGATCGGATTGGATGCACAAATTTTCCGCGGCAGATTGCCATTACGTGTGCTTTGACTGCAGGCACTGTACGAGCTATGCACAATAGCTTTTCATCACTCGTGTTTCCTGTCGCTGTCAGTAACAGAGTCTGCATTACCCTGCATTTTTAGCCGGCAGATGTGCGGATTCGCTCAGATCCCGCCACGGCTGAGCGCCGTTCGTACAGCCCATAGTGTAACCGAGCAAGCGCAGACACAGACAAAGAAAAGAGAAAAGCCTTGGTATATCAGTCTTATAAGTCATACATGGCTACCTTCTATAGCCTTTCCCTTTGACGGCTGTGGTACAGTCGTACTGTACGATGGTTATCAGTAGGTGCGGAAGACGCGAACAGGTGCTGTCACCATTGTGACAGGCGCCTCACTATTCGAACCATTCGGTTGTCTTGCCTTTCCACTCTCCGACTGGTGCTGGTTGCCTGATACCTTGGTTGCCATGTGGCTAAGCGCCTTTCCGAAGCTACTGATGCGGCCTTTGGTCGTACTCACCGCATATCCAAGGTTTTCAATGCAATCGCGAGCTCCATGTAGGTGATCTGGTCACTACCTCCACTACATTAAAAAGTCGACCTTCTGGAAGTAGCATTAGCTTCGCTTGCTCTGAGTATGAATGACTCTTGGGTGACCTTACCGTTGCTCTGATCCCTACTTCTCGTAGCCGTCGTAGTCCATGGATACCTGACTGTGCCAAGGATATCCTGCTACGAGATACGGTAGCACGACGATCTCCTTCGAGGTTTTGGTTCTCATCTTCCGTTGACCATCGGAGCTATTCTGCCTACAGTCAACGTGTGGTAATGCGACTAATGCAGTGCGCTAGTTTTTGGCGATCTCGAATAGCCTCCCATCTAGTGTGCGCCAGCAAAACCACCACACCACTACGGAAGCCACCTCGTCAAACTCAAGTTTCATGGCCTTTTTTACGCCCAATTCAAGCCACAAGACCTATCAATGGATCCATGACGATCATGTGCGCTCCTTCCCGCCTCTTGTGCTGATATCTTTCCCCACTCCTTCTAGAAGGTCCCCTTTTTTGCGGAAGACCTCCCAGCCATTCATTCAGCATATTCTTGCAACTAATTTGTCACAGCACCGAAT
Organism: Alternaria postmessia; assembly: GCF_024291825.1. Classification (NCBI taxonomy): domain Eukaryota; kingdom Fungi; phylum Ascomycota; class Dothideomycetes; order Pleosporales; family Pleosporaceae; genus Alternaria; species Alternaria postmessia. The sequence goes on from NW_026260104.1 coordinate 266,845, forward strand.
CATTAACCTGGCGCGGATAACGGCCGTCGAAATTTAGCGACAGAGATGCGCATTTTTGCTGGTTGCTTACATTCATTTGGGCGTACATATGTCGTCATACTGAGCCTCAGCACCTAGCACATATATGTCCGACGCGAGGCTCTATTTGGTGCTCAAGGGGTTCAAGTGAGTGGCGTAACGCACTGTTAAGACGGCAAGAAACCTTGCTGAAGTATGTACCACACGTTTTCTGTATGCAATACCGGAAGAACTCCGGTCAGCGACGTGCAGGCTGTGACTTGCATTGCCTCGGCGCAGCGCCACTGATACGCCTGGATACCCTTCCCCAGACCCTCCACCACCCAAGCTATTATTGTCCGCAACAACGACACTATCACCCACTCGTGACAAACCACGGCTCTACCTCAAACGCGATGCTCCCTCATCAATTTCTTTGCGCCTGTAGCTAGATCTATACCTCTACAGCATATGTCAGCTACGACTATACGATACTGACCACTTCAGCAAAGAACGCCTATAGTTCGACTAATGCATCGTCTGGCGTACCCTGCACCGTCAGGTATCTATTGGGTATACCTACTTAAGGGTCTCCCATGTTACCAAGCGGAACGTTTAGCTCGATATATGCTAGCGGAACACACTCCGCCTTATTCGCCCATGAATGGTCATTTCGGGTACAAGAATACCACACGTTCGCTCAAAAAGCTCGAGCTACACACTAGGCATAAGGTAACGTATCCTGACACGGCCTCTGAGTTCGTGTCTACGTTTCAGCCTCAGCTGAACAGCGTCAGGAGTTGACTGTACAGTTTGTTTGCTTCAGATTCCTGGGAACCCAACCCTGGAATAAGGTCCGAGCTCCACGATTGGCAGCCACGTTGTGTGCGCAATCGAGTAGGGTTCAACCTACTGCTACACGACAACGCTATTCACAGAACATGCGCCGTACATCATCATCACACTCGACGTCCTTGCGTCCACGAAGCCTTTGGTCTAGTGCCACCTCATACTTGACGCGTTGTGTGACTAGTAAAAGGACAGTGTCCTCAGTTGATGACGTTCCCGCTATACGAGAAGACAATTGATATCCAATTTACACACATAGCACGACGGTCAGACCGACCTTTTCGCTAAACCTTGGTCTGGTCTTTTCTCCGTTACATTTTGCTGTACACACGGGAGACACATCGTATATGGCATTGAAGCCGTCCCTGGGCGGCGCTGTATATTAAAAACTCGCTAGCCTCGGTACTTCTCTATCATGTAAAACCCCTGCTTGTCTACGGGATTTCGATGCGCACAAGTAAGGAATGGTAGCTGCAGATGAACGTACGTTAAAGGCCCATGCTTTTAGATGCATCTCAGAGTGGGCGACTCATGAACCCGATCGCTCTCGAATTCGCGTTGAGCAGACTATTCGAGCACAACCTTTGTGAAAGTCTGCCTCACACAGTCCAGATGTGCTTACAAATTGAATTCATCGAGATGGTACCAGGGACGCATATATACCCAAGATCGACGGTCAGAAGTGTTTGCGCTAGTCGTCCCATCGACCTAACACACTTTGAATCATTTGTAGATACCCAAAATACAGCGTCATCATCACAGAAACACAGAACCTTTTTACGATTAGAGCATCAAGTGAAGCAAGTTAAGCTTCCACGCGCACCAAAAACCCGAACCACTCGGGTGCTTGCCTTTGGTTCCGAACCTATTCTCGTATCGAGTAGCCGGGAAGAGCCAATAAAGCGCTACTGGTGTCACTCCGGAGAATATCGCGGCTGCATGCAGGGTCTGGCACAGTCGCTGTCTAGACAAAACGAGTGACGACTTTGCATGGACTGTTCTCGGCTGAGCATTAGAACGAAGATCAGATAAGCTGGTGAGGGACTATCGAGTTGGTGACATACTGTTTGGGCAGTCTTGCGACATGAAAGACGATGGCTTATGCGTACATCTGGCTGATCAACCAGAACCTGGTGGCATCGAAGTTAACAGAAAGTGTTACGTTCACCACAATTGGTCGCTAGAGTAAACTAACATGAAGGGAATGATATACATGCTATTCTCGATCACATCTGAATACTATGGACCATACGCCTCCGACACCCACCAGAGTCGATACTACCCAGTACCTTCACCCAGTACCTCCACTTCCCGTTAGGCGTTGTCCAGGGTCTCAAGTTTCATATCTTCGGCATGCACAGCTCGCAACAGCTGCTTCGTGAGCCATAGCACAGAGTAACAACAGGTGTTAGGCACTACTGAAGACACTTGACAGCCTCGCGAACTGCGGATTAGTAATCTTGAAACACTGTCGAACGTATGGTTGAACTTGCCCCAAATCTCCCCGCATTCGGCGTCATACTACCGCCGTGGGTCTTCTCCAGATAATGGTAGGTGTAACTGGTACAGTATGGGTTTCACAAGTCTCTTGTCATCTCAGCTCATGCTGGACCGTTTTTTAATTGTCAGCTGTCAGAAGTGACCTGCGAAACTCGAAAATTGCTACACATTCTCGAACTTTCGATATCAAGGACAGTTTCTATTACAGAGATTTACACATGGTTCCAGTGTAATGGCTACTCCAACACATGGACGATTTCTGTCCTACCCCAGCGAGCCCAGCGATATTATGACTCAGTAAACCACGCAACCTCTCCACCTCTGTCTCCAAATCCAAATCCGGCCTCTTTCGTCTCTTCCTTGAACAAAAGAGAAGAGAGTCAGTCGTGTCCCCACAACCCAAGGCGCGCCGAAACGTCGCCCCGTCCGTCGGAGAAATAACCTTAGTCAAGAACCTAGAAAAGCCGTTGCGCAGCGTTTGCGGCTCCCTCTCGGCCAAGACCAAGTGAGCCGCATCCGCAGCCGTTGTAAAGCGACCGTCCGACATGACGACGACTCTTGCCAAGATCAGCAACGTGAGATAACCAGGCTGGTTTTCCCCGAGCAAGGATTGTCAAGTCAGGTATTGTAAGTGGGTTTCGTGGGTGGATATGGTCGAACGGGAGTTGCCATCGCGGTACCTAGGTGACGTTCCGAGGTCCTTTTACATGACTTGTTGTAACGAAGATCCTCATTACCGTCTTAGGTGATCTTTCGTCTATACCTTCTGCCCGGTGATATCACCAAACTGTTGATCCTTCTGATAAAGTTGTAGGAAAACTTTGCCCGTGGTGCTGGGACGCAAATAAGCGGTGGTTGTTCGAGTTCAAAGACTAGAGTGGATGCCTGAGCAGAACCCACAAGTCAAAGCGGTAGTCATACAATACTCATTTCCTCCTGTTCTAACCAACTCCAGAGGCATGCTAGAGATCGCCCTAGGGATGATGCTAGTTGGATATCTACGTTGAAGAGCACGCAATACAGGTATAGGCGAATATTGCCTGTCAGGCTGGAGGAAGGGGCCAGGTATGGTGCCTACTTGTGGTGTTACACGCTTACGCGCCATACGTACCACTACGACTATACAGAGTATACGAATCCCTCCCCTACAGTAAGCTGAAGTGGAGAGCGATTGCACAGCCACACGTGCTGTAGGTACCATGTCCTCTTGTGCAAAGCCGCCGTTGGCCTCAGTGTTCGGTCACAGAGACATTAGTTGAGCTCGAGGCAGCAGGCCATCACAATCAGATATCTGAAGATCGCAATCCACAAGACCTGTTGGGCAAAGGGAAAAGGCTCACCCTTAAAGGGCACGGTGAAGTCTTTTCTCGAGCGCAGGGCGCGCGCTCGTGTTGATGAGGGGACTGATCAGCAATGGACCCACATGCTAAGCGGCCAAAGCTTGTATGTGCACCGCCTCATGGCCCTGGTGCCCTGCATGTCTTGCGAACCCTGGAGTTTTGAATGTGGCTCAACACTTTTCAGGGGAAGCTTTTCATCATACTCAAGGAGCAGAGCAAAAACACGTGAGAATGTGGATTGAGGATAAGGTATTGGAGTCATTCCTCCGGAGATGCTGACAAATGAGCCAACCGACTCAGGTTGCAAGCATTCGGATCCGTCGTACAAAGACACGCCAAGAAGCTCAAATTGTCCCGTCACTCGTCGCCGTTAACCCTCGGCCGTGTCACCGTCATGATACGTGTATTCATTCAGCACCCGCAACTTCAAACGCTTACTTCTGCATCATCAACTGGACGAACTCGTTGTCTGATGTGTGTTAGCATCGCACTTGTGATATAGGCAGCTGTAACCTACAGTCGATGCGGCCGTCACCGTCCTGGTCAGCCTCCCGGATCATCTCGTCGACCTCGTCATCGGTCAATTTCTCGCCAATAGAAGTCATGACGTGACGCAGTTCGGCGGCGGAGATGAAACCGTTGTTATCGCGGTCGAAGACCTTGAAGGCTTCCCGGATCTCCTCCTCGGAGTCGGTGTCCTTCATCTTGCGGGCCATCATGGTAAGGAATTCTGGAAAAGTTAGCTGTGGTACTTTGGACTGGTATGAAGGGGCGCACCTGGGAAGTCAATGGTGCCGTTGTTGTCGGCATCGACCTCGTTGATCATGTCCTGGAGCTCAGACTCGCTGGGATTTTGGCCGAGCGAGCGCATGACGGTACCTAGCTCCTTGGTGGTGATTTGACCTGTGGCGCATCGTCGTCAGTTGTGCTTGCTATGGAGTAGGGTGGATGTCGTGGTGTTGTAGCTGTGGGCGGTGGTTTGGACCCCTAGCCAGCAAGCCTCGCCCGGGCCCCTCTGCCGATTGCGTAGGCTGGAGATGCGGCACTGCTTTGAAGGCAGAGAGGGAGAGAGAGTGTGTGTGTGGAAGGGAATTTGGAGGGAGAGTACTGACCATCGCCATCCTTGTCCTACAACACGACGTCGTCAGCTGCATGTTCGTGATTGCGCAGGCCCCCAGGGCTACCAGGCAGCCGCGCGGCATGGCAGAGGATGGGGAGGGCACTTACGAACAGAGAGAAGGCCTCCTTGAACTCGGAGACTTGCTCCTCGGTGAGAGAATCGGCCTACATGGACCTGTTAGCGATGCGCGAGGGTGCTGGCGGGCAGGCTATCGTGGTGTTTTGCAGGGCGGGGTATGTTTGGGAATGTGCGAGGACGGCGCGGGGCTACACACCATGATTTCTTTGGGTGGTGTCTGGCAGGAAGGGGGAGGGAGGTTGTTGGTCGAGTACGGGTGTTGGGCTGGGCCGGGTTTGAGATATAGCAGAGGCGCAGGTGCGGTGTGAAGGAGATGCCAGTAGTGTTTGCGGCTGGAGAAGATGGGCTGGAGTGGAGCAGGCTGTCAGACGGCCCTATCTAGTGCGGCCCTGCTGTTGGGAAGCTGGCGCTAGCGCTGCCCAGAGCGGGAAGGCGGCTTCAGCTGCACCGCCCAGACACGTCTACCACGCTGCGAATGCGCCTCACTCCAAAAGTCGACAATCCACAGCTCGCGTCGTCATAGCCCTCCATCTACTCCTCGTGCCCTGCCATGACCTAGCCTTGTTGACCCTCGCCAGCCCAGCATGTGGCGGGACCGAACCAACCTGTATGCTGCTGCTACCGCTTCCGACCACCCTGCCCTTCCCTCGCTGACGTAGCTGCGTAGCTTTATATCCTACCGCCAGTCCTACTCCCACCACCCCCAGAAGAAGACGCGCTATGGCGGCCCAGGCTCCAATGGCTTCGGCGACAGCAGGCGCATGTCCGACGAGCGGCAGGGGCTCATGGCCAGCGGCGCATACGAAGACGACGGCGATGCTGTGATTGAAATGGACCTGCTGCCTCCACGATGGCTGGATATCCAGGACGAGATCACCGAACACCTAGCCGAGATAGCCAAGCAAACACGCAAGCTCGACCAGCTACACCAGAAGCACGTGCTGCCGGGCTTCGACGATGAAGACGTCAAGAAGCGGGAAGAGCGGGAGATTGAACAGCTCACCCAGGGCATCACACGCCTCTTCCAAAAGTGCCAGCTAGCCATCAAGCGCATAGAGACCATGGTGCGCGAAGCCAAGCAGCAGGGCAATATCAATCAGGGCGAAGAGGTCATGGCACAGAATCTCAAGATCTCCTTGGCTACCCGTGTCGGCGAAGTGAGCGCCATGTTCCGCAAGAAGCAGTCGGCCTACCTGAAGAGTGAGACATCCCCAGTACAAAACTTGGGCAATGCTGATTATTTGTCCAGAACTACGCGACCTCGGTGGTTTTACCTCGCCCTTCCGCTCCGCGACACCCGTGCAGAACCCCTACAACGACCCTGCCCTGCAAGAGTCCGATGCCGATCGCTCCTTCTCGCAATCCACGCTCCTGCAGACAAAGCAACAGCGCATGCGACATGACCCCAACGAAGCAATCATAGCCCAACGCGAGCGCGAAATTGAAGACATCGCCCAAGGTATCATTGAGCTAGCAAACATCTTTCAGGAGCTACAGACCATGGTCATCGATCAAGGCAGCATGCTGGACCGCATAGATTACAATGTAGAGAACATGTCGCGAGACGTCAAAGAAGCGGACAAGGAACTCAAAGTGGCGTCGGGATATCAAAAGCGAACCATCAAGAGGAAGATTATGTTACTGTTGGCTATCTTGATCGCGGGTGTCTTCATACTGTTATCGCTCAAGCTGAGCAGAAGAGGCGGAAACGATGCGCCGGCCGCTCCACAAGTGCCAGACGTCCCGCCGGCGGCAGCGATAAGAACCAGACGGCAATCAACCAGCATGCGCACGAGTCGCGTATGGCACCGAAGAAAACGGCGGTTATGGCAGGGGATCGAAGACCACCCTTTGACGCTCTGAGGGCCGTTCTTTTAGAAATGGATAAATCATGATTGCTGCCTCGTACCGTCCAGTCTCACCGTGTACCTACTAACCTTCGATGACTCTCTATCAAACAGGCGGTTCTACGCATGTGTCCACGTTCCAAGTACCGTGCTCAGACTCGTCGAACAGTTTCGCTTCTTCAGTGGATGCCCAAAGGTTGCGATCGCCGGATCCGTTCAGCAAGCTCAAACTTCATTATGCTTAGTCTAGAGTCAGTGGCGCGTGGCTGTTGAACAAAGACGGCCATCGCCATGTGCCTCGACAAAAACCACGACTGCCTTTGTAGCCCGCATGCGGAAGGTGCAAGGTAGGAACACTATTGCAGTCTTGCTGAACAAAGACTCCATGTTTTGGCAGTCCAAAGTTTGTTTGGAGAGGCTGTCTATACATCTCATGCTGCTTTGCGTGTGCTGCTGGAGCTTCTGACAACCTTCATAGTATTTTGGGTTCTTCTAGGACACCGGAGCAGTTTACTCCTCATCATGAACCTGAAGAGAAGCAAATTCTGGCCCCCATTTCACATCAAGCCCAGGCACCCAGGACATTGGCCCTTGAGCGAGGATGTTACCACACGGATTTGTCGGTATGCAGGCAGACAGGCCAGTGCTATGCTCTATATTGCTCTATACAAGAACAGAGTAGGCGGCAAAGATGCAAACGTAGCCCTGCGAGCTGTGTATTACGAACCATTCACGTACTGGGACTGGCATGGGGTGGATGCTGAAGATGAAAGCGCCTCCAAACACAAGAAACAGCTTGTTTGGGAGCGTCAACGAGGCTTCACAGCTGCCAAAGGTGAAAAGGGTGGATACCCATATCCTCAAGAAGCATGGCAACGATTCCGACACCTAATCGATAACCATGCAGAGAGGCGCCATTGGGTTGCGAAGATCGCAGTGGCGCATTGGATGAATATAGAGGATCTGACGTGGTGAGTCTTCTCTAGTTCGTATACATCACAAACAACAAAAAGACCTTTGGCTTCCCGCAATCCTAACCGAATTCGTGCGACTCTGAAGCCGATTGCTGACATTTTTCCAGGATATTCCGAAATCTGCCGTCGCTTGAAGCCCTGGATTTGAGCGATATTGCACTGTTCACAGTCCAGCCATACAAGGGCTATGCAAATGAGCCTCCGTTAACTATGACTGACACATGGGCATACTTTTTTCTTCGTATACCCAGCATGTGTCCTGTAAGAGAGACGGCGCCTAAACTGAAATGGCTTGGTATTCCAGATTTCCGAGATGTTTCACTTGTCGCTCCGCGGATCCTGCTCGATAATTTCCTACCGCTTTGTACGAATCTTCAAACTCTCTCTATCCGCGGGAAATATAGGGAAGAAATCCCACCACCGAGCCTTAGTGGACACGAATACGTTTGTGATTTCATCAGGGGCATCAAGACACGTACCCCGTCCAGCGTCACGGCTCTTGAACTCCGGCTTTCGATTCCTTTCTTACATCAGCTACTAGTCGCTCTACATGCCGAGGACAGGCTGAACATAGATCAGATAGGTCTTGATCTTGGAGCCTGGACTCAGATATACCCTCTCAGGAATACTTCTACGGAAATATCAGACAGTGATGTCATATCAGCAGCTTCGAAGGCAGCTTCGAAGGCCCGTTTTGATATCTACGAACAACAACACAACAAGCTCCTATCTGCATCATCGAGATGGCTTTTGCCAGCGCCAGAAGACACTCCCAACATGTCAGATGTTTCGAGTTCTTCTGGAAGTCCCGCATTCGAGAGGCTCGACGCAAGGCCTACATTCCAGAACGAGCCATATAAAGCGAAGGGAGGGTCAGATATTCGCAATTACACGTGTGATCGGAGCAAGCTCGAAAGCCGGAAGAAATGTGGAAACAAAGACGAGAACCACCACAAAGAACTACTCGGTAGCCTTGAAAGGACACATGTAAATTCTTTGCCATCCATGTTGGTGAAGCTGCATGACGCGGGTCGAATTGCTGCATCTCAGGACTACAGTCTATATTCACTGAATCCTGAATGGCAGGTCAATAGCACGATTCCCCTACATCCCTTCACCATGATCCAGAAGTACCAACCTGTTCCTACACTATCTATGGACCAGGGTCGGGACTACAAACAGCTGACAGCAGATCGACTCAAAGAGGCATACACTTGGTTGAAAGCGACTTTTGCATGGCGGCCAATCTTCGACTGGGACTACTTTGTAAGTTGCGGTATGGAAAGTCCGAAGGAAAACCTGGACGTTGCATTCTCCAGCTTGGAACAACAATACAAACTTGGCAACACAACTAGGAGTACGAATGAGGTACTCTTAGGTGAAGTTTCTAGGCAATTTCAGATCATGCGAGACGCCGGCATACCAATCCATCTTCTCATGGGCCGTCGCAACCCTGATGGGTCCAGCCTGTACTGGGGCTGGCCTTACAACTCAGACGCGTGGGAGAAATCGCTTAAAGCGCCGCTTGATGCTGGTTTGGGAACAATAGCAGCTCAAATCGATACCTTGAGTATTTTCTACGACCTACGCAATCCTCTGGACGAGCAGCGTTTGGAAGAGATTGATAAAAGGCAACCGTATCGACGACCCGAAGCATATTGTCCTCGCCCAAACGGCCCTTGGCACCTTGCTAAGAATAGCCCATTCAAGAAGCAATGGCAGGATCGACCATCACGAATATCGAAGCGCAATACCCAGAAGACGGCGAACAAGAAGATTATCGGAAAGAAAACTCGCATCCCACTGGCCAACAACCTCGACTCATGTCCTCCGGCCGGGGAGTACGCCGATGAACACTTATACGATGATCCCGAGACGGACAGATCCATACCAGAGACCTTGCACCAGGTCGCCCGTCGTGCTGCATTTGAGCGAGAAGCCGTTGGTTGGCACCGATTCTGGACCGAATATGCACCTCAAATGACGAACTTGAAGGAACTACGGTTGCGAATGTCTCAGAACTTCGATAGTGTGGGTAGTTGGAGTCTCCGCCAACTTCTGAACCCAAAAGAGACCTGGGTAATGTTTGGTTATGCGGACGAGCGTGGCCATATGCAGACCCAAGAAGATCTCCTGCATCACGTCGCGAACGACTTCAGGCTGCATATGCATGCAGCACAAGAAAAGATATGGCCTGGTGGCCGTTTTGTACGACGCAGTTGGATCCTGTGGACCCCTGAGCCTACAGGCACTGCTGAACTTGCTTTGCATAGAGGTACAAATGAGGCGAGATGCCCAACATCGCATCCATCTTCGAGCAACAAAACTACTGACCTATACAAAACACACAAGCTGGCAGGAGATAGGCGCGAAAAAGAACAGCTTCAAAAGGCCATCAAGCAAGCACGAGAGACAGCACGAAAAGAAGAAGAACTTGAGGCTTCACTTCTACTCTCCTCATCAGAAGATCTTGTAAGAGATCCTCCAGCAGTGATACCAAGGTCAGAAGACATTGAAAGAAGGCTGACAGGAATCTACGGTCGCCACGTTCGTGGTATTGCCCAGAGAACCTGGCGCGCTGAAATGCGAGGTCACATCGAACAGCTGAATGAGGATGTGCACGGAAGAGACGAAACTGTTCATAGTCTTCGTCGAGTGGGCGCCGTATCACAAGTCGAAGACGCTACGATTGCACGAAACATACTGCGGGATACTCGAGAACTTCTGCTAAAACGCATGCATGACTTCCGTCCAGAAGACATCTTTGTGCCATGTGATTGCACAGAACATACGAACGGCTTGGAGCTTGTGAATCACATGACTGACTATGCTGCCGAAGAGCGTAAACGGCGAGGAGAGCCAGTGCAAGAGGACGCACATCGAACAGAGAAGCCGACTTCGAGATTTCCGTCTACAAACACGAGACCTGGTGCCCTTCCACGCGGTCCACAGCATTCGCGGACAAGTCCTATTGAGAACAGCTCAGGAAAATCTAGTTCGGAATCCACAAGCTCAGATGAGGACGATCCTTGGCTGACGAGATTCACTCCTGCAATGCAAATCAAACGGATCACAGCAACTCAGACTACCACAGCTCAGCAGGGCTCCGAAGCTATCTATACAACGCGAAAGCTTGAGCTAGCTCAGCAGTCAGCCAGTGATATTGCTACTGGACAAAATGAAAGAATTCCTAAGTTTGAAAGGAAACCCAACAAGGAATCGAATGAGAGCGATCGAGCCGCACACCAGACATCTGAAGACGTTGGATTCACACAGAGCACAGTAAAAGGAAGGGGTACAGAAGAAAAAGGAAGGTTCGAAGAGCAAGCTGTTGAAAAGAAGAGGCTCATTGAAGAGAAGAAAGCTGCCATCGCAACAGCAGAGGCGGAGAAGGAGGCCAGGATTGCTGCTGAGAACAAGGTTGTCCAAGAAAAGAAGAAGAGAGATGACGCAAAGAGTCAGAATGCTGAGATCAGGAGGCAGGTAGAAGAGGTTGGAGCGGCTGCTAAGAAATTAGCCGCTGACAAGAAGGCCGCGAAAGAAGAAGCTAAACAGAAGACAGAACATGTGAAGAAAAAGGCTGCCGCGGAAAAGAAAGAACTAATGAAGCAGGCGGACGCAGAGAGGAAGAAGGTAAAAGATGCCATAGCTGCCGAGAAGAAGAGAACCGCTGACAATGAGGCCGCGAGAAAGGAAGCTGAACAAAAAGCTGCCGATGAAACCGCAGAAGCTACCGAGATAGCAGCTGTCAAAGCAAAAGAAGCTGCAGCAACTATCAAGGCCGTCAACAACGAAGGAACTCTTGATATCGTTCCAACGATCGAAGGAATTCTTCCAGGCAAGCCGACTGAGAAACCGACCAAGTCGCCTAAGACTTCCAAGGAAAAATCATCAAAGATCCTGAAAGGCACAAAACGTAAACAGCCTTCTCCTGATCCATTTGAAGATGACGCTGTCGATGAAAGAGAACCTGTTAAGAAACCTCGTCCTAACAAAGGAGCATCAACGACGTCCACACCTGTTAGACGTAGCGCGCGTCTTCGCACACAGACACCAACGAAAACACCTACACCGCAACTTGAGTTCCCATCAGATGTTAGTGTCACTGAGAACAGTGAACATGATATTGAGGACGATGGTAAGAGAAAGAAAAGCAAGAAGGGGAAGAAGGATGTAGATGACTATAAGCCACCTAGTAGTACGAAGAAGAGGACTCCGACGAAGGTTGCAAAGGCAGCACGGGAGAGAGCGATGGGTAGCAAGGCAGTAACGCTGGCTAAGGGGAGAAAGAGAGCTGCTGATGAGGAAGAGGAAGAAATAGAGGAGATTACGAAAAAGAAGCCGACCCAGAAGTCGGTCAAGACGCCACCCAAAAAGAAGGTGAAGAAGGCCGATGGAGATGATAACGAGTTATAGGGATGAATCTTTCATCAACGTTTCCTCTTTGACGTTCTCGTAGCTTCAGCCGCTACAAGCTTTTTTGTTCTTGGAAAATCTATCAAACACTATCTGTGCCGTGACTTTCATTCAGCTCTCAAATACGGTGAGTACGCATGAGGATGCAGAGATAATAAAAAAAAAAGTGATTGAATCGTCCTTCTGAATCCTTGAAGCAACCAAGGCCAGAGAGAATTTTAGGGGAGATTTCGTTGACCTGGAGGAGGCCGGGGCGAAGACATAAATGATAAGCGTGAACATGCGGTCATGAATTTAAGTCTCGCGGTACAGAATAGAACAGATTAGCGACGAGTGTGACCGATTCGTAAATTTTTGCGATGATCGGTTTGGTCACACAGCTGTAATATGTTCAAATCTACAAATGACAGTCAAAGCTTCTTGTACAAGAATGAGGTCTTTGTATATAACGTTCCCAGCCAACCAGAAGCAGCAGCTCCGCCAGCTCAGCCGCATGATCCCCTCACCACTCACCAGGCTGAAATCTTCTCTAGTCAGCCTTGAATATCTCTCATTATCTCGCAACTAGTCGGACAGCGTTGCAATCATTAGTGAAGGCTCACGCACACACACATCATTTGATCCCAGCCACTTGCGACTACTAGTATCAAACATGAACGCAACGATGGCAGCTACACAACCGCTTCTCGATTGGATCGCAGCACATCCCTATCAAACAATGTTCCACGTCGTCAACGGCGTCGTACTTCTCACGCCTGCAGCCGCTACTGTACCTTTCTTCAACGCACTTGGATTAAGTGCGGGAGGGCCCGTCGCGGGTAAGTCGCTGCCTACTAGGTACCCAGAGGCTCACACTGTATTCGATACTGATGATATCGCAGGCTCAGCAGCAACTTCCATCATGAGCTTCTTCGGCTATGTACCCGCAGGTGGCATCTACGCGACAGCTCAAAGTGCAGCGATGGGCGGATATGGCGCGAGTATTGCCGCCGGAGCAGCACAGGCAGGTGCGATGATGAGCTCTGGAGCTGCATGGCTGTTCGGACGCAACGGCACTGGGGTCTAGGCATCCATATATCAGAATGGACGATCCAGCGTTAGGGTAGCACGACGTGGAGCGGATATGGTATGCGTTGCGAGAAGAGGAAGTAGATGGCCAATGACGTGTTACCTCGGCTCGGTTGCTCCTTCACGCCAAGGTCGTAGACTCGACTTGTATGATCAAACATGCCTATCATATAGAACGCCTTACACCGTCCTTTGCCTTGCCTGTACTATATGAACTCTGATGCGGAAGAGGTGTTGGCCTGCTGATCTCACTACCGCATCGTTGACAGCAAGCTGTACTTAAAGTCAACATACAGAAATGCAGCCAGCAACCTCCCCACCAGCAGCAGATATCGCAAAACCACTATCCGATTTCCAAAAGATAGGCCACAACACATACCTCTGGACCTCGCCGCCATACTTGTCTCAGCCCGGAGATCAAACACCACTCATCCTCCTCTTCGCCTGGAACGCCGCGGCTGCAAAGCACATTGCCAAATATACACTCACCTACAAAGAGTTTTTCCCCACATCCCGCATCTTACTAGTACGATGCTTCACTCAAGACATGTTCCGCAGCGCCTCTTCCTATAGCTCTTTACTCCAGCCAGCAATAGAGCTTGTAGCCGAACACACCACTGCAGGAGGCGAAGTCCTCGTCCACAGCTTTTCAAACGGCGGCGGAAATCAAGTCAATGAGTTTGCGAAGGCTTGGAAGAAGAAGTATGGCACAGTACTGCCGATGCGAGCACAGATTCTCGATTCTAGTCCGACAAAAGGTCCATGGATGAAGAGCCACGCAGCGATATCTGCGTCTCTTCCCAAAAGTATGTTTTGGGTTTGGTTTGGTGGGGCACTGGTACATCTCTTGCTTGTTTGTACATTCATTGCCGATAAGTTGATGGGAAGGGAGCATATGATGGTGGTTTTATGTCGGCAGCTGAATGACGAGTCGGTATTTGATACGAAAGTGCCACGTGTGTATCTATATAGCAAGGCGGATCAGATGGTGGGTTTCGAGGAGGCAGATGAACATGCTGATATCGCCAAGGCAAAGGGGTGGGATGTGACCAAGGTTCAGTTTGAGAAGAGTCCGCATTGTGGGCACATAAGAGAGGACCAAAGAAAATATTGGACGGCGGTTGTTGTAGCTTGGACGAAGGGGCCAAGGGACAAGTAGAGCCACTGGCTAGTAGGGATGCCAGTGTAATGTAATGTTCATGCTGAGATGGCAGTATCTCGAGCGTGAACAAATGCATTGCATGTCCGTATATCTATAATCTAGCTGCCACCAGCGAGAGGTAAATGTTCCATAACAGACCACAGAAACTGAGGAAGACAATGCGGCGCTCGACGGGGACAAAGGTCGTGCTGAAGAAGTTGGCAATCGGCCAGACTTTGTATGAATCGAAGATGAGACCAAAAAGCTCCTATCTCATGTATTAGCCATGTACATGGAGACGCTTCATTGGAGGGGCGTACTTACGTTTCTGAAGTCTTGTACAATCAATGCCACAGTCTTGCCCTTCATGAGACCGATCAAGATCAAGAACATGGACTGATTCAGCAGGGCGCCCATGGTAATACACTGCTTATTGTCAGCCCTTGCCCACGACGGAAAGTGAAGAGTGAGCCACGCACGTCTGTGAACCATTTCCTAAAGATATTCCACCAATTCCTTACTCTGACCTCTTCTTCCACTATGCTTTTTCCATCCCCATCCTCTCTCAGCATTATGCCCTTCTCCTCTTCACCTTCCCCTACAGCCCTCGTCTGCCTAACCGTCTTCCAGCCCGGAAATGCGCGCTCGAGCCAATTCTGCCAATGGTAGTTGATGGGTGCGGTGAGTACAACCATGATGGCGAACTGGGTGAAGAGAACACGGTCGAAGACGAAGGGCTTTGATTCGTTCCATGCTTTTAGGCGTTGCGCAATAATGTTGCTGCACGAGTCTATGGCGAGGGCGGAGAGACAAGCTACAGCGATCGGGGGTAGCTTCATGATTGCGAGGAAGGTGGGAGAGAATCGGCGGGATGGTGAGAACGTTGAGGATTGGTTGCAGGACCGATTGTGAGATGCGGATCAGCGAGGCCAAGTAAGCATCGGATTACGCGCGTGTTTCGACGAGGAGCGGCGCTCAGGCAGGTCGGCGTAGAGCGATGGTCGTTGAGGTGGAAGAGGAGAAAAGCAAATCAGGACGCGGCATTGCAATCTGCTATCGCTGCGCCGTTGAAATGCGACTCCACATTTGTTGGTGTTGCTATTGCGCGTCCGTTCGGTGCATCTGAGCCCGAATCAGATGGTGGCTTGAGGGGTGGCGCAACTGACTCGGCAGTTTTCCGTTCTCCCATAGGTACCAAAACTCACTCTTGACCTTCCACTACTCACCAGGCTCTTCACTATCCTGCTAGGCAGGTACCGGGATGCAGTTCCATTGGTATGAGACTGTGCGTGTGCTGCGGAGCTGTTGTAGCTGTTCGTCGAGCCCGCGGCGGACCGCAATCTAAACAACCTCGGAAACAAAGAAACCATGAACGTCCAATACTCATACTGACGTTTAACCTATCGGAAGAGCAAGGAGTTCGCAGTCATCCTCGAACAAAACAGAACAAGATACATACAAGTCGTAGGCCTCTTTCTAAGCAGGAAGGCGCATATCGTAATGTTAGTCCAAATTCCCAATAGACAGACGTTGGCTCGTGGTAATCCCAGATCCAGGGTTAGCGTCCTGCTCAACTTCATTCTGACGTTTTGGAAAATCGATCCGATTGCAATCGAGTTGCAGCCTCCATCATGTTTAACGCAAGACAAAGGCCCTAAAACAACGTGTGGATAAAAACAGACACGTGGGATCTTGTCCATCAAACTGTTCTTTTGGATATCTTCATCGCCCAAACCTCTGGGCGCTGTCTGTTTCCTTGGCAACTACAGTCCTTCAGAATTGTCTATTGAGTATTCATTTCAATATCTTCTCTCTCTCTCTCATTCTGGTCTCTATTAGTTGTTGACCGGCCCGAACCATACATGCAAGCCAGCCAAATTCCGCTTAACTCCATTGACGATGACATAGCATGCGCTAGACATCATCATTGCTCAGATAACGTCACCGTACAACCAGTTCCCCATAAACACACCAAACAGATTCTGTAGCTGCCATCGAAAAAGCATAATGTGGGGGCCGATCTCTGTACGTTGGCTGGAGATCTACCGAGGCTCAGTAATCGACTGTGGGTGGGCAGTATCGGCGAACATGTTGCGCCGGCGGACAACTATATTGTAAACTCTCTTCTCGTCAATTGGGCTACAAGACGCCAATTATAACTCATCTTGTTTGTACATTACACACCAAAAGAAACCACATCAATAATCACCATCATCATGTCAAATCAAGCAGCGTGGATCCCAGAAGCGAAGGGCCAGCTTCAGGTCAAGGAAGCTCCCATGCCAAAGGCGGGCAAGGGCGAGGTTGTGATCAAGAACCACGCAGTTGCTGTCAACCCCGTGGATTGTGAGTATCTGCACATGTGCGGTTCATTCAATTGTGCTGATTTGAGCAGGGAAAATCCAGGACTATGGAATCTTCCTGCAAAAGTACCCCAACATCTGTGGTACTGACGTCGCTGGCGAGGTTCACGAAGTCGGTGAGGGTGTTACACATGTCAAGAAAGGCGACCGCGTACTAGGGTTTGTCTTCAGTTTCATGAGCTCCAGCGAGAGAGTATACTGACAGCATGGTGCAGACATGCATTTTCCCTCGTTACCAACGACCCTGCGCACGGCGGATTCCAGCTCTACACCGCCTGCAACGCACTCGTCGTATCCAAGATTCCATCCGACATGAGCTTCGCGTCAGGCTCAGTCCTGCCTCTTGCCATTTCAACTGCAGCCGCCTGTCTCTATAAGAAGGAGACGCTCGGGCTACCGCTGCCATCCTCCAATCCCTCGTCTACAGGCAAATCAGTATTGGTATGGGGCGGCTCGAGCAGCGTGGGTGCGACGGCGATTCAGTTGGCGGCTGCATCTGGCGTGAAGGTTGTCAGTGTGGCAAGCAAGCACAACCTGGAGAAACTCAAGGGCCTTGGCGCAACAGCGGCCTTTGACTACAAGGACCCCAAGGTTGCCCACGACATCATGGTCGCTCTCGAAGGCACAGAATTCGCGGGTATTTGCGACGCCATCGGTACGCCAGATGCCGCGGCTGCCTGGACACCAGTGTACGAGAAGCTCGGTGGACGCTACGGCTCCGTCTTGCCCGCTGCGGAGGGTCTCCCCAAGGGCATCGAGGGCGCCAGTGTCTTCGCTCCAACTGTAGCGCTAGCTGACAAGTACATTGGCGATGTTGTCTGGGCGCAGTGGGTACCAGAAGCGCTAGAGAAGGGCACGCTGAAGGCTGTTCCAGAACCACTGGTGGTTGGAAAGGGACTGGATGCGGTAGCGGAGGGCTACAAGAAGCAGAAGGAGGGTGTCAGCTTCCGCAAAGTCGTCATCGAATTGTAAGCCTCGCGGACAGGACAACCCGCTAGCCTAAAGAACGAACATGGTATGAACTCAGGTCGAACATGATCATAAGCGCAGTCCCATGTGATATCACTCGAATGAATCTTCTGGAAACTTCGCCAATTATTACGAGCACATACCTTGGTACTTGACCATCAGGGGAGCTGTTCGCAGTCTCGGCGAAAGGTACTGCCGAACGGGCCCACTTTAAAGTTTTTAGCTTCCTGCACCTCTTCTCCAGTTCGCATTCTTCCTCTTCTCCAGTTGCCAGCATATAAAGTGCTGGCCGATCCGTCGCCTCTTTACTGACTACAGTATCCTCGTGTTACCCACTCGTTCCTGTAAGTACTACCACACATCTTCACACCCTTACCCTCCCCCGCACTATGATGAAAAACGTTCCACATTCGCAGTTTCCACGCTAGCCATCAATCGAACCTACTTTAGATGGTCAATGAGCGCGAATACCTTCCTTGGATGTCTGATTTGCTTTCCATCTCTACATTACAGTTACGATGCCTTTTCACGAGCTTTCGCTGACTTCCAAAAGATATTTTAGTTCCTGAACATAGCCCACTTGTATGCTGCTACGGACAAGGACCTAGGCAACTCAGTATGTTGGCCACCAGGTTCCGGTCACTAGACATTGGCAAAGACGTAGTTGAAGTCGGAGTTTTGACTAGTTCATTCAATACTCATATACAATTAACACCAAGAATACCTCTGCTCTGCCTTTCCAATTCAACATTGTCCATCATGCTACTGCGCCTCGTTTTTCTTGTCATCTCTGGTTCTATCTTTGCACGGGTATAACATCTGCTTCGCACTCCAGTGTCGATCGTTTAAAGCATAAAGAAGGTGAAGAGACCGGTCATACCAGCGAACATGGCGCTGCCGGCGAGATGAGATGCAGCGCCTGTCGCTGCTGGAGAAGAAGATGATGATGACCCAGATGTGGAGGTGCCGTTCTCGGACAGGTTGCCGCCAGAGCCGGCGGTCGATGTAGGAGACACATTCTCGGTGGCCTTCTCAGAGGCGTTCTTGAAAGCCTCGATAGTGTTGGGACCGGAAGCCCTAAACAATGTCAGTCAAAGCAGGCGTTCTTAGAACTCGTGAGGACTTACGGTGGGTTGATAACACCGACCATGCCATTTTGGCAGTGCTTGCCCTGTGTGCAGTAGAACCAGATAGGTGCCGAGGCGTTCTTGACCTCGTATGTAAAGGTTGTAGGCGCAACAGCCTCCATGTCGGTCGTTGGGACGAAGCCACTCCAGAAGCCATTCTGCATGGGCTGGCAAGGGTTGGCAAAGGTAGCTTGGGCGACGGAGTGGTTCTTGGGCCAGAACGAGAAGGTGACAGTGTCGCCCTCAGCGGCCTTGAGGCTGTCTGGCTTAAAGACAAGATCACCGGCCTTGGTACCGACAAGGACCTTGTGGTCCGCTGCAAAGGCAGCGCTGGCCATGGCCGAAGCAGCGAAGATGGTGGAGAAATGCATTATGATCGGTTTGTTCGGAAAAGAGACTAGCTCGTTTTGGTAATTAAGATAATGCGGGAAGAAACAAAGGGATGTCTTGGTGTGTAATTGGTAGTGAGAAGTGAAGAACGTGGACCTGCCTGCCGAACAAAGGTGAGCACATTTGCGAGCATTTTATAGTACAAAGAGAGAAACAGTTGCCGCCCGTCGAGCGGATGAGTCGGTATACCCATCCCATGGCATAACAGCTTCGAGACTTCAGGCGTCGCGAAGGCATGCTTTCTTGACGCCTGAACTTTCCAAGCGAGATCTGGGGAAACAGGGCGGTCAATGCAGTGCGTTGTTACTGGCCATGTTTGCCGTGGGCGCCTCTATTCAGCCACTTGCCGCTCGCGTACGACCGTTTCTTGCCTTAGGCCGTTGCTGTGGCTGTATGAGAGCCAAGACTAGACCCTGATTTCTACGGCAAACGTGTTTCTGGCGAAGGGATGAAACTCCGTGTTGAGCGTTGATGGAACACGGCGTGTTTTAAAGAGCGTGCACGGAACCCGAACACTATTCTAGCCTCGCTCCCTCACCCGTTGCCTCCATATCGACTGCCGTGACAGCGGACGCGTATCGTCGCGACGTCTGGGGCGCAGACAGTTGACAGGCCGTTGTATCCGCTGAGAGGAGGACCTCCGTGCGAACTCATACGCTTCGCGAAACGTGCGACAGCGCCTACAGCTTCCGGTGCTGACCTCGGGGCCTCGGAATGGTGCTACTCCACGTCTTCCGGTCGAATAGATCTCATGATATTGCATCAGCTCACCATCCGGCATCTTCCCGCTTGCGCAAAGCGTGGCGACAACTTTACTTGGGTCTAATTACTTCATGCCTTCGGAAGACGTCAAAGCGCTGGCGGAGACGGTGTCCCAGCACTCCGACGCTTTACCCAGTGGCTATGTTGAATCTCCACTCTTACGAGGTCGCGGTCCATGGACAGAACCTACATTATAATCGGGCTGTGCGAAGGAAAAGCTACAATTAGATGTCACGTGGTGACATTCGAGTGTTGCTTCAATGGTGAGCAGGCAGCCCATGTGCTGACCGAGGTTATCGTTGCTGGTGTGAGCGCTACCACAACGGCCAGCTAATTCGACTGCGCACTTCCCTGGGCAACAGCTATAGCTCCATCGTACAGCGCTGTAGCGGGTTATAGTCAGATCTCGTGTTCGTCGACGTGGCGTTGTTACCGCCCCTTCCGAGGCCATACCCAGTGCTCCCTCTTCTTTTGGTTACAACACCAGGCCTAACTCTCGTGAGATGTCTTTATCGTGCGCAAGTTCCGGCGGGGTGCAGTATTGTTTTATTGATCGCTGCCCATGGCTACCTGTTATGGCACATCGAATGTAACCATCCGTCAATGCCCGGACCTTTTTCCTCGCCTGCTGGACCCTTTACAGCTAGTGCAAGCCTCTCCCGCTGCTAGTCTTCCAAAAATATCGCAACTCTCCGCATCGACTCTCGTGTCTTTTGACGCTATGAGCTCATCTGTGCTAATCTACTGTGAAAACCGCTATTTCATGGTCATCTGCTTTGACCGTTGAAGCTAGTGTTGTGGAAATGGTAAGTGATTCCGGGATGTTGCTCGCACTCGCACTTCGTTACCCTGTCCAACTGCCATTGTGACGAAAGACGAGGTGGTAGCCTCGGATTGTAGAGTGGAGGCTTCGTGATGGTGAGCGGTATAAAGGATGATACGCTCGCAGCTGTAATAGGGCATCATCAGCTACCAACTTTCCAGCTTCTACTCTCCAATCTCCTACAGCAACCACCGTTTCGCCACACATCTCCATTCTCCAAGCCTCTACCCGTCTACCATCAACATTATGCAGTTCTCCAGCGCCATCTCAGCTGCCATCCTTGGCTTCGCCAGCCTTGCTTCAGCCATCACTGTCAGCTACGACACCGGCTACGATGATGGCAGCCGCTCCTTGACCGCGCTCGCCTGCTCAGATGGTGCCAACGGTCTCATTACCAAGTACAACTGGCAAACTCAAGCCAACGTTGCTGGTTTCCCTCGCATCGGTGGATACATGGGTGTTGCTGGATGGAACAGCCCTCAGGTATGTGCAGTATCTACTCCACTTTATCTTCACCGTCTAACAATCTATACCAGTGCGGAACATGCTACGGCGTCACCTACAACGGAAAGACCGTCTACGTTCTCGCTGTCGACCATGCTGCCCAAGGTTTCAACCTTGCTAAGGCAGCCATGGATGAGCTTACCAACGGCCAAGCTGCGGCTCTTGGACGTATTGATGCGCAATACGCCCAGGTTGCTACCAGCAACTGCGGATTGTAAGCACTGAGCTTCCATCAAAAGGACGATGACAAGCATCGAATAATGTTTATTTATGGGTTTCATGATGGGTATTGCATAGCATAGCGTTCCTTATTTGCATGCGGCGGCGTTTATATACACTCCTTAATCAAGTAATGGTCGATGTCCAAGGCAGACCTGCCTACTATCATGAGAATTCCTACCTATGTGATGCTATATCTGTGTGGTTCCCGATCTTGTGAGATCCACGGAGGCCATAAACAGCGACCCACAACCTTCATAGCTTTCTTTTCCTCTTCTATCGTAAATGTCGTAGTGGTGCTGTGGCAGGGCAGGATGAGCATCAGCTCAATTGTGTTAGCATTGTGGTCCATACCGAGAAGTATAGTTAATGTCTCAAATTTCTCATCACTAGAGCTATTTCTTGATTTTTCCAGATGTACAACTGCGACAGAAGGATTAGATTATTGGGGCTTCCGACTGCTGCTAGTTATCCAGAAATTGTTGTTGTTGCCGCATATACTGAAACACTCACATTACAATGATTGTTCCCTTCGAAAATGTGGCTTGGAATAGTCGTGTACAAAGGAAAGCAGTTAGCTTTACACACTCGACCAATACCATAATATTGCGGAGAACATTGGTACTGCTTGTACTTGAGTCGTCAAGAAGTTGGTTGAAGGGACACAACTGGTAATCGAGATGACTGAGAAGGCTTCGATGAGGCTACAGTCATGGTAGAGGTCAATGCCGATTTACGTCGTGCAGACAGTTGCAGATTTTGAGTGTGTGACATGAGCATTCATTCATGATTTCTATCTACTGACGTTAATCGTCATATCTCTATGAGATCTAAACACTTGGTGGTATATCGCTGTTCGAAAAGGAGGGTCGTCTCAAAGATGACCAAAGGACTTTTATTGTGGAAACGAAATATGCATGTCCCAAGAGTACCGAAGCTACGCCCGCATAGCCATGCGCCCGTGACATGATATTAGATAGGATTTGCAAGAAAACTTGAGTGGTGATGGTGATCAAGCACCTCGAAACAGCACTTGTTTAACGAGGTGTTGAAGCAAGCAATCGACCAAGACTTCCACTGGCGAACGATGGCTCAGGGACCGGTGACTTGGCATAGACAATCTCGCCTTCGATTGTACTAGTAGACGTTTTTGATATGGATGCCGCTGACTTGTGCGAGTATGACTTTGGACTCGACGGAGCCGTTAATGGGGTAACCAGGTCGATCGACTTGGCTCCATAGGATCCACTATGCGACGGCTTTGTCCTAGGTGGGAGAGGCCTTGTAGTGGCGGGTGTGTATGGAAGCGAGTAGCTCACCGACGAGGCCGGGGTATGTGAGAGCGAAGGAGCGGCACTAAAGCTGATTTGCGAAGTGGAGTTACGGTTGTAGCGGGGTCGAACGGTATCAGGGAAGTATGCAGGTGATTGGAATTTGCGAAGGTATTTTGACGCGTCCGAATCAAAGCGCTGATACCGGTCGGCGCTGTTGTCGTCTGATGAGATGTCGGAGAAGGCACATGACGAGCGTTTTGACTCAGGCTGAGTGGGGGAGCGCTGAGGTACAATGTCGCGGAAGGCAAAGTCGTCGAAGGTGAAGTTGGCAAACGGCGTAGTTGGCGGTGAGTAATGATCGTATGAATAGGTAAGGCTCTTCTCGGTGTCCTTCTTCTTGCAGCTACATGTGCATGTTAGTGGATGGTCTGTGCATAGCTGAGTGGGTGTGTGCCATACCTTTCCGAGCAGTAGAGCACAGAGTTACTAGGAACAATAATTTGCTTCTCGCAGACAGTGCTACAACAAAACATTAGCACACAGTAGTGAGGAGTCGATGACGACAACATACCAGTAGTTCAAAAAGCTAACCGCCATTGAGTCCTCGTCTTCGTCGGATTCGACTTCCTTGTAATGAACGACTTTGGAAGCGGATTTGCTTCCGTGGGAATGAGTCCGCTTTGACAGAGGCCTGGAAGGCCGTGCGTGCGCAGGTTGCGACTTTTTGGATTGATGGGACGGGTGACGAACGTGATGCGTGGCCATTATGGATGTGGATGAACTTTAAAAGCCTCACTCTGATAATCGCGCACGGTGCACGATCTTGTTACAGGGCTGGAAGTCGGGCAGCGAAGAAGCGGTGACACAGGCCGCCGAGTTACTTGCTGCTGATATGACGGAAGGTTCGTGCGTGGCTTTGTTTAGAATCCTTATCGCTTGGGTTCTGCGCCAACGTTTTAGCCAGGAACACTATAATGGATGTCTAGATCGCGACGATGTACAAGGACGGAGACGGATGGATGGATCAGGCGCCCTTTGGTGGAGAGTAACAACAATGCGACACCGGGAACATGTAGACAAGTAACTTACCAGGACAAGATGAGGGACGTGCGACGTCGGGAGGGAGGATGAAAACAGGTCCCAGTACTTTCTGATAGGCGGTGCAGTGTATTCCCGGGGAATGACGATGCGCGGGCTGGGCTGGGGGCGATAAGCAGCAGTTCGTGAGAGAGAGCAAAGCCGAGTATTTCCACGAGGCAGGCGGCTTTCAGCGGCAGGGGAATAAGTAATGTATCGGGGATCGATAAGAAGACGAGCGAGGGACTGTGGTCAATAAGTAATTACGAGACCGGTGCCTGCGATTTCCGATGTGCAGTTCTAGAACGCGGTTGACGACGACGGATCTAAATATGCGGTCGGGATATGGTTGCGCGTGTGGGGATGATTCGTGATAGCCATCAAGATAGAGCCATTGATATCATCCAGCACGCCATACCGGCACCCGCTGCGCGCTGACTCCTCACCACCAACCCCCACTCGCATCCACCACGGTGCCTTGCTACAATTTAATTTTTCCCGTTGCAGCCACAGCGGGGAAGCCTGGCCATACTGCATCATTAAGCATCGCAGCGTTGTGCATACAGACGTCGTGGGCATCGTGTTGCAGCGAATGGCGGGCCGAAGCATGCACACGGAAATACCACAAGGTCCACGTTCTTGTGCACTTCGGTACAACTCGCAGCGGGTACCATACTACACACCACTGTCCATTCGGGTGCGTATCGCTGATGCGACATTGTCCCATCTTCTTTGTGTTGCGAGCTCTCTCAACACAATGAAGCCATATTGCGTGTGTCTCACACACTTCTTCATCCGGTAATCCGGCGCGGCCCCTCCTGCAATCAACTCACCACTCCGCTGTCGGACTTTGAACAGCGTTTTGCAAGCTCACAAATCTCACCAGTCGGCTTACGAGCCGCCCTACATCGTGTTTGTTCCTTGTCCATAATTCGCATGTCTGAAGCACCCTCCGCCTGAGTGACTTTTGACTGTGCATAAGCAAAATGCGGGTCCATTGTCTACTCGCGTAACTCTATCCTAGCGGCCGCGCAATGAAAGAGCCAACCGGATCTTCTAAAGTGCCCTCACCGTCTCGTCGACGATCGTGAATCATCAGAAAATCTCTTAGGCCTGAAACCAGACACCTTACTATGTGCAGCAGTCCACGATCGTCAGGGTGTGTGTGTGTACCCGCAGTAGAAGTCTAGCCTTCATATGTCGGTCAAGAGTTTTCTCTCTCAACATCACAAACCTCAAACAGAAAACGGGTCGTCCATGGATTGTCCTTTCGTGACACGCCACAGTTGGATCGGGGTCGAAGTTGGATAAAACGGCCCTTCCTGTTGATGTTCAGGTACCGGTGGGCAATTGACCTGCTCGAATCTGAAACGGTTCCGCTCTACCCCACAAAAGTCAGCAACAACTCACCCGATGTCGTAACATGGCCAGGAAAACAAGACGCGGAGAGACCCACTACACGCGTTCAAAAAAGTCTCGAACGTCTGCTCGTTGCGAATCGTCGCAGATATTAAGACTTCGAGTGCCGGGTTGATGTCAAAGAATTCTCCTAGGGTCGAGACCAGACGCGGTATGACGGACTTGTCGTATGTCTGCGACGTTGTTAAACCCACTTCTCCACGACGATGCAATAGCAATGGCTTACGACGTCTGCTCCCATCACAATATCTGGCACTTCCATGCCATAGTCTTCGGAAAATGTCGTCGCATCAACCGGATAGCCCCACTTTAACGCCGCTGTCCGTACCTGGACCTGAGACTTGTCATCGACATCGAGTCCATTGAGAAAGAGATTGGTTTTGATGGCATCGACAACGGCCTCGTCGCCGTCTGTAGCAACGACACCAGCAGCTCCCAGGTGCTTTGCGCAAAGGATTGACAACATGCCAGTTCCCGCGCCAAGTTCAAACAATCTCTTCCCGTAAACGGATGATCGGCCAGTCTCGGATGCAAGATGCGATCCGAGAAGCAACGCGGCTTCCCACGTCCT
Organism: Alternaria postmessia; assembly: GCF_024291825.1. Taxonomy (NCBI): domain Eukaryota; kingdom Fungi; phylum Ascomycota; class Dothideomycetes; order Pleosporales; family Pleosporaceae; genus Alternaria; species Alternaria postmessia. The sequence goes on from NW_026260104.1 coordinate 292,673, forward strand.
AAGACCAGTAGTTCCAGACGATGAGATGACGGATCGCGCTTCAAGCAGCGTTACTGCCCGCTCGTGCGATGTGCTGTCGTCATTTAATCGCTCAGGGTAAGAGTACGTCACAAATGCTTTTTGCTGAGCCGCGTCGGCCTCGGAGGGCAGATCAGCAATAAGCAGAGTAGTCATCGCTTCCATAATATCATCTGAGATTTCCTACAAACAGAACGAAATGAAAGGTCAGCACATGCTGGAACGTATCTTCGCCGTTGAAAGAAGGCTATTGCGACTTGATGTGTGGCTGAGCTACAGTAGAAATGAAGCAACGATGAAGAGATAGGAGACCATACATCCTCCTCCGGGTCAGTGATCGACCTCTCGAGTTTTGCGACGAGTTGTTTTAGTGTCCTGAGCTGGTAGCGCTCCGGAGGTGGTGAAGTGACGTTGGCTGTATCAAACAGATTCTTGAACAACCACGACTGCACCTCCGGCGCTTTCAACGTAGCATCATCTGGCCACTTGAGATTCTGAGGCTCTACCAGCTGGAAATACTGGCGTTGCAGTATGCGCAGTTGCGGCAGATTGCGAGGGTCGTCCATGGTGATGGAAGCTGTTTAGATCGAGACCGTATCTCTAATATTTGCAAAGCGCTCCAATATCTCTAGTGAGCCAGCTTGACTTTTGGCGAATGTGACAATGTTCGAGTTCAGCGCTCCCACTTGATGAGGGGGAGGATTTCCATGTACGTGCTTACCTAATTTTGCAGCGGGGCGGCTTGGCAGTCTAAGCGAGCAGACGCACCGCCGACCGCCGACACGTTGAACGCAAATTCGACATCTCCATCTTGCCGCCAGCTAACCACAGGTAATCGACAACAGCAAGATCGATCTCTGTCCAGTACGTTCACTACCGACCCAACTCGCCGTGTCGCTCTTGTGAATTCCGTCTAATTGCCGCGTTGCAGGTCGAATCTTCCCAACATGGCCGACTCTCAAGTTACTCTGCGCACGCGCAAGTTCATCCGCAACCCCCTCCTCGGACGTCGTCAGATGGTCGTGTAAGTGCAGGAACTGCCGGGCACGCAATTGCGGAGGATTGAGTCTGACGGGATTAATACAGCGATGTCCTCCACCCCAACCGCGCGAACGTTTCCAAGGACGAGCTCCGTGGCAAGCTCGGTGAGCTGTACAAGGCCAAGAAGGACGATGTCTCCGTCTTCGGTTTCAAGACACACTTCGGTGGCGGCAAGAGCACCGGCTTCGCTCTCATCTACGACAGCGCCGAGGCCATGAAGAAGTTCGAGCCCCGCTACAGGCTAGTACGCTACGGCATGGCCACCAAGGTCGAGAAGGCCAGCAGGCAGCAGCGTACGTCTCCCCTGCGTCTACAAACACTGCCGCAACTATGGCGATGGATATGGGCTATGGTACACAACATATACTGACTGGACAACAGGCAAGCAGCGCAAGAACAGGATGAAGGAGTTCCGGGGCACAGCCAAGACCAAGGGTGGTGCGAAGAAGGACAAGAAATAAGCGGGTGCACACTGATGATGACTACGAAGGTCATGGCTGGAGTCGATTGGCGGTTTCTCTACAACTACTGGTTCGCCTGGTTCTTCATCATGGTGGATACGGAGTTGCTTCTGCGGGCATCGGCATGTATATCTACGAGCGCCTGAAAAACTCTTGCGGATGGGAACGACAAGACGGATGGCGTTTGAGATCAATTGTCTGCTAACCATCAATGCATATCATGGACTTTACGATCCTCCAATTATTTTGCCACTCACTCCAAGATTTCGGATGTTTCCCTCCGGTCACACTGTTATCCTGTCTCGTGCACACCACAGGGAGGGAAGAGCCCTGAAGGTCAGATCTCTTACTTTCATATTTGATGCAACTTTTCATGATAATGTCGGTATGGTTTTCCATTCTGTTCTGCGTAGTCATCAGTCAAACCGTCGCCTTCTTCGCCTCTACAGTACCCACCCCTGGTGACCCAACCCCCACGGGCCGTCCGTTCTTCTCCCTCGCAGCCCTCCACTCCCTGTCTCTAACTTCTTTGGTACTTAAAATAGCCCTTGCATTTCTCTCCAATCCTTCGTCCCTCTCGCTTCCCAACCCTTCAAACCCATGAGCACCATCCATTCCAACATCCGCGGCAACCTGTGCCTCTAGATCCCGTTGCCGTGTGCGCAGTTGTTCAAGTCGACTTGTAGAGCAAGAAGGAGTGCGTGAACGTAGCATGAAGGCGTGGTTCGGAGACATCAGGCAATATCAGAACACGTAGAAGACTATGAAGCCGATGGGGACAAGGAGACCGACAGTTAGGCCGATCGTTGCGCCGGAGGATAATCCCATTTTGGAACGAGAGTTGCTCAGAGACGATAGATTCTTGTTGGAGATGCTCTGATAGTAGTAAGCGTAATGTTTCCAAGTCGCTGTGTGGTATCAAGCGTACTTGAACCGCGTTGTAGAGCCGAAGCTTCTCAAGGTAAATGGATAGAGCAACAGAGGGCAGAACACGAAGATGCTGAGGCTGTTGTATATAGAGCTTCGCTAACCTTCAATGCATTGTATCGTCCAGCGAACTGCCACGGTGCATACACATGATTCTCACGCTCAAACATCACTATTCTTGCCGTAGGGTAGTGTGAGGATCTGGGTCCTTTCAGTCAGCATGTCCAACAAGCGCATTGTTGGGTACCTTTTCATCACGGACTGATATTCATACACACCAGGACAGCATGGTGACTGCATTCAGTAGCACGCCGTCAAGTAACGATTGCTGTGATGGTTTGAATTACTACTCTTATTCAATACAGATGCGTGGTCGCCCAAGTGATGCTTTTCCACTTATCAAACGACAATTTACGGCGTCGGGCGTTACTGCTCCCGTGCTTCAAAGTCCTCAGGTTGCCTGGGGTATTCTTCTGAGGACTGTGGCGCAATGTTTTCGACTTCGGCCTTGGCTTCCTCCCAAGCGGCCTTGTTCCGTTTTGCCCAGTCGATGTGACATTGAGCGAATTCCATCTGTGGCTGTTAGCAAGAGTTCAAGGAAGAAGGTTGGGCTTGTGACATACCATGTAACGTCGTAAATCGTCCTCCTTCTCGCTCTGGAATCTCCGCAGATCCTTCATCACGCCTGAACTTGCGTCTTTGGTGTCTTTCTCAGCGACAGTCAGCGCTTGTTCGAGCTGCCGGTTCGTTAGCGTCTCAAAGTCTCTTAGTATCTATCATCTGAAGCATACCTGTACCATACTGTCCCTTGTCTTGCCGATCTGATCTCTCCGTGTCTTTTCAGGGTCTACATCTGCCATGCCCCTAAAGGCGTGTGTAATGGATCCAAAGAGCTTGTTAGTGACAAAGTTACCACTCGCAGTTTTCTTGTGCGGACTTGTGGGTGGTGAATGGCTATCAGGAGCGCCCTGTGCACTAGATGGTGTGTCACCATGTGTGGGTGGGAAGTCAGAATCAATGGACGCCCTGTCTTCCTCCGATCTCCTATGTTGCTCTGCATCGCCGCTACTGCGCTGTGAGCTGTTCGACGCAGCGCGACTTCGCGGCGGCTGATGACCAACGCCACTTAGGTGTTGTTCCAGTCGCTTCGATTCTGCTTCGCTACGTTCAAGCGATTCGAGTAAATTGCGCTTCTTCTCTAGTTCGTCCTTGGTCATATCCTCCTGTATCCGCTTGAGCACTCGATATCTTAGTGTCGAGCGTACAACACCGGCGAACTGTGCGCTCTCACGCATGGGCTCAGAGAAGCCTGCGCTGAGTGAAGAAGAGAGTTCGGTCGTCGCAATATACGTGGAATCAACGGCTTGGCCCGTCTTTTCTATGGCCGCGGCAAGAGATTGGGTTTGTTCGGAAAGCGAAAAGGCATTAAAGCGGGCGCCCAGATCCGCCATGTCCTCTCCCCAGTTTCCAAGATGCATAAGCAGGCGTCTGTTGACCTTCTCCATTGGTCCCTGTAGCAGGTGCTCCAAGTCTTTTGATGAGTTCTCAAAGCTGACAAAGTATGGGTCTAGCTCTTCCTCTGACATGTCCCGCGTCTCGGGAGGGAAGCGACCGAAGATAGCAGGACCTGGTGTTGTGTGCGCGGCCGCTGAAGGCATGGCTGCATTGTTGGCTGGTGATACTGGCGTACCAGAGCTGGATGTAGCGCCGCCTGACTTCAACTTGGCGGAAGACGAGGGAACTGGAAGGTAGCTGTGTGCTTGGGAAGGGTTCGCAGGGTCGAGCGGAGGTGCCTTGAGGATCTGTTTGGGTATATTGGAGACAGGCGGGCTAGTAAGTACGTCATTCTATCGAAACATGTTAGTTCAATAGGATGCTCGGTCGGGTGCTGGACAGGCCTACCCAGCTTGTGTATGGGTCGAGGAACCTCCAGAATACACCGTCTTCCAGAATATCTTTCATCTTCCTGCACCTATTTAAGAAGACGGCCAACATGCGCTTCCGCAGTTCTATGATGCCAGCGTCTTCCTTTGCCTTTGTCGGTTTCGCGGCGTAGTCGGCCATGGTATGCTTCTCGGGTATCGGCGGTACGATGAGCGTTGGGTGCAGCCTGACCAACTCGGCGCGTAACGATGCGAACTCGGAGTATCTGCGCTTTACTTCGAGGCCCTGCATGTGTTAATCTCAGGCATTCCCCGTCTGCCGATCTAACATACGCCGCAATTGATGGTGTACTGTATGTAGTTGACACCGTCCTTCCCCGCGCTCGTGATCAGTACCAGTTGGTCTGGGTGCTCGTACAGCCATTGTTCCACGCGCGCGTCATAACCACCCTTCTTGGGCGCCTTGGGGTCTGCATGGTCCTGCTGCTCTTCGTCATAGTCGACGCTATCCATGTCCCGCTGCGAGACATACTCGGGCGACTCTTGTGCGGGGGACGAAGCCTCAGAGGGCGGAGTCGCGGGACGGTAGGGGACTTGATCATGTCAGCGGATAGTGCTGGCGATTACTTCAGAGGGTGTGTAGAAGCCTTACGGGCAGCGGGCGAAGCTAAACCGGGAATGTCTGATGTGTTGGAATCATGGCGGGCAAAGGATCCATACGGATTGTTGTCCTCGTCGTCCCACATGTCGTTGCTGTAGTCGTCGCGCTCACTCTGGGGAAACAATGGTGGCTCCTATGGTAAAGCGAGCGGGTTCAGGCTGCAGTGAGTGCGGATCTTGTGTTGTGCGGCTTGGGCATGCTGAAGCTCCAGGCTCTCACGGCAGCGGCAGTGACGTTGCGCCTGGTCCAAGCTCACCCTGTCAGCCACACCTGCTGTTCCAGTCCGCGACCGCCGCGATACGGCCTTCAAGTCGCCGCGAACATGATGAACAGCTATGTCTATACCGCAAACAACATCATTTCACACATCACTTTGTTAGTAGCTAAAGTGCGTGGATACCTTTCCAAGTCTGTCAGCATGCTTTCTTAACCAGAAGCTACATTTGTCTTTCCGGCCAACTTTGACGCAAGATTCAAAGCTCACAGATAGAGCATCTGCACGAAAGCATCCCTAGTGGTGTGTGACTATGAATATGAGACCAGGTCTGATCTCTCGGTTTAGCCTAGCGCACATGCGCTGCCTACAACAGGGCTACTGGTTCTCAGCCTTCTGCTGAATCTCACATTCCTCATCATTTGCGTTTTTCCAGCCTCCTCCTTCTCTCCATCAGAGTTCGCATCACCATGAGACTGCTGAACACCAGATCTCTCGAATTCAGTTGTGTGTACGTTCCTAACAGAGTACCGGACTACGTAATCTTATCCCATCGCTGGGGATCAGAGGAGGTCACATATGCCGATATTATACAAGCTCCACTCTCCGAGCCAACAAGTGTGACACGCAACAAATCTGGCTTCTTGAAAGTACAGGGAGCATGTACACTAGCTCTTCAGAATGTATACGAGTGGATATGGATCGACAGTTGTTGCATTGACAAATCAAGCTCAGCTGAACTACAGGAGACTATTAATTCGATGTGGAGATACTACAAGGATTCGAACATCTGTTTCGCATATTTGGAAGACGTCGTGGATTCGGAAGCAGGCTGGGGCATTGATCAGCCTGTTGGCAAGAGCGAGTGGTTCACCCGTGGTTGGACCCTACAGGAGCTCATCGCCCCGCATAGCGTGGAATTCTACTCGTCAAGGTGGCAACATATTGGCACTAATCTTGAAAAATACCAGGAGATTGCAGACATCACTGGTATCGATCGCGGTGTTCTGTGCAATGATTGGCACATCTCGTCTTTCAGCACAGCAGAGAAACTGTCCTGGGCAGCTCATCGAGCAGTGACAAAGGAGGAAGATGAGGCCTATTCACTTTTCGGCCTCTTCGACGTCAATTTGCCACTACTCTATGGAGAAGGCCGATTGAAAGCTTTTTTTCGACTCCAGGAAGCCATATATGACACTACATCGGATCACACGGGATTCTTGTATCTCCACAGTCGCAATAGCCATCGCCATTCCCTCTTAGCGGAATCCCCGAGTCAGTTCTGTAATAGGAAGACCTGTAAACTCTGTCCCGTTCAGAAAGATGAGAATTATTCCCCGTATTTCTCGTATGCTGATCTGGTCGAATCAGAGAGGTGGCACACACAAGCGCACGAAAAGATCATGACTACTGTTACCACGCGGCGGAACGAGGTATCGACTGTGCTTTCATTACTGGACTACTCCGAGATCAAAGACAAATTGTCTTATTTCGACAAAGTCACATTCTGCGACAATCCCCCCACCCACGTAGCATTGCTGAACTACACGCTGTCGGCATACGAGGACGGCGCTCTTTGTCTTCTCCTACGACGGCACCCAGGATATGATGCCACGATGCGCGTGCAAGTTCTTCCAGCGTTGTTGCCTCGTGTAGAAGACCATATTGCACGGCAACTAAAGAAGACAAGGGTCCTCATCTGCCGTTCAGAGTCAAGCCTTACAGAAAGGGAAAACACTCGGTATATGGAGACCATTTTTTCAGTTGATTGTGGATCATTTCTCATAGACGCATTTTTTGCAGTAAGAGGAAGCATTGAACAGCAAACTGCCCAAGACGGCACCGGGAGAAAGGAAAGATTTCCACAAATAGATAACAACAAACATTTCAGAGTTCAGGCGGAGCCAGGTAGGTCGACGGTAGAATGGAAACTCGTCGTCATGAAAGACGAGACATTAATCATACGGTTGGTGCAAGAAGATCAGATTTGGTCAATAAGAGAGGTCCTCGCACCAAAAAAGAAGGGCAGGAGGGTTACACAGAGATTGCGGACGTCTCACAAGGCCAAGAAACCTACTGATCGATGTGTCGTAACTCTAAGAGACGGAGAACGCCTATCTGTGAAGCTTCGGCGATTGCCTGCCTTCGCACGTGGTCATGCAGATGGTCAGACAGCAAAGCTACGATACATGATTTCAGTCGAATCTGATGTCAAATAAGGCTAGATTGTGAAACGCTCATTAATCGAGATGGGCCCCTAGATAATCCTAAAGATGTAGACTTCCGTTTCAGACCTTGCTCTCTTTGCTGTCAGCGACGTAATGCTGTGTTGCATCTATCTCATCGCCCTCCAGGACTCCCGTAATTGTACCCAAGTTCTCGTGATCAAAGAATCCTTCATTGGCTGCCAATTCTTCAAACGCCAACTGCCTCTCCGTGCCTATCGGAAGTATCTGCACTGGCCAAATAAGACACAAGCTGTAGTACACCGATCCTCCCATCAGAAATGATAATATGAAGCCAAGTTTGTACATATTTTTGCTAGCCTCGGCTACTGAATCGGGATCCAAAGACCCTGCGACACCATGAACAGTGAACGCAACCCCAGCAATCCAAGCAGCCAGCATGCGCAAATTCCAGCCTTTGTAGTACGAGTATGGACTTTTAGGTGAAGAGGTGTATAACGAGGGGACGTGGAAATTGCCTCTTCGAACGAGCCAGTAGTCGACGATCATGCAAGCGCATATTGGCATCAAGAACACGGTGTACGATCCAAGAAAAGTCAGGAACGATGTAGCGGAGGCGATTATTTTCCATGGAACAAGTAGAGGCGCGAGAATCGCACAGAGTACCTGGCCTCGGACGATGGTCAGCCAGCGAGGGAAGATTCCTGTAAGATCGGCGCCAACAGGGAGCGAGTTGCTTCCGGCGTTGGTGACAAGTACAGCGAGCATCATGCCGAAAGACGCGAACACCATTCCTGCTCGAGCTCCAGGAGTCCAATATTGATCCAAGATGGCGTCATAGAGATCCCAAACGTTCCAGTAGCTTTTACCAAGGACTTGTGTTGCAGCTGCAGTCGTCGCTGTACTCAAGAACATGACCAGTACTTTGCTGATAAGGATACCTACACCCTGGCTCCAAGTCACATCGCTGTACGAATGTCCGTATCTTGCTATATCAGGTTGGTTGATGAGCACCGGTGCCAGAGCACCCATGACAGAGTTGATGGCTTGAATCATAGGCCAGATGAGATCCGAGCCCGAAAGCTGTGTCTGCTTAGTTGTATAGGTGAAGCTTCCGATCTTGCCTCCGTTGGCGCTGATCACCCACCCAAGTACACCGAAGAGTGCTATTGTGGTATAGACAGCTTTCACCACGAAGAGATGTCGAAGTACCGTCGGATGAATGAACATAACCGACATTTGTACCTGTCGAAATCAGCATGCTCCCTAGAGCCAGAACTCAAATAGAGAGTTTGGAAGACACTTACCATCCAAAACAAGAAGAAGCTCAGCAAATCTCTACTTGTGATTCCCGCACTCTCTGGAAGATGATTCGGAATATTGTTGTAACCGTTCCCGAAGATGCCGCGCATGAAAACCGACGTGATGCGCCCTCCATAGTACGTCTGGGTCGCGAAGTAGATAATCGCTACTACTGCTCGTACTAAGATATACAAACTGGCTCCTCTCACACCAGCAGCCGCACGTACATAGACAGGGAAGCCGATGAAGTATTTTATAGCGCCACGACTGTTGAGCACGACCAGAATGGTGAGAATGGCTGAACCGATTACCGCAGCAATCATGCCGTGCCACCAGAGAAGACCAATCGAGACTAGAGATGCACCAAGGTTGTACGAGGAGGGGCTGAATGTCATGGTCAAATAGTAGGCAAAGTAATGTTGCCATCTCCATTTCCTGTCCGCTGCATCCTGTCAGTCGCAAGCTTCACAGAGTTGGGAGATATGGTGCGACTTACCTGGTGGACTGGGGAGGAGATCCTGGTTATACCGCACTTCTCCATGATCGCTTGTAGTTTGCAATGTCTCCTTGAACGATTTTGGAGAACTGAATGCTGCTTTGCTTCGCTGCAGAAAGCGCGACATGGCGGTCAAGTGAGAACTATCCCCAGATCGAGATCAGTCCGGACGCCCATCTCGTGCGAAGCTCCGGAGCATATAAGCCAGTTCATTGTTGATACAGATTGCATATCTTGCCACAATGATAGCCAAGCCATCCTATCAGCCAGGCATCTATTTCCACTGGAATCCAGGGTGTTAGAAAGACGGCATAGAACTCGGTTGATAAGGCGATAACGCATCGGGATGAAAGAAGCCGATTGACAGGGCAGGGTAGCTAGTGCACTAACCAGCACTGGTAAGGGTTAGCGCGATGTGCATCTCCAGGAAGAAGGCTGGTGTTTCGTGATGCGACGCGACGCGACGCGATAATCTTTGTGCACCATCGATGCGTGGTCGCGAGCGAGTCTAGCACGTCATTGTGCTTTGCACAACAAGCTTCCTTTTCGTTGCACTTAGCTCGAAGACTCGGTATGTGCTGGGGAAACCAGCATAGAGCAATGACATCATCGCACATCCTGTTCTTTGAACCCTAAAAGAGTACGTGGATATTGTACCATTAGGTTTATATCATTGACGCGCTCATAGTAAGTTCTACGAACCACCAGTCTTCGATCCGGGCTTGTACGGAAAAGTCTGGCGATAGTGATTTGCAATATCTCTGCGGGTCGCGACCCAAACGCCTTCCTTCTCAGAGATATACTTCATAAAGTTCCTCAGACTCTCCGATCTTCCTGGCTTACCAGCTATTCGGGAGTGCAGAGGAATCGTCATCATTTTACCGCCTTCTCTATACAAACAGTCGAATGTATCTTTGAGATACTGCTCATAGACAGCACCAGCTGAGCTTACAAAGCCTGGAAGCATGTGGAACTTGCCATCGTTACCTGTACCACCTTGTTAATTTGGAATAACCATACATGTGGAGTGTGTTTACAATCGTAGTTGTACGGCATCATCAATAGGCCCTCCTTCTCCATGTCAGGCAGTTCTTTCTCCCATGGCAGATCAATCCAGTATGGCGAGTCTTCGTTGTATACTTCGGAAGTATACAGCATCTTATGGCCCATCTCCTTCCACATGATTGGAAGCAGGCTAGCGGTATTTGGGGTTCCTCTACCAAAGTACGCTCCTACTGGAAATTCACCTGTGGTCGCATCAGTTCCATGCACGATCGTTATTGTGCGAAACATACCAGTTGCGGCCTCCAGAGCTTTACAGGTCTTCTTGATATAAGCTTTGTCGTCTTCAAGCGAATAATCCCAAATGTCAAGCCATCTATACCCATGGGCACCAATCTCATGGCCTTCTCTTACACATGCCTTCGCGAACGTTGGGTTTCTCTCCATAGCAACAGCGATGGCCCAAAGAGTCATGTTCCAGCCGAATTCCTTCATGAGGCGAAGTATCCGCCAAGCACCGCACCGACTGCCATACTCGTAGTCTTGCTCGCCGTTCAAGTGTCGCTGTTCTCTACCGCCGCCAGAAGGACCTTTCTCCCACAGGTAGGGTTCGCTGGTGCCATCGCCATCCAGTGGGTTGCGCTCGCCTCCTTCCTCGTAGTTCAACACGAAGGAGACTGCAATGCGGGCACCGTTTGGCCACTGTGCGTCATGGCCATCTTCACCAAAACCTGGAAGAATGCTCAGTATATGTGAGAACGCACGCTCTATGGGCTCGCACCTTCGAAATCTCTGGGGAGTTGTAGAGATTCCTCGACGTGGACCATGGCGGGCAAATTCACGAAACAATGACAAAGCCTGATGTTAATACCCAAGAATGAACATACACTCAAAGTATATCAAGCTTCGGGAGTGGTATCAAAGTATGGAATGTTTCAAGGTCCACTCCACACTAATGACCCCGAACTGATATCACACCATCCTGATTGCATCCTAAATGAGTTTCCCTCCACCTATCAATTACCTATCAACAACGGCGTTTCGATTAGAATACAATCAAGACATTTTTAGGTAAAGAAAGCACTGTCAGTTGGGTCTTTATCGGAAGTGGCCATTCCGACGACGATCAAATAGGCGTCCCACCAACCCCGCTTTGCCCTTATCGTTCCTTCCAACTTCGGAAGCCCACTCTAACAACCGTCAACGCGGCCGAGATTATTGCAAGCATGCGTTATCGGTACATGGAGATGCTGAATCATGTGTCACGACTGTTTGTGTTCCAGCATCTGGTAGATGGACCGCAATGGGCTTGCGCGCCTCCGATACTGGAATGGATAAACGGGCCCGCGAGACAGTTAGCTATTTGATGCCATACTGGCATGTACATGTGAACGTCACTGAGAACTCCAAGTCCCTGTTCTCTTACACAAAATGTCGGTTTTTTCGTTAGATGCAAGCCACGGCAATCCGGTCACGAAAGAGACACTCGAAGCACTATGCTCCCAGCTTGGGGTCAACATCGATGATAAAGAGAAGGAAGATTATCGTCGTTTGCTTGCTGTATTCCACGATGCAAGCGAACAATTGATGGCCATGGACGGTAGGGCATGACTGTTCTCTCTGCATATCGAAGTGAAGCTGACGTTGGTCTGTAGACTATGTCCCAATAGTTGACAAAGAACGCTTTTCTAGAGAAGACATCTACTTCCCGGAGAAATCTGACAATGCTCATGGAGCGTGGGCATGGAGATGCAACATTGTTGACAAGAAAGCCAAAGGCAATGGTAAACTTCATGGTAAAACGTTTGCTCTGAAAGACAATGTTGCAGTGAAAGATGTCCCAATGCTACTAGGCACGAATTTCATCAAAGGATATGTTCCAGATGTCGATGCAACTGTCACTACACGTATCCTAGAAGCTGGTGGTCAGATTCTCGGTAAAGCTGTTTGCGAAAACATGTGTCATTCTGCGACAAGTCATTCGTCAGGCACTGGAGTAGTGGAAAACCCGTTCGCCAAGGGTTATAGCGCTGGCGGAAGTTCGAGCGGCTCGGGTGTACTTGTAGCACTGGGGGAGGTTGACGGAGCGATCGGTGCAGACCAAGGTGGTAGCATCCGCGTCCCAGCCGCCAACTGCGGGATCATTGGATTGAAACCTACCTTTGGCCTTGTACCATATACGGGATGTGGAAGTAACGAGCCCACAAACGACCACGTTGGCCCAATGACACGAACAGTGCTCGAGAATGCCGTGTTGCTGGAAGCCATCGCTGGCACCGATAACATTGACGACCGTTCCTTCGCTGCTCCCCATCCATCCAAGATACCCATCTACAGCTCCATCAACAATCTCCCCAAGCAAAAACCACTTCAAGGCAAAAGCTTCGCCATAATCACCGAATCTCTTTCAACACCTGCCCTAGACTCACGAGTGATCCAAACATTCCGCACCGCTGTCTCCAAATACACAGACCTCGGCGCCACGGTCACGGAAATTTCGATACCACTTCACTCCAAAGGCGCTGCGATATGGACCGGAGTATCAAAAGTCGGCGGCTTCCTCGCCAAAACCACCGGTTCATTCGGACGCCGCGGACACCAGATGCTCGATCTAAACTCGTTGTTACATCCCATGGGCCAGGAAAACTGGAATGAAGCCTACGCCTCGACAAAGAATATATACTTGAACGGTCTCTACGCTACGCAAAAATTTCCCAATCTCCTCGCCAAGGCGACTAATCTGTCTCGACAATTGCGTGACGCTTACGATATGGCGCTCCAGCAATACGATATCTTGCTTACGCCTACACTGCCTTATGTAGCGACGAGTCATGCAAGTGTCGATGCGACACCGCTCGAGCAGATTGCGAAACAGATTGGATTGACGTCCAACACGGCGCCATTCAACCAAAGTGGGCATCCAGTATTGGCCATGCCGATTGGTATGTTGCCGGTACTAGAAGGACCTGGAGTCGAGGAAGGGATCAAGTTACCGGTTAGCATGCAGGTCATTGGGAAGTGGTGGGATGAAGTAGGTGTTTTCGAAGCGGCGTTTGCGTGGGAGAGGGAGAATGACTGGAGAGGTATGTGATACGTTATTGTACATGGTCGGCCAGGAGAATACAGGAAATATACGACGTTTCCCCCGACTCTGAACCCATCCTCTAGATCTTAAGTCGCCATATCACCGTGGAAGTGGGATGACCTGTTCACTCACCCGTTGCTGATCGTTACTCGTTTCAACAAGTTCGCTGCCACTATCCTGCCTTCCTATCACCTCCACCTTTTCCATAACCTCATCTGGTCTTTGCAATCCCCTATCCTTGATGAAAAAGCAGCCTAATAAACACAGTCCCATGAAGGGTACATTCATTATGAATACGGTGCGGCTCGCTGTCGCATACGCTTGCAATATCTGCACTATTTGTTTTGGATCTAGTGATGCAAAGTCCGGCGTATCATATGAAGAAAGTGCCAAGAAGTGGAATTCTTTCGGCATAGCTCGGTGCAAGGAATTTTGCAGTGCAGCAGCAGAAATTGCAAGACCGACTGCACCGCCGAGACTGCGTATGAAGTTGCGGTTTGAGATGACGACTGCGCGTTGGGCTTTCGTGCAATGTGCTTGCAGTGCAACAAGTACTGGCTGGAAGACGGCACCGACTCCTAGTCCTTGGACAAAAAGTATGACGACTATAGCCCAAATGGGTATGTCGCGGTTGAACATGCATGTCAAACCTACACCTAAAGTCCAGAGGAAGAACCCCAGCCAGATCACTTCGCCGTAGCGCTCGAAGCGCGAGATATATTGTCCGGATAAAATTGAGGAGATCATTTGTGAGGCGGTGAGTGGCAGCATCGGGGACGCCGACATGACGGGAGAGAGGCGGCGTGCGTTCTGGAAGAAGAGGGGCAGATAGTATGTTTGCGAGTAGGCCACCACGCCAAAGAGGAAATTCTGGAGAAGCATGATGGAAACGGGGCCGGATCTGAAGAGAGACACTGTCTAGCATCAGCAATGATTCGCAAAGAGCATGTGTTTCGTAATAGGGCGACCAGAGCTTACATGGCATCATAGGCAATATAGCTACACGGTGCTCAATGTAGACGAACGTTATCATGCAACATCCTCCAATCGTTAACATGGCAACAACCATTGGTGATTCCCACTCGAAGTAGTCACCTCCTCCCGCAATAGGAATCAACAGCAATATCAGCCCTGCACTTCCGAAGAATATGCCTCCATAGTCAATCCTCTTCAATACTAGCTTCATATCCGCTCTTGGTTGTTCCTTGGGTGTAGGCAGAACAACAAGACAGAGCATACCGCAAGCTGCTGACACGGGGCTGACGAGCCAAAAGAAGCCTCTCCATGTACTCTTTTGTACAAACGCTGCAGCGATAAAAGGCCCAGATATGTTTCCTAGTCCTACACATGCACCTATCATGCCTTGCCACTTCCCGCGCTCTTTCAAGGTGACGATGTCGGAGACGATCATGGCAGAAAGCGAGGCTATCCCGCCGTTTGCCACACCTGATAGACCGCGGAAAACGTACAGCATCGTTGCGTCGCGCGAGAGACCACAAAGGAGGTCGGAGACTGTTAGAAGGGCAAGTGCTGAGAGGAGGACAGATTTCCTGCCTAGTTTGTTTGTTAGCTATTTTGCTTCCTTCACATTCCCGCCAAAGCCAGAGGACATACCAAATAAGTCACTCATCCTCCCATACAGCACTTGGAATATAGTGTTCGCTATCAGCGCACTCGTGCCGGCCCAACTGATCGTATCTTCGGCATTTAGATCACGTCCAATTGTGGGCAGGGCAACCCCGATACCAGTCTGGTCGACAAAACATATGAAATGCGATAATGCGAGTGCGGAAAATACGACGAGGAGCTTCTTGCGGGGGAGGAGGTTTGTTTGATCGAAGACAGCAGCTTCAGCTGCAATCTGGCGAGCCTCCATGGCGTAGTAGCAGGTGGTGTGATGATGTTGTAGAAAAGGCGTGGTGGTGCAGGAATATGCTGTCAGGCCATCCACGTTCTTGTTGTCCGTCTTTAAAGAGAAAAGTGCGATGGCCGGCAATACAGATTGTAGGATGCAAAAAACACCGCGTGTTCATTGCGCAAGGGCTGCTGTGCAAATACGCCGAATATCATGGAAAACATGGTGTATGGAATCCAGTCGGGTCATCCACCATAATCGCGATATGGGACATCTTCGTCATCATGAGTACTCCATACATGGCCATCATATCCGTCGTTGTTGGTGAATAGCGCGGAGACGATGCCGGCCTATGAGAAGGATGACCTTACAAGACTATGCGGTTCATGACTGTTTGCAGTTGCCAAGAGGGTCTAGGGAACCATGGAATGTCGACATGTTAGAATTATTTCGGTACAAGTAGATTCCAGCGGTCCGACCCTATGGAGCTAAGGCGTACCTGCAGCGAGTATAACCATTCTGGCGATTTGGAGGAGATCGCGTGGTGAGAACCCTGAATGTCGCTTCCATGGTCAGTGTCGGTCTGGACCGAACGATAGCCCGTCACATCAGCACGAGTGGACCAGGGCTGAATTAACAGTCATATATATTTCCTTGTCCTACACTAAGTACTGGCCCTTAAACGCTCATTTCGAATCGCTAGCGTACATGGTAGAAAATCCTCTGATATGGGTGGAGAGTGCAACGATGAAAGCGAGACAGTATGCTGCTCTCCCGTGTACACTTTGAACGCAAATAAATGCATAAATGAAATGGAACAAGGCTAAACAATTGGAAAGCACCGCGAGTGGCCTGAGCATAGACGTACCTCCGGTAAAAAACCACCCGTTTCCGAGAACACCGAGCTAAACAAAATCCTAAACTAACACTTATGCCAGAAAGTTTGGAAGGCCGAGGCCGTGGTATCATGTAGAGAGTTTGACCGATCGTGTGTAGTAGTGACTCCACGCACGATGTCTAGATATATCCAGAAGACCTAAAGCCGCGAGCGACGAGTACTTCGTGACTCAGCCACGAGCGCGACCACTGCGTCGGACAATGGGAGTACCGTTGGTAGCGGGAGTAGGCGAGGAGACCGCTGTAGCACCATTGACCTTTGCCCTGGTCGCCTTGGCTTTGGTCGCACTCTTTACAGACTTGGGCGGTGTGGCTTCCTTGATCGGCTCGGCAGCTTTGCGTTTCTGGACAACCGGTGATGACTTGGCGCCATTCGTCTTAGTAGCGGCTCTCCCTCTCGTAGCTCTCTTCGCTGGTGTAGGCTCGGGCTCAGGTTCTGGGGATGGCTCTGGATCTGAAAGGTCAGACTGTTCAGCAGCAGTTTCTTGGTCTTTCTCAGCCTCGACTCCTGCATCATCCATCTCTACATCTTCTTCAGCAACAGGAGTAGGCTTGTCCGCTCCTGCTGCGTCTGATGTATTAGCCTCTTCTTCTTCCTCTTCCTCTTCCTCTTCCTCTTCCTGGACCTCTTGAGCACCGGCTCCGATGTCTTCCTCATCACTCGATACCTCGACATAGCTCTTATGCACAGTACTTCGTCGATCGCTCTTTCTCCGTGGACCACTTGATGGAGCGACGCCACCATCAACGTCACTCGCATCATCATCGTCGCCAGCTCTCCTCTTTTTCTTTGGTGTTTTGACGGGACGCTCTGTCCTAGCCTTTTTTTCCTTGATCGGTCTGTCGCCCTTGGTCTTCTTGCGCGACTTCTCTACACCATCTGATGCCTTGCGCTTCTTGCTTCGAATAGCTCTCCGCACAAGGGGTTCGAGTTCGTCAACCAAATCTTCCCCAATCCATGTCTTTTTAGCGATCTCCTGCGCGCGATCGTGACTCTCCAGAGGTCGGAAGATACCGGAGGGCAACTTCATTTTCCCTGGCCATGATTGCATTGTCCAGTTGTTTTGCTCTTCCCACGATCGGATGAGAGCCTGTGCTAGATCTGACAAGATATATAGATTCTCGTCAGCTTGGCGCGAAGGGGCAATACCATCCGCAACACCCTTGACGCGCTGAGCCACGTGGAAGATAAGTGACAGGTTTTCCTCGGTCGCCACGCATTTCAGGTAGTACAAGATATACTCTGACATGAGTTTCAGTGTCTCGTCTTCTGTGTCAAAGTCTGGGTGGTGAGCAAGTAGACTCAATAAACGAGCGAACACAGTCTCCAGTATGGTCTCTTTTCGTGCAGCAAAGGCGGCGCGACGTGCACGGATCCAGGTCATAGTGCTGTTTTTGATAGTTTTCTCAGGCTCATGTGCGAGGAAGAACAGGATAGTGTAGAATCGGGGCGGCAAACGACCCTGACCAAGGTACTTCATCAGTTTATCAGCGAAGCCCTTGCGCACTTGCGTACAGGGGTCGTGTGTGACCAGGGCTAGCTGTATAAAATCGGCGGGGCTCAAGAAAGGATCGAGGCGCTTGTTGCAGGAAAGCTTGAGTAGGGAGTTAGCGGCAAGAAGACGCTGGCGCGATTTGTGTCCTGCTGGAGTGCTGTCATCCGCTGCGCTCTCGCCATTGTTCTTCACATAGCGATTTAGCAGCTTATATGTGTCTTCCGCAGCATCCTTGAAGTTGGCATCGGATGGTAGGGAGCGTAAGCGGTTGACGAGGATCTTGACTGCCCAGGACCTTCCTTGAATGTCGTCGTCTGGGACCTCCATCCATTCAGCATCTGCATCGGCCGTCGCTGCATGCGGTTTCTGCAGAACTTCCTTGATGGCGATCTCAACGATGGCATCCATATCATCCTCGCAACCTGACTGGGCCAATAGAACTAGTTGACTGAGTGCAGCCAGCTTTGTGAGCCAGTGAGCACCATCGTATTGGAAGCTTTTGATGCTCTTGGTAAGTATTTCCTTCGCATGCATTTCCTTCTTGTCGTCGCTGTTCATGATAATAGTGATCGCATGCTTTGCTGCCTGTGGAGGGCTGCCGTAGAACGCAAAGTTCAAGAAGCTCTGTACCAACTTTCGACTGTCTTTGCTGTTCATCGGTATGTCTGTAGGGAATTTCTTTGCAAATGCAGCGCAGGCCTTGAGATCATCAACCGCACCAGGAGGGTTGGGCCTCGTTGCCGTGGGTGCTTCACTTTCAAGAGTCTTACAGAGATCCTTCACGTGAGTTGAGAAAACCTTGGGATGCTTGGTAGAGATCTCTTTCAGAAGCTCGTGAGCAGTGGCACCGAGACCTTTGTCATCAGTACGGGTGTATTCGATGACAGCTGGAACGTGACTCTTGTTGTAGCAGAGTAAGCTCACGCGGTAGAGTAATGGGGTCAAGGTGTCGAGCAGTGAAGAACCTGGCCCATCTTCGATCCTCTTCCGAAGCTCTTTAATGGACCTGAAGACTCTGCGGTAGTCACTCGCTGGATCCATACAGAACCGTATAAGGGTGTACGCTCTGCGGTCATGAGCTTTGGCGAATTTCCACAGGTCGTCTCTAACACGAGTCGGATCGGGCAACGTTTTTGCGTAGTAGGCGATGAGGCCTTCGAGATTTGTCTTGACGTCCTTCTCACCCTTTTCAGTAACACCACCGTTGTAGTCTTCACACAGCTTCAGGAAGTGCTCCATGTACCTGGCACCAGGGCCCTGGTTACCTTGTTTGGCGAAGAAGACTTTCTTTGCCTTCTCTTCCAAGCCATTCACAAGTACAAGCTGCCTTTCAGTCCGGATCTTGTCCAGATCTGCTTCGGTATAGCCCTGTTCGGCGTTTGCTTGGCTGTCTTTTACGACTTGTGAGTTTCCAGCTGGCTGTGCTTTCGCTTTCATGGGAGGATACGCAAGCGGAAGCAATGAGTCGTAAAGTGCGAGATCGACTTGCACATTGATTTCAGGGTCGTTCACGTAGCAAGCTTCAAGAATGCGAGATGGGATTGGGCCAAGCAGGGCCTTGATGCTGTCATCGCCTTCCGCAATGGCACCAGAGGCCACACCCCATATCTTGCCGAGAAGCCTCATAGACTCGGAATGAATAACATTTTTCTTGTCCTTTACGCGGTCTGCGAGATTGGAGAGGATGGACCCTGGTTCTGCCATGCCGCCGTTGCTGCCGAGTTTACGAACGATGTCGTTGAACTCGAAATGTGCAACTGCTTTGACGGCCGCTAAACGCACCTTCTCGTCGCTATCAATCAGGCATTCACCAAAGTACTTGAGCAACTTCTGTTCTTCTTCAAGATCAAGGCCAATGCCACCCGCTGATGTCATCAGTATGCGACCGATGCCGGTAGTCCAAGCAGCGCGAATGATGGCGGATTTGTCGTTCTTGCGCTGAAGAAACGAGTGATATGCTACAGGGTATTGCGTTGGAAACGAGTTGATGGACACTGGTGTGGTAAGATAGTCGAATGGTCGGGCTGAGTCAGAGCGTGATAGACTCTGTGAAGGATAGGCCACTGGGTCCATATCGGGCGGAGGGGGTGGACCAGCTGCGCCAATGCCTGAAATCATGTCGCCGAATGTTTCAGTGGCAAGCTGGCGAAGCTGCACGTTCTCCGTAGCAAGCTCATCTTGTAGATGTGGGATGATCTCCTGGAGCACACCGGGACAGCACTTCCACAGCTCACGCAGTAGCCTGTGTGCTTTGTGTGCCTCGTTGATGTCATCCTCGGAGGGGCCGCGAGGGAGGTCGTCGTCGTCATCCTTGGAATGGCCTTTGTATGTGGTTCCAGCATTCGTGAAGTCTACTATGACTGAGCTGAAGTAGTTGCCAATGAGACGAGCCATCTTCTCTGGAAAAGAATTGCAGACGTTCTTAGCCATATTGTAGGCGGGTGGTGCCTCTTTGCGACGTAGCGTAGATTGCTTCGCGTCGATCTGCACATTCTTCTTGCCTTTGGTGGAAGAGCCCAGTGTGATTGGGTCTGCCCACAAGAACTGCGCTACAACGACATCCACGACGTCATGTGTGACTGCGGGTGCTTCGTCTATTATGGTAGAGAGGATTTCGGTCATGTTGTGTTCGATGTTCTTGCTCAGTTCTTCTCCCTTGGACGATCCAGACAAAACGTCGAAGCAGGTTGTGAAGAGGGCCGCGGTGAGCTGATCGGAGCCCGGAATCTCGTTGATGAGCAGAATACTCTTCCATTCGGCGAGCGATCGGAGGATGTACATGTGCTGGCTGTTGTATGGGTGGGTGGGGTCTGCGAGGAGCGGCAGCAGCTTAAGGATGATGACGGAGAAGATTTCCTATGGCATTGTCAGCAGCAGTAGATGATGTGCTGGGCTATGCATCATACCTTGAGCTTGGATGCAGGGTAGGGCGCATCCGGCGCAAACAGCTTCAGCATGTCGACAATGCAGCAGACGATCCGCGCACGCACGCCATTGTCCTTGTGCTGCAAGAGACTCTGGTGGGCCAGCGACTCTGCGACGGGCATGAGCGAGTCCCTGTGCGCCTCTTCCTGATCAATTGTCCGCAGTTCATCGTGCAGCGCCTCGAGTCGCGTCAAGAGGTCGCTCACGCCAATCTGCTTGCCGGGCCGGCCAACAAGCGTTTGCTTGAACTTGAGCTTCTTCAGCCCACCTTGCACTGTTTCCTCCTGTTCCAGCTCCTGCTCTTCTTCTTCGACCACCTCGGTCGCCGCGGCCGCGCTCCGCCTACTGCGCGGTGCCATGTCGCGTGGCTGCGCGTGGGCCGTGACGTGTGGAGATGGTGTGGCGGCTATGTATTACCGCTACGATTGCGCGCGTGGGAAAGCGATCGGAGGCGCACGCGGGTGTCGAGTCGATTAGCGACGCGGTGATGGGAATGTCGTGACGGTGTTGAGGGGATGTTGGAGCGACTTTCTGAGCAGTGACGCGCTAGCCAGTGATACGCGACTGACTTCCGCCTGGATCGTGCTCCACCTGCATCACCATCGCACCCGCACCACTGGGCTTGTTTTCACCCGCCACCTCAATTTTACTTGGGACTCCGGAAAAAAAAAAGTACGTCCGGATTGCCTTGTCGCATTGGTATCGATGCTGGGTCTGATCATGTCAGCGATGCTAGTGCCAATACATTCACCGCGCCCGCACGCTTGAACCATATCAGGAAAGATCCGGAACACACGATCTAAACGAGTATCCGACCTACTCGATCCATATCAGCTCATAGTTGTAAATATTGCGTGAGACGAAGACAGGATGGAGAGACAACAAACTTTCCAGCGGGTAGGCAGAGTTTCTAAACTTACCAACCTTCGCTGATCTCCCCTGTAGCTAAAGCAGCCTTGCATACAACTGCTACAAGTCACCGCAAGTATCTCACAAAACCCAGGCGCTCGGAAGGAGCTGATACAGGCGCTCAACACTCTACTTACTACCCTCCGGTCTATAACTGGTAGCCCTGGTCTACTGGACGCAAAACTTACCGAATATGCTTTCGTCCCAGTATCTCAAGTGCTCAGGATCTCTCGACAGGTTCCAGTCAGAGCACTGGAGCTTTGCTTGGAATGCATTTCAACCTTGCTATCCGCTGGCTGGGGAGGCGGCCTTGAGCCTGCTCTATCAGGGCAACTCCTCATCCTTTTTACGTTCCTGGCCAAGCCTTCATCCATAGAGAACGGCATCTCCGCTACTTCAGAGGAGCTGCAATCATTGGCGCTTAGATGTGCGTCCGAGCTGATGACTGAGACGTCGCGCACGAAGCAGGGTCGAAAAGCTATAACTGCGACGACCAATATACCTGCCCTAGGCGAAGCTGTACTAGTCATGCTCGAAAGTCTTACCGATAGCAACTCGAATAACGTCAAGTTCCAGGCTATATGTGCGCTCAAGGGCACCATCAGCGCGATCGATGATGATGATGCTCTCGCCAGCTTTCTACCTAGGATGGTCTCGTCCTTGACAAAGGTATTGACACCGAGCAGCAGCAACCGACCCGGCTTTCGCGTTGTCGAGCAAAGCTTGGAAGTACTTGCGACACTTCTTGTTCGTCTGCTCAGTGATGCGAAAACCAAGGACTTACCCGAGACAACTCCATCAGATAAGTCGGGGAGTATCACCACAACGTCGCGATCGACCTCGTGGCTACAAGCGACTGCCTCACAGGTCAAGATCGCGCTTGCAAATGTATTCAAGCTGAGGGACCATGATAAGCCAGAGGTTCGGCAAGCTCTCTTGAAGCTATGTCTTTGCATCGTGCAGGACTGCCGTATATCATTATCACTTTGCACAAGTATGGCTACCGAAACCATCATAAATCTGGCGGGACATGAAGGCTCTGACGACACGATTGAGAGTCAACTAAAAGGACTCTTGTCCGCAGATCAGACCCTTTCTGATCTTTTACGGGAAAGCCTGCACGGTTGGATCGTAGCGCTACCTAGGCTAATGCGATCAAAAGACGACCGTAGCCGCCGTCGAATTATACACCAAATTTCGGTGTCGCTTCGACTATTTGAGCAAGATCCGACCATCTTGGATGACCGACTCACTGATAGTCTACGAGATGGTGTTTCTGCTGTATTTTCCGATGCAAAAGGCCTAGAAGAGCTAAACGAACACGACCAAAGCTCGATCACCGATCGCACACTGGCGTTGAGTTCCACGAAGTCGTCCTCTTTCCCTCCAATAAGCCTGCGGTATAAAGGCCAGGACGACATGATGACAGAGTTTAAAGTATTAGTTCAGGAGCTCGCGCGATCGAACTCGGCTCTAACGGTTGCTCAAGGACTGACTAGCTCCATTGATCTTGGACCAACTGAGGTCCGCTTGGCAAGCTTCTGGCTGTCAATCAACTTAGTAAGGGACATAGCAACGATCAACCCATCCGTCGATGATTTCATGGATTTGGGGACACCAAACCCTAGGGAAGAAGTCCTGGATGACTTGTACTCACAATCTCTATCACTACTCAACCAGCGAGATTCGAATACGGACAACCCTTGGCAGTTTTATGCGTTGGCATTGGAGACTGTAGCTCTACAGGCGAAGCAGTACAGAACTGAATTCCGCCCTGAGTTGAGCGAAGTACTCTATCCAGTGCTTCATCATCTTGGAAGCTCGAATAGCGCACTACGTGAACATGCTCTAGTCTGTCTCAATACTGTCGCGGAGGCTTCAGGATATAGCAACGCAGGGGAGCTCGTGATTGCAAACGTTGATTACATCGTCAACGCTGTTGGCTTAAAGTTGGCCTATGGCGATGTCTCTCCCCAGGCTCCGCAGGTTCTACTCATGATGATGAGACTCTGCGGTCCATCCCTCTTACCATATTTGGATGACCTTGTGGATAGCATTTTCAACGCCTTGGAGAGATACCATGGGTATCCCAAACTCGTAGAGCTTCTGTTCTCTGTACTTCAAGGCATGGCAGAAGAAGGTATCAAGGCGCCACAACTCGCGTTGACAGCTGGGGATGAGAATATCGAAACAAAGCACCCAAAGAGAACGGCTACCATGGACGACGTAGTCAAAGCGATTCAGAGGTTAGATGCTGACACACGAAGACGGGAGGAAGAAGAGAAACAAGCGGCGAAGATACCATTCCCAGAAAAACCCTGGAAGGAAGACAAGAGCTCGGAAAATACCAATCCAGACGATCCAAACGAGGAAGATGATCATCCACCTCCACCTCAGACTGAAGAGCCTCCCCCTCCTGCGCCTCGTACCTTCGCCATCCTCCTGAAAATCTCCGAGCTCACACAACATTATCTCACTACCACCTCGCCGACTCTCCGGAACTCTCTCTTGTCTCTTCTTCGCACTACCATACCCGCCCTCGCAAAACACGAAAACTCATTTCTCCCCCTTATTAATACGCTCTGGCCTGTGTTGGTACCTCGATTACAGGATCCGGAAGCATATGTAGTATCAAATGCGCTAGGCATCATAGCCTTGATGTGCGAACATGCGAGAGACTTCATGAGGACACGGGTCGAAGACGCATGGGATCTCTTCAGAAAAGTCTATAAGCGAACTAAGGAGCATGACGATCGCGGCAGGGGCAGCAGCTCCAAATTCACGTCACTAAAGATTACGGGTATCGAAACTGGTATGACGAGGCTGTCCATGGAGTCGCAACCTAGTGTCGATCTTTCGCGACCAGAGCTGTATGTCGATGCACCTACACGCATGATTTGGAACAGCCTGATCTTGCTGCTATGCGCCATCGCTAAACATGTGACGGTTCGCGACGAGCGCTTCGAGGAGATACTGGATATGCTAGACCCCGTACTGGCGAGAAGCGACGTACGCGAAGCGCTGGAGTGCAGCAACGCCGACACAGTCTGGCTACGACTATACAAGAAACAGAAACAGACTGAGAAAGTTCAACAAACCCGTTCGGATGTTTCAGAAATGGCACATGGGCTGCTAAGCAAAATACCCGCTGGCAAATCACATTGGCAGTTCGTTCGACTCTGAAGCAGAAAGAAAAGATACAAGGTTCTGGCGCTCGAATATCAATTAAAAGCTTACGATGGCGATGTTTGGGCTGAGTGTTCATGATGCAGAGACTTCGTGTGGGGAGCCGCAGCAACAATGCGACTAAGCTGCTGTGTTGAAGGACTCTTGTATGACCACACAACAGTCGTGGCTAGATAGCGATTGGGTAGTTTGAACTCAAGCACTAGTGTCTACGCTTACCGGTCCGCCCCTCGGGCTTGCAGCATATACCATCCATTCCTTCATCTTTGCTCCTGGTCAATCAATGGAGTTTTTTTCCGCTGGAATCTTGGGTCGCTAATCGATTTGCAGTGTGCAACTGTGGGTTGCATCTCGATCATTATCGCGGAGATGTTTGCTCGCACTACTTGTTGCGTACCGTTCAGTATCGCGATAATCAACAAATCATAGGAGACGACCTACCTCCCTTGTCGGGTAAAGGGAAGAAGGCAAAATCGTGGTTGCTTCGGCATCAAAATAGTTTGTTTGGTGTGGATGTGCTGGAAGGATGGCCGTCTTAACCTTACAGCTTGCACTGCGCTTGGCCGAATAACTCCATTACGAAAATATTGCAGCAATCTGAAACGACAAGTGTGTTTATGTCTAGCTCTGTGAGCTCTGGCGACAGCCTCGCGCCCTTAAGTTGATATAAGTCATATACTAATCTCAAATACATCTTGCAGGAGGGGCCAGATAAAGCTCAAGAGTGAGAGATGTTTTCGCATCCAGAAGAACTTTAGGAGAAGGAAGAAACTGCTTAGGTGCATCCACAGGACGGAAACGGTTGGAGAGGCGAGTTCCATTGACTCGAGTCGTGGCGGATTGGCGACCAATAATTTGCTTCTTATCGAGCCACGCACTTGATAAATCAGGCAAATGGTACAAAATGGCCTTGCTTAGCATCTAAATTTAGTAGGTGTTATTGCCACTGAATTTGGTATTCTTCATGCTCTTTCTCATTGAATGGGAGCAACTGTGGTGGCAAATACATGGAGTTTCAGCGTATCGCAATACTTCTCACAGCACCATGGCCTTCTCTATGTCTTGTTTGACCGAGTAAAAAGAATACGGATAGCACCGGTGGCTTGGCTTCCATCTAAATCTAGATGCCATAGTTGTTAGGTTTTACGTCGGTGGCGGCTCAGCCTTCACGTAGCTCAACGTTGGTTGGCTATCGTTTTGGGGCTTGCATCACAGCTGAACGAGAGGTTATGCACGATATGTACAGACAGGCCAGCTGAGTCACGAGGCTTCTTTGCTTGGTACAAATGCTTAGCTATGACCTCTTGCTATGCTGTTTCATTTCCTTCTCAGAAAAGAAGTAACGCGTTGTCTTGTGAAACAGTATCGACATTACCCATCCGATACCTTTGAAGAGCGTTTCATGCCTAAGAAAATAGGCCAGAATGAATGCCATGTCACTACTCGACTTCGGATCGCCCAATTTCAATTTCACAAATTGCTCGTCGGCGGTCTCGATCTGGCTGTACTTGCAGCCAGTCGTGGATACCGACATGATCGCGCCCAACGACGATTACAGAGACCCGCACAAAATCTACGAGTATATCATCGAAGGCCTTGATGGATATCTGCAACATAACTCTATTCAAAAACCCCCTATGACGGACGAGTTCTGGGCGTGGGCTCGGAGAGGTGGGCTTGATCAAACCGCTGCGGAGTACGCTTACGAAACATGTGTCCAAACTCTGTGCCGTGCGGTCGGTTGGAAAGGTAACCCTGACATGGTTGGGATTGGGGTACGACTTAACCTAGCATAAGAGATTTCGTGTCGATAAAGCTAACTCGCGTAGATGCTAGTCACATACCTGATGCAACAGCTACTCATCTCGATTTACCTGTACCCGATTGCCAGGATCCGTCTTGGAATAAAGCCGAACAGGACAGATAGGAAGTGCTTCATCTCACGGACTCTACTTGCAATCCGACTATCGACTACGGCCTTTCTCTCTGCGTCCGCTGTATTCTCGATTGCTTTGCTGTTAGCATCCAATATCACCATGGCGCAACAAGAGTCGACATCGGTTCTTGCGACATTCGTGCTAAGTGCTGTGGTACCTCTTAATTCAGTTTTCCCTGTCATTATACTACAGCTGGCTACACCGGGTACGTTTCGGCGTCAGAAAGGAAGGCTTATGCTATGGGGAGTAATCGACGTACTTATCCTGGTACTGGTGATTCGCGGCATCTTGGTGCTTATGATGACTGCAGCCGAAGACAGTATGCGAATCGGCGGTGATCCAATAGGTCAGAAGGCTTGTGTGAACATGGCCTTCGTGCCCTGGGTTTATCTTTGCTGGGCGACCGCCGCTCTTTTGGTAATCGGTCTCACTGTCTTTGTAGTAGGCTCTCTTCTTTCAGTTCTGCGCCACCGGCAATCAGTATTCGTACGGCTCCCATCATGGACGTCATAGATCATCCTTTTCGTCTCGTTCGTCGCCATGCTGTTCTTCAATATTTGGCTCGTTTATCTAAGCATCCGGATACGATCACGCGCTGGAGCCCATAACAAAGATAGCGAATGGACGTTTGGACAGATCCTGGCGCTCGCTACCTGGGTGCCCTTCCTAGCAGAATTCGCATACACGTGGTTGGAGGAGCCGGAGGACGCGTTGAATGGAAGGTTACCGGCACCATACGAAGTCGTGGTCGCATCAACGGTAGATGATGCGTTTGGTACAGCACGACCGGGCATCGAGCAAGCACGAGGTCAGTTCCAACGGCTTGCAGCAACAGATTTGCCTTCGTTCGAGTCCAGTAAAGCTTCGACCTGGCCGTTCAAGACACATTAACGTTCAAAGACTTGCTCGCGTTATTCTAATGCGCTGATTTTGTGTCATAAACAGGCGAGTGGTGGGAAGGCGTTTTGACATCTACTTTATGTACCTCCAGAATCATCATGCAACTCCTTACAATGGTACGATTGAGCTTTTATGTATGAAGACTGCAGCCATGAATCCAAAAACGGAGATGCCTTCCCATAAGACGAATACGGTGTGTGATAGCCGCCTGTAGGTAACCTGACCGAGTCAGTGTTAATGTCTCTGCAGGTGTCACCTAACGACAGAACCATACCTAGGTAGGGATGTATCTCGCGCACAGCGACACCACCTTATCGATGTCTTCTTGCATTCGTAGATAGAATTGAGGTGAAAAAAATCCGTCTAGCCCGTCTGATTGCAATTCTGGATTACTCTAGATCTTGCTTCCTGGTAGTCAAGTGCACCAGCCACGGCTAACCCCGCCTCAACAAAGATCTCACTCCCGTATAACGACAGGGAGTCAGATGCCCTAGGTATTCGTGCATACGGTGTTTAATCGGCTCTTTGCACTGGTCTAGAAGCTATGTACGAGATTAGGAGTGGAGAGCGACGTCATTGGGCGGCTCCAAGCATCTTCGTTCGAAGTTGCTTTTAGGTTGCACCGTCTGTGCGCCCTCTACGTGAAACATGAACGGCCCTCTTTAAGTATCCTTACGCGTCTCAATCCTTGATTCCACCAAACCTACCCACCTAAGGAAGTTAATTTCTTATAGGATCAGCTTTCCAAGCCAAAGTCTCGATACAGCTACAAAGAAGTTGCAGCAAGGTTGACATATCATACTAGAACACAGATAGCGAAAGAGCACACGTTTTGTTCGTATTCATGTCATTAGAAACTAGATTATAGAAGGCCGTTTTCTATCGTGGGTAGTCCATTAGGTTCACATGTTGTTGTAGATGCACTTGACAGGAGTCTCCTCCTTGAGCGCTTTCATAGTAAATGGGATGCATCCCTCGATGCCAGCCGGAGTGTCGACACCCGACAGCCAGACGCTGTAACCGTCCTCCTCCGCACCCGGGCAAGCCTGGAACCCAACAACGCCGTTGGCTGCCGCGAAAACCAAGTTGGACTCGTCGTCAATCTTGAAAGGACCACGCTCCTGGTTCTTGCCGATGCCTTGGACACCCATTGTGAATTGGAGGACACCCTGGCCCATGCCGGAGCGGTCAACGTAAGCCCTCAGAGGTGGGTTGGGTGTGTAGAGGTACAGATCGCCCTCCTCGGTGAGCGAGAAGCTGGCGTAGTTGGCGTCTGGCTCTGTGCATGAGGAGTTTTGCTTTGGTGCGTTGATGCTGAGACCTCCCTTTACGGCTTGGATATTTCCGAACTGGATAGGGGTGCCGGTGCGGAGAGACATCAGGCGGAAGACATCGTTGCCAGAAGGTTTGGTGGCAGCGAAGGGGTCGGTGTTGGTAGAGTTGTCGGCAGTAGCGATGGGCGAAGCAGAGACAATGGCCAAGGTGGAGGCAATGACGGCGGAGGTGGTGAACTTCATGTTGGGTGGTTGTGTTTGGTTGAGTGAGTTGTTGGATTTGGTATTGAGATACTGATTGTAGTGTGATGTGTTTGTAGTGGTGTGATGAGGCTTCTCGGGCAGCCCTTACGTCGTTTTATATATCAACACTTTCAAGTCCGTGTGTACGATACGAGATTGCACAACAAGGCCGAGGTAGTCCATCATCACTCACCAGATGTCGTGCATGACGTTGTAAATCTCCGAAAATAACTTCTTTCCTAGCTTCGAACCCATGGCTAGTGCCGGCTGCGGCGTCCGCTTAAGCTAGCTGACCGGGATGTTGATCACCCGGGGATGTTGATCACTCACAAATCTCAGCACTCCCACACAAAACACGTGTTTATTTTCTTAACGTAGCTATAATTGCCACTCCGTACACATAGAC